>NC_054371.1:190757490-191358490 GCF_017654675.1 Xenopus laevis
AAAAAGTAGCAATAATAATATATGTGTAGCCTTAAAGAACATTTGTTTTTAGATGGGGTCAGTGACCCCCATTTGAAAGCTGGAAAGAGTCAGAAGAAACTATAAAAAAATAGATTATGAAAACCAATTGAAATGTTTCTTAGAATTGGCCATTTTATAACATATTAAAAGTTAACTTAAAGGTGAACCACCCCCTAAATGAAGTGAACTGACTGAGATGCTCTGGTACCAAAGAGTGGTTTGTGAGCGCTTTCTAATAACAGATAGCTGTGTATCGCTGGAGTGCACCTTCTGTAGAACATCCCTGCAGGGAGACTAGTGAATCAATAGAGGGATGAGTCATTTTGGCACATATACTAAATCAATCGAAAGAATAATAATCTTAAACGCAGTCCGACTGTCATTAGCAAGGCTATAAGAAAATAAGAAATGCCTGAGCCCTCAGTGCCCACGTGAGTGATAGCTTTCTCTAATGGGCAATCAACATGAGCAGCAATAACAATGTTATCTTTATATCAATAGAAATAAGAGGACAGGGGATTCAGAAGTAACAAGTGCATACGTGTGTGTGTGACTGATCATCAAAGCAAGCAAGACTAGGGGGCACATTTACAAAGCTCGAGTGAAGGATTCGAATTAAAAAAACTTCGAATTTCGAAGTGTTTTTTGGGCTACTTCGACCATCGAATGGGCTAGTTCGACCTTCGACTACGACTACGAATCGAAGGATTCGAACTAAAAATCGTTCGACTATTCGACCATTCGATAGTCGAAGTACTGTCTCTTTAAGAAAAACTTCGACCCCCTAGTTTGGCAGCTAAAAGCTACCGAACTCAATGTTAGCCTATGGGGAAGGTCCCCATAGGCTTGCCTGTGTTTTTTTGATCGAAGGATATTCCTTCGATCGTTGGATTAAAATCCTTCGAATCGTTCGATTCGAAGGATTTAATCGTTCGATCGAAGGAATAATCCTTCGATCGTTCGATCGTAGGATTAGCACTAAATCGTTCGACTTCGATATTCGAAGTCGAACGATTTTAGTTCCTAGTCGAATATCGAGGGTTAATTAACCCTCGATATTCGACCCTTAGTAAATCTGCCCCTAAATGTCATGTTGATTTGAACAATACATTGGCAACTCTGTGCTAATCTAATTTCACTGCCACCTTCCCATGTGATTATCTTGTAGCAGGACGAGGCAATCTTCAGATGTTGTTGAAATGCAACTCCCAGAGGCCCAAGTCCAGCCTTTGGCCGTCAGTGGAATGCTGGGAGTTTTGGGCTATATTGATTACTGTTTTTTGATTGAAGACTGCTACTTAATAAGGAATGCCAAGGCACTGCTTTGGAAAGCATACCCCATAACAGAGCATGTGGAGCAGGCAGACCATTTTGCTTTCCTAGATTTCAGATAAAACTAACCCATGGCAGACAATAACAGTACATTATTTCTCCCACATTATAGACAAATATGCTAGGAATCTATTGTTTCCTGTCCCCTCAGGCGTGTGATGTTAGCCAGAAATAGTTCTCAGATGGAATACAATTGCTCAGACAGAGAGAATCGGAAAAAGTTCTTTGCATCAAAATGAGTAAACATGTGTCCAAACAACTGGCCAGACAGAAGGATACCATTAAAGTGGCCCAAACATCCCAAATGATTGAGAACTGCAAGGAGCAACTTCCTTATCCATTTCATGCATGTGTTAGTCAATGTATGGGGAAACAGCAGAATACATTTTCCATAAACTCCATATGCAAACGGATTGATATCTATGGTATGGGTCATCCCCTCAGGGACACCCCCCAGCATACAAGCTCCAAAAATCATCTAAAACTATTTTAACGGTACCTGTATGAAAATCTTAATATAGTGCTGTAAAATAAACTAACAGGTCTGCCCCACCAAAAAGTCAAAGCACTAATGAATATCAGGAAATGTAAAAGGTCCATGTTTTATTTTTAGTCATTTTTCCCAAAAGTTTTATGTTTCTGGGGTTTCAGTATGGCAGCTCAGTAATGCAGGTACAGATTCTGAACTGTTACAATTTGCTACATTAGTCGATACATTTCTCAGCAGCATCTGTGGAATATTAGCAACTATTGTATCACTTATAATAGCTGTCTTTAATGAAACTCAGGAAATCAGCTAGAGTCCTGTGCAGAACCAATTTCTAAGACCCGGACCTGACCCGAACTCACAACCCACATATTTTCCCACTTTCATCCACTACCTGTCCCGGACCAGCAACTTCCTTATCCACAACCTGACCGATAACCCGCCGACCACCATCAATCAGGACGTGATGGTGCTGCAAACTGGAAGTGGGCCGGTACAGAAACACGTTTTGTAAAACTTTAAAATTAGTAAAATATAGACCTAAGATAAGAAATACAGATGAGAACCACAACCAGACCCGCGGCTACACCCACACCTGAAAATCCTCCCCTCATTCCACAGGGTGGCAACTTTTTTTGCGGGTAACCCGCGGGTACCCAACTTCAGGACTCTAGAATCAGCTCATCGGGGCAGATGAGAAACGTATCAACTAAATATATAATTTAGAAAAGTTTACAGAGAAGGTGACCCCCCCCCCCAGAGCTGCTTGAAAATTACATAAGAAAGTGAAAGATTTAACTTTAAACTTCAGTAAAGTATTATAAAAACAGTTATAAGTACATATAGAAAGTAAAAGTCTCTATTTCTGATGATCTAAAAACAACTGGAATTTTAAAAAAAAGTGAACGACCCCTTTAACACAGTAAAAAGTGGTGTAAAATAAACAGTGCATTTATAGTGCTTCACTGTATTCCCTGGCCATATGTGCATGGATGGTCCGGCATTTTGGCACATTTCAACTCCCTGACCATCTGGACATGTATGGAAAGCCCAGGAAAAGGGAATCATTCTACTATCGTGGTGGACTGAAGTTTATCGGTTCTGATAAAAAAAAATTGGGTGTCCAAAAGGAAGTGATGCTCTGCACCTCCCCGTCGCTTCCTGCTCCTCTTATCATTTTTGTGGCCAAACAGAACGATACAAAACTGTATCTGTCAGTTCAGCCATGGACTGATCAGTGGGCGTACTGTAAGGCCACCTTTAAGGGTCATTTCATAGCAACCATTTAAACATGAATTACCGCCATGCAGCTCAATCATGAAAATGGTCCATTACATTATCATGGAACTATAAAAGGTGTATTTTTTCTTCAGTGGCAGACTAACAATGCCATTATTTTACACCACCTCAGTGTAACCCAAAATCAAGGCACAGGTATGGGCAGATAAAAGTTGATGGCATGAAAAGTGTTGTAAAGTCTGTGTATAAGGCAGCGGCACTCAATGACGAGTTTAGCATCATTTTTTCCAAACAGATTTTATGTAAACACACATAAAACCATTACACATATATACAGATTTGTGGGATTTTATGTGGCGTGCCTTGGTGTTTTTGTTGTATTTCAAAGCTGCTTTTTTACACAATTCAATAAAGACACTGCTTAGAGTTTTATTACTGAACGCCAGTTTTCCCTCTATGCATAGGTCTTCATTCTGCGGTACAGCTGTGGCCAGTAATAATTAACCTATACAAAGCTGGTTTAAAGCAGGACTTTCTAACTGATCATGAATAAATCATTACAAAAATACATTTCTATAACTGTATCTGCACATATGGTGTTGGGAGAGAATCCCCCTCTCGCATATGTTCAGTGTGTAGACTAACGCACCAACTCATGTTAGCACAAATAATCCATCAACTGTTGCCAGTAAACATTTAGCACAGAAATAGTTAATTCCAAAATATGTAACACATCTCCATTACTCCTATAACACTACACACGTACACTGTTTGGTACAGATGAACGTCACAATGATATTACAGCACATATATCTCACCTCTTAAAGACAGAGAGGGGACTCCTGAAACAGTAGCAGCTGTTCTGAAATAAGAGAAAGAGCACAAGAAAGCTGCTACTGAGGCTGGCCATGTCCACCCTGTGGTCTGTGCCTTACTGCAGGAGTAAATTAAAGGCAAGTTGTAATCCTGGTAATTAGGAAACCAGATAAATCCCCCCTACTCCATCAGTGCTAGCCCCGCAGGTAACCAGAAATACACATTCTTCCCGGGATATGATCTTCTTGAGGGAAGAAGTGCACTTGCGTCCAGTATAAGGTGCCTGATCAGGGTACAAGTTGCAATGATTTGGTTCCTTTAGATGCTGGCACACTGCTGATCACCCACAACTGAATGGTGACATCACGCTAACGGTAGCATCGGTCTTCATTGAGAGCCTACGGAGAAAAGGGTAGATAATGGATGACTAATACATTACAACACGAGTCGTCAGCAAATCCCTGCTGAGGATTCTCAGTGTATTTGTTCCCTGATCCTCCCAAACCCAGCCCCCTTCATTTAACAAACTCTATGCTGCTCTCTCCTCAAGCCATTTGTTCATCCTAAAAAAAAAAAAAAAAAGCTGAATGAAGTTCAGTCCCCTGAGCCACAGAAGAGGTCACAGACACATTGATCCCTGATGTTAATCTCTTGACTGTGAGCACTGGCTGGAATAGAACAACAAACTCAATGCTT
This sequence comes from Xenopus laevis, assembly GCF_017654675.1. Classification (NCBI taxonomy): domain Eukaryota; kingdom Metazoa; phylum Chordata; class Amphibia; order Anura; family Pipidae; genus Xenopus; species Xenopus laevis. Next base: position 190,762,082 of record NC_054371.1, read on the forward strand.
TCACATTAAATCATCTTGAATTCATTTAGCATTTCTGTTTCAGAAGCACCATCTAAAAACAAGAGACTACAGCTCCCAGCATCTCCAGCTGAATAATCACAAGCAAACCAGCTTGGAGACAACTCAATGTAAAATAGGCTGGGAAAAATCCTGAAAGCTTCCATACCGCACACAAGATCCCTTCATCTCATCTCATCCTCTCCTTAAACACCAACTACATTTGGGAATGGGTTAGGTCTGAAGCTAAGCAGGCTACTCCTACCATTTTTGTGGGGGGGGGGGGGGTAAAGTGTTTAGGTCTGGTTGACAGAATTGAAAATGAGAACCATCACATAAAATGCAAACAGACCTGTCAGCAAGACAAAGAGTCTCTATACTTCCAATGCACATCACTATACTAAGCAGCTCTGTTTTGGGATACCGAGTTGAACTCAGTAAGACAATTTGCTTCATCTTACAGTCAGCTCTTTGCTAGGCAACAACCCTTACCATAAAGGGGGGGGGGTTTGAATCATTCTGACCTTTAGCTACCATGCCTTATTGAGCCCCATCAGTCAGACCCTTTTCCCTTCATCCCTTCAATCCAGCTATGTCACTTCCCTTTATTCACACACACACAAAATCTGATTCTGTTATGAATTATTGGCACTTTTGTTTTGGGTCTTATTTCCAGTTACCATTGGTCCAGCCCAGTAGCAAGTCAAATGTATATGACCCTCTTTTGTACTAAAAGGGGAAGCTACATCATTAAAAACAGCGAGGGGGGTGAGAGCCATCACTCAATACCACACAAACAGAACAGGGGCAGACAAGACAGGTGGAAAACAGGCCAGGGGTAGACATGACAGACGCAAACGGGACAGACATTGGTGTCAGGAAGATAGAATAGGGGCAGATAGAACAGGGGCAGATAGGACAGGGGCAGATAGGACAGGTGCAAACAGGACAGGGGCAAATGGGACAGACATTGGTGTCAGGAAGATAGAATAGGGGCAGATAGAACAGGGGCAGATAGGACAGGGGCAGATAGGACAGGGGCAGATAGGACAGGTGCAAACAGTACAGGGGCAAACAGGACAGACATTGGTGTCAGGAAGATAGGACAGGGGCAGATAGGACAGGGGCAGATAGGACAGGGGCAGACAGGACAGGGGCAGACAGGACAGACATTGGTGTCAGGAAGATAGAACAGGGGCAGATAGGACAGGGGCAGATAGGACAGGGGCAGACAGGACAGACATTGGTGTCAGGAAGATAGAACAGGGGCAGATAGAACAGGGGCAGATAGGACAGGTGCAAACACGACAGGTGCAAACAAGAGAGGAGCAAACAGGACAGACTGGTGTCAGGAAGATAGAACAGGGGCAGATAGGACAGGTGCAACCAGGACATGGGCAAACACGACAGACATTGGTGTCAGGAAGGTGTGAGGGGAGGGCAACTGTCAGTTGTTGGGTACCACAATACCAGACAATCCATTAGGTCCATCAGGAAGGTGACACCTCGCCACTACATGGTGTAATAGGGGTACTGTCACCCCTTTGTAGAGCAGAGGGTGAATCACTGAAATCCTCACCCAAAACTTTAAGTGAGAGTCCATACATATTGACAGTCAGTGAGCAGCAGTCTCAATTTGCCCTGGAACTTTTCCACACCCAGAACATCCCACTCCAATAAGGACAACAGTCTCGCTCCCGGGCTGGAACCCCGACCGACCCCCCAGTCACACACTTACTCGGGACAACACCAAACCCGCCGCTCCGCGATCCTTACCTGATATTCTGCCAGCTACCAGTCTACGTGCAGTAATACAAGCCCTGCGGAAACTACAACTCCCACAATCACTTGCGAGTAAAAAAAGCCGATAGTTCAAAATACTTCAACTTTATAAACACGCAGATCACGTCCTACTATGAATAGACGAAGGAGCGCTGGAGTAATTCGGGCTGCAAGTGGCTGGAGAGGGTATTGGCAGGCCCCGCCCTATGCCTGGGGTCCAGTGGACGCTTCTATTGGCTGAGGGACCCTTAGATCACGTGCGCTAATGACAGGCAGGGATCTTTCATAGTCTTTATGCCTGAGAGCGATGGCTGATTATCAGTGGCCGAGGATTGTGGGAATTAAAACCATTTTAAATATCGGTGGTATAGATACAGAAGCTGATGATCTGCGATTTCATGGCACAGGTTCTGTTGTGCTGATGGATCCCCCCACTTCTGCCATTCTTCTGCCCTGAACTGACATTTTCCAGCTGTGTATCCTGGCACAAACTATCTGGATTGGGGGGAGACTACCGAGGTTGTTTTTTTTGGAGGGCAGCCTGCCCCAACAGGATAGTTCGACTATTTATTACATATATATTGTGCTTATATACCTTGGGTTAACCGATTGCTGCTTCTGGCTCCCTATAATAGTGTAAGCATTGAACCCCAACAAGTGACTCACAAGCAACATTTTGCTCCCACCACCCCTTTGCTGTTGCTCCCAGTGGCATAAAAACATATGCTGATACAAAACGCAATAAAAATGGTTTAAAAAAATAAAAAACATGCTGATATTTGAATTGTCACTCCAACAATGGCAATTAATGATCATTTATTTAATTGATTATGTTTCTTTCAATCTCAAGACCTGTTGAAACTGCTGTCAGCTGATGGCAAGGTTAGACGTCTAGATTGCAGCCTGTGATGTACAAGAAACGATTTGTTCTGCGCTGTCAAAAGGAAGTAGAGGTATCTGATAAGAAGCCAGCGACCATGATATAAGCAATAATTCAGTACAAGCACACATACCCAGCTTCAGCAGATATTACTGGGCCATTCATTTCCCAGGGCAGTTGTTCCTGTAACTAAAGGTTACACTATTTTTCTATAGAATGTTGAAACTAGTGATGCACTGAATCCAGGATTCGGCCTTTTTCAGCAGATTCGAATCCTTCTTCCGGGCCGAACCAAATCCGAATTTGCACATGCAAATTAGGGGCGGGGAGGGAAACCGCGTGACTTTTTGTCACAAAACAAGGAAGCAAAAATGTTTTTCCCTTCACACCCCTAATCTGCATATGCAAATTAGGATTCAGTCTGGCATTCGGCCGAATCTTTCACCAAGGATTCAGGGGTTCGGCCGAATCCAAAAGAGTGGATTCGGTGCATCCCTAGTTGAAACACTAGACTGGGCGGTCTTGTTTCTTCTCATTTAAGCTTATGTTGGCTGCAGTAACTATAACCCTAGTTTGGTTACTGTCTCTTTAAAAATCAATTAACCCATGGCAATCCAGGGGCCCTGAGTCTCTTTTGCATATGAAAAGTACTGGGAACTGGGATTCACTCCGGTCAGTTCAATGTCCCTTCACCAAGAGCTCTTATGTCCCCAGATAGCGCTACTTGCCCCAAGGTACTTTTCCCTTTGAAAGTAGTAGCCACTCCCATGTGGCAGGTACACGAGCAAGACCTGTCCTCACCCTGGGGGAACACAGTAGCCAAAGTATCCACAGGCAGGAGATAGAAACTGTCTCTCCCTAATGCTCAAATACTTTCTCCAGCAGATAAAAACGCAGCCTTTTCTTCTCCTTCTTCCTGGAACTCCTTTTAAGCAGCCCTGTCACTCTCAACAGATCTAATTCTCTCTAGTTGCTGCAGCAGGGATTTCCCTTTCTAAGCTCTGTGGAGAAACCCTGTACATTTGGCTCCAAAGTCAGGCACTCCCTCTCTCCCAAGGATGCACTGGGGCGCCCAGCCAATCGGATGGCTCTCCAGCCTGTAACTGGGCTGGATTATGTCACAGACAGAAAAACGGGAAGGATTTGTCTGATCCCCTACATTAGTAAGGATGAAAACATTGGGAAACAACTGAATTAAGTGAAACCTGATCACTGCTGAAAAGTCACTGGGTTATTTGAACCTTTATGTAATGTACAATGGTTCTGCACTTAGAAACAAATAACTCAAATGCATTTAAATCAGTTCATAAATTTCTCGTTTTTTCTGCTAAGTTCTAGGCTCTATATTTATCTCTATTTTTATATTACGAAGTGTGTAGACTGTCTGAACTCTAGTAATTCCCGTCATAAGATTGTTTTACTTTTATTTTATGGTGTATCCTGCACAGTTACATATGTTACATGTACTTGTGCATTCTTTAAAGGGGAACTCCGGCTTCCAAACCAAAATTTGATAAAGAGGCCCACACAACACAATGACCCCTAATATACCCATCACAGTTACCTGTTTCTTCAAAAAGTATAAATAAATGCCATTTTCTATGCTGAAAATGGCAGCTGTTTAACAGTTCGTCTCTTTCTGCATCATTTGAAATCCTGGCAGGGAAGGAGGGACCAAACAGCTTAAATTATGTTTGTGTGGAGTTCCCCTTTAACTAGGATAGGTCCTTTATGCGCATAGACCAAAAGCCGTGCCTTCGATTTGTTTATTTAGAACAGGTCTATTGGCTTCTAGGCTTCTGTAAACACATTTATCAAATTTTTATTTTTTCTTTAAATTGGAGCGAAAAAACATCACAACGAATTGCAAAAATCAAGTATTAATGTATATTATACGATTGCTGCTCTGAAAACTCAACTTTATTCAATTTTCGCTGCGAAAACTCAACTCAGATTATTGGACAAAATCTCTGACTTTTTGGGATTATCCAGCTCAGATCACGATGTCAAGAACCAACTTCAGGGACACCTGCCATTGACTTCTACATGGTTTGACAGGTTTGAAATTGCGTATTTTCGGATTTTTAGCAGCTTTGGGGTATGATAAATATCTAAAAATGTGAGGGTTTTTTTTCCTAGAAAAAAATAAAGTTTTACACCTAAAAACCTCGACCAGAATAAACCGAGGTTTACTAAATGGGCCCCCAAATCAGTCTGTGTAGTTTCTTTTCATTTCTAGATCTGTTGGCTGCAATAGCAGAGGATATGAGTCTGGCTGACAAGTGTACATCCAGCAAAGTCTAAGTTTGTGTTTCCAAGTTTTAGGCTTTGCCAAATATATTTACAGTATATTATGAAGTATGTGTGACCTCTGTAGTCCAGCACTACAGCTCGATTTACTTTTATTATATAGTCTATCCTGCACAATTGCATATATTATGTTAAAGGTACTTGTGCATTCCTAAACTAGGATCGGTTGTTTATTCACGTCGCCTCTGATGGTTTATTTAGAGCAAGTCTGTTGGCCTCTAGGCTTCTTTACAGAACTATCTGTGTGTCCTGTTTACAGTGCTTTGCATATGTATTCTGACCCTTGGGCAGTTCTCTTATTTTACTGAAAAACAAGGTGAACTGAAGATGCTGCTTGAATGAGTGATAAAACTCAAAATTACTCAGCAAGTCTATTAGCTCAGTCTTACTATTAGTAGGTACTGAATAACAAACCCTAAAGTGAATTTTGTATTCCAAAAGCCTGCTGCAACTCAACATTTATGGTAGTCTAGTGGGGGGACGACAGGGACGCCTGCTGCCCCCTCGGTGGGGACGCTTGCCGCACCGAGCTGCTGCTCCTCTGCAGGCGCCGGTTCCATTAGGGGCACGCATGCGCACCGTGTCCTGATTTGTAGTGCATGCACGCTGACGTGATGACGTCAGCGCGCAGTGGCGCGAAATTCCAAAAGTATTTAAAGGGATTTCAGTGTATATATTCAGTGCCCGTGATAGGAGTTTATTCCTGGTGCTTCCTGAGCTTTGCTAATCCTGTTTTTGAACCTGTTTGATTTCTGTTGTGACCCCTGCCTGGCTTTTGACTATTCTGACCTCTGGATCCTGACCCTTGCCTGATTACCGACTACCTCTTCTGATTAACCCTCTGATTGACTTCCTGGTTTGACCCTTGCCTGATTACCGACTACCTCTTCTTATTAACCCTCTGATTGACTTCCTGGTTTGACCCTTGCCTGCCTGACTACGCTTATTTTCTGACTGCCTCGACCCAGCCTGATCTGACTACTCCTTTGCCTAAATACCTTGTACTACTGCCTTCTGCCCAAAGACTTTGCTTTACAGTCGTGCCCCTCTGCCTATCCACAACCTATAGCCTTGCACCTCTCGTTTAAGACCTGGTGGCATCCAAGTAGCTGAGGGCTCCTCCCGAAGCCAAAGGCGGTCACACTACAGGAGAAGCAGGAGCCGAGACCAGGGTGCTTGGCATTTGGTGTTGGGTGCCGACCTATACACCCAGCCACATTGAAAAAAATTTGCCAAAAACTGGTGTCTATGCACAAAACAAACAACAAATGTTACCTGTAAACTAGGGATCCCCAACCTTTTTTTACCCGTGAGCCACATTCAAATGTAAAACGAGTTGGGTAGCAACACAAGGATGCAACAAGTTCCTGAGTGGTGCAAAATAAGTGCTGTGATTGGCTTTGGATATGGTAGCCCCTATGTGGACTGGCAGCCTATAGGAGGCTGTTTGGCAGTACACCTGATTGTATGCAACCAAAATTTGCGTCCAAGCCTGGAATTGAAAAATAAGCACCTGCTTTGAGGCCACTGGGAGCAACATCCAAGCGGTTACTGAGCAACATTGTTCACAAGCCACTGGTTAAAGATCAAGTGGGGAGTTGCTTCTGATGCAGTTTTGGCCAATGTGACAAAAAGTCCAGCTCGAATCAAAGCACATCATCTGCACAGTAAGTAACTGACCCCTTATGTGTGACTTTTTCCTTAGGAAAAATCCATGATAATTTTCATAATATTTTGTGTGCTTTGTGTGCTTTGTTGTTCTTTTTATGTATTTGTAGGGTAAAGGAATTTAATACATGCAAGAAAATGTCAGGAGTCTGTTTGTATCTTATCTGCTGATTAACTGAAAGCATCAGAGTAAAGAGCCAATACTATTTAAAGCAGCTGCTATTTTCAGCCCTTAATAAGTGCTACAAAGCATTTTTGATAAGTGAAATGTTTACTGCAAAAGAAAATTAGGGACATGAACTGGATACCAATATGTAAACCTCATGTTTTTTGTATCCTAAGTAAATAATGTCTTGATATACTCTTCATGGTGTTTAAACATCTTTATGTCATCTACCCATGGGGTCTAACAAAAGGTTTTAATGTATATAAGCAGCCATCATTATACTTGTGTTCTACAGATCTATATATCCCAAGCAGAACCTCATTATATATCATTACTACATCATTACCACAGCATTACCACATACATAGTAATTATATCACAGTTGCTGGATCATTTATTATCATTATAGAAGCACTTGGCCAACATACATTTCTACATTTCTGTATTTGGTATGTGTAATTTGTGCTAATATGCGTATAACATAATGAAAGTGTGGTTTAATCAACAGACAATACATTCAATGGTTTCATAAATCAGTTCCAAACATATTAGATATAAAAAAATACAAGAGTTCCTTTATTCCAAACATGCCTGTCACGAACGGCACCCGATACCAGAACAAATGCCAAGCACCCTGGTCTCGGCTCGGCTTCACCAGTAGTGTGACCACTGTTGGGCTTCGGGAGGAGCCCTCAGCTTACTTGGGTGCCACCTGGACTTAACGAGGGGTGCAAGGCAAGATGTTCTGGCTGGCGAAGGGGCACGGCAGTTAGCAGAGTCTTTTGGGCCGAAGGTCACGGTACAAATGGAGCAGGCAAGAGAATCGTCAGACAAGCAGAGTCGAGGCAGGCGGATTTCAGAATCGTCAGGCAGGCAAGGGTCAAACCGGGTTGTCAATCAAGGGGTTAAGCAGGAAGAGTTGTCGTACGCAGGCAAGGGTCAGGATACAGATTTCAGAATAGTCAGGATACAGGCAAGGTCAAACACGGATAATCACACAGACGAGATTCAGAACAGATGCACAAGGCTCAGGAAACCACTAGAAACAAGTTCTATCACGGGCACTGGCTGGGAGTCAGAATGGGCTTTATATACATTTGAAATTGGCGCCAAAACGAGCGTCAATACGCGCTGGCGCAATCACGCCAGCGCGCCTGTACCTTTAAGAGGCGCGCCCTAGAAGAATCAAGATGGCGCCGGACCAGGAGCACGGCGGCGTGGCGGCCGTCCACGCCGCACACCAGGTAATTTTATTACATTACCCCCCCCTCTAGGGGGGGCCACTGGACCCCCAGGCTTCCCAGGAAATTTTTGATGGAATTTCTTCCTGAGTTGATCAGCCTTGATATCATCGACTGAGACCCAGGAGTTCTCCTCAGAGCCATAGCCCTTCCACTTAATAAGGTACTGAAGCTTACCCCGTACCAGATGAGAATCGAGGAACTCCTGGATCTCAAATTCAGGCTGACCTTCGACTAACACTGGGGGAGGAACAGGAATATGTCGGACTTGAGTGGCATTATTGTAGGCAAACTCTGCCCAGGGCAACAATTCAGCCCAAGAGGACTGGTTATCAGAAACGTAACACCTGAGATATTGCTCAAGGGATTGATTCACTCTTTCCGTTTGTCCGTTGGTTTGGGGATGGTAAGCAGTTGAGAAGGATAAATCAATCCCAACTAACGAGCAGAAAGCTCTCCAAAACTTTGAGACAAACTGAACTCCTCTGTCAGATACAATGTTAACAGGGAACCCATGTAACCTGAAAATATGAGAGATAAACAGATCGGCTAAGGTTTTTGGAGGTGTGGAAGGGGAAAAAATGGCTCATTTTACTAAACCTATCCACCACCACCCAAATTACAGTTTTACCCTGGGAAGGAGGCAAATCTACAATGAAATCCATCGAAAGATGGGACCATGGCTTCTCAGGGATTGGTAACGGATTCAACAGACCTTGTGACAATTGACGAGAGGATTTAGACCTTTGACAAATTGGACAAGAATTTACAAAAACCTTAGTATCCTGTTTAAAAGAAGGCCACCACACATGACGGGCTAACAAAGAAATAGTTTTGGAAATGCCAGGATGCCCAGCCATTTTGGAGTTATGAACCTTTTCGAGAACTTGTTCCCTCAACTCCTCAGGCACAAACATTCTCCCAGAAGGAGTGTCTGCAGGAGCAGAAGATTGGACAGGGGACAACAAGGTGGAGAGGTCAGAATCCAATCAACTCCCTAGGAATGATGGGGATGCACTCACTAGAGTCAGAGGAGGTAGATTCAAAACTCCTAGAGAGTGCATCAGCTTTGGTGTTTTTAGATCCAGGCCTATATGTTAAAGAAAAATTAAACCTGGTGAAGAACAATGCCCATCTAGCTTGCCTAGGGTTTAGCCGTGTGGCCGATTCAATGTAAAGCAGGTTTTTATGCTCTGTATATACAGTTACCATATGTTTAGCACCTTCAAGTAGATACCGCCATTCCTCAAAGGCCCACTTGATAGCCAACAATTCCCTGTTCCCAATATCATAGTTTGCCTCTGCAGGCGAAAACTTCCTAGAGAAAAAGGCACAGGGATGTAACTTGTTGGTAATCGGGTGCCTTTGGGAAAGGACTGCCCCAGCACCCACTTCAGAGGCATCTATCTCCACAATGAATGGTAAAGCAGTATCAGGATGCTGCAAAATAGGGGCAGAACTGAACTCTTTTTTGAGGCGTTCGAAAGCTAAAACTGCCTCTGGGGGCCAAATACTAGGGTCAGCACCCTTTTTGGTCAAGTTGGTGATTGGGGCAACTACCAGGGAATAGTTCTTGATGAATTGGCGGTAATAATTTGCAAAACCGAGGAATCTTTGGGTTGCTCGTAAAGAAAGGGGTTGGGTCCATTCCAGGACTGCTCTCACCTTCCCTGGATCCATCTCAAGACCCCTGTTAGAAATGTTAAAACCCAAAAATTGAACAGAGGTAACTTCAAAAGTCCACTTCTCAAGTTTTGCATACAGATTATTCTCTCTCAGTCTACGTAAAACCTCACAAACATGATTCCTGTGTTCAACTAGATTAGAAGAGAAAATAAGAATGTCATCAAGATAGACCACTACGAATATCCCCAGCAGGTCCCGAAAAATGTCATTGACAAATTCCTGGAACACTGCGGGGGCGTTACAAAGACCGAATGGCATTACCAAATACTCGTAGTGGCTATCCCTGGTGTTGAACGCTGTTTTCCACTCATCCCCCTCCCTGATTCGAATCAAGTTATAAGCCCCCCTAAGATCAAGCTTGGTAAAGACTTTTGCATTTTTAACTTGATCAAAAAGTTCAGAAATTAGAGGGAGAGGATAGCGATTTTTTATGGTAATCTTATTAAGCCCCCTATAATCAATACAGGGGCGAAGACCACCATCTTTTTTCCCTACGAAAAAGAAGCCTGCCCCCGCAGGGGAACTAGAAGGTCTGATGAAACCCCTTTCTAGGTTCTCCTGGGCTTCGGGCAATGAAAGAGGATAGGTTCTACCACGAGGAAGAGTTGACCCAGGGACCAGATCTATTGGGCAGTCATACTGCCGGTGTGGGGGTAAGGTTTCTGCTGCCTTTTTAGAGAAAACATCAGCGAAGTCTGCATATGCAGCAGGTAACCCTTCAAGTGAAGTAGTTGCAACTACAGAGGGAAAACATACCCCACCACACATAGTACCCCATTGAACCACCTCCCTTGAGACCCAGTCAATCAGAGGGTTATGCCTCTGGAGCCACCGTAACCCCAAAATAAGCGGAGAGGAAGCACCCTCTATGAGGTAAAAAGCTATCTCCTCACAATGCAAGTTATTAACACACATGGAAAGAGTTACCGTCTCCTTAGAGATTACACCTGACCCTAAGGGTCTTCTGTCCACAGCCATTATTCTCATGGGGGCACTTAGAGGAACTACAGGGATACAGAATTTAGCTGCAAAAGCAGTATCCAGAAAATTACCCTCCGCCCCAGAGTCCACAAATGCGGACAGTTTAACAGAGCCCGTAGGCCAAGTTAGTTTAATTGGTAACAAAACTTTAGAGGCAGATTGGGGAGAGGAAACTCCTGCGCCCAAATGGAGCTCCCCTTCTCCATTTAGGTTAGGGAGCCTCCGTTTCCTCCTAGGACATAGGTTCAAGAAATGACCCTTCTCCCCACAATAAATACATAAACCTTGGGAGCGCCTGCGTACCTTTTCCTCAGGAGTTAGATGAAAAATGCCTAACTGCATAGGTTCCTCCTGAGGTAGAGGCACAGAGAGGTCTGAAAACTTAACATTGGTCACCATATTAGACTTCACATTAGTAACCCCAGAATAAGTAGAAACACCCCTCTCACCCCTTCTCTCCCTTTGTCTCCTATCCACCTGGATGGCCAGAGACATAAGATCGTCCAGGTTGGAAGATAGGGGGTAATTTACAAGACTATCCTTTACTGAGTCAGATAACCCCAAACGAAACTGACTTCGTAGAGCCAAATCATTCCACCCCGTTTCCACTGCCCACCGGCGGAACTCGGTGCAATACACCTCCGCATCCCTTTTCCCCTGGCACAACTTACGAATCGCGGAATCGGCTGAAGATGCACGATCCGGGTCATCGTAAAGAATGGCCATGCTGTTAAAGAAGGTGTCTAGGGAATAACGAGCAGGGTCTGAAGAAGGCAGCCTGAGGGCCCAAATTTGGGGGTCACCCAATAACAGGGTCATTACAAACCTTACCTCCTCCTCACCAGATGAGAATGAGTGAGGATGGAAACTAAGGTACAATTTACATGCCTCTTTAAAGACAAAAAATTTAGTTCTGTCCCCGCTAAATTTCTCGGGGAATACGATTTTGGGTTCATGGGGACTAGTAGTGTTGCCCCACATGGCAGAAGAAACCACAGGAGGAGCAGGATCAAGGACTGGCAGCTGCTGCGGAGTTTGCGGAGTCTCCAGCTGATGGGTTAGATCATGATAACCCTGCAGAAGGAAGTTCTGCTTCCGCTCGTGGTCCTCCAAGCGCTGTAACAAGGTGGGAAGAAACGCTTCGGTGGAAGTTGGGGAAACTGAAGCGGTAGGAGAAGCAGCAGCAACATCGTCATGACTTTCGACCTCCATGGCCCGTGATAATGTCACGACCGGCACCTGATACCAGAACAAATGCCAAGCACCCTGGTCTCGGCTCGGCTTCACCAGTAGTGTGACCACTGTTGGGCTTCGGGAGGAGCCCTCAGCTTACTTGGGTGCCACCTGGACTTAACAAGGGGTGCAAGGCAAGATGTTCTGGCTGTCGAAGGGGCACGGCAGTTAGCAGAGTCTTTTGGGCCGAAGGTCACGGTACAAATGGAGGAGGCAAGAGAATCGTCAGACAAGCAGAGTCGAGGCAGGCGGATATCAGAATCGTCAGGCAGGCAAGGGTCAAACCGGGTTGTCAATCAAGGGGTTAAGCAGGAAGAGTTGTCGTAGGCAGGCAAGGGTCAGGATACAGATTTCAAAATAGTCAGGATACAGCACACCAGGTAATTTTATTACAATGCCATAGAGCACAAAAGACTATTCTCCAAATGCTCTGTATAATTCCCATGTTCAGTGACTCCTGAGCTCTCCAAACTGTCATTCAAGTCCAACTTGCAATATCTTGGCACCATTGTTTGGAGTAGCGCAGGTTGGACCCAGGGGAGTAGCTACAGAGGAAGCAAACCCTGCAGCTGCAGGGGGGCTCAGGAGATATAGGGGCCCCACAAGGCCCTAATTCGTGTATAATTTCAATATTGGTAAAACAGGTCAACCTCTAGACATTTTGGAGGCCTGAAAAATAACTTGCTGTGGGCCCATTGATATCTAGTTACACCACTGGTTGGACTACATAGATTCATAGTGCACCCACAGTGTTTCTAATCACTTACTTCTTCTCACCACTTCTTATTCACACTTTAGGTTACGCCCTCGGGTTTGTCTCACACAATATCGTGGGAGAATTTTTCATAGATGTAACATGATCTTCTCAGTTACTCGTGATATGACAGCAGTGATTCACTGGCCTATTGCTCCTGGGCAGAGCCAGAGGATCATCTTTCAGACTCGGAGTGGCAAAGGTAAAGCTCCATTAAATACTTTTTTAACCCTCCCCCCAGTTTTTCACTAAGAAAGGAGCAATAACACTCTTGCTTTGGTTTCCTAAGAAACCTTTCTAATTAGGATGTTAATAGGGAAGCATGAAGTATAAGATAAGAAAGCCTAAAGCATCTCTGTGCTATTAATTCACTGGCTTATAAATGCTTGAGTCCGGTAAGTAAAAAAACGTGGCAAAAAATGGCTATCCTCTACATTGTTATCACACCCTTTTTGTTTTGTAATAAGGAGGCACATATACTCTCGTACCAAACATGTACTATATATATTTATATTACAATTCTCCAACACTTTTTTTCTCACCCTCAACTAGCATAGCATTCCTTCATGTTACACTATAAACTGCTGCTACCTGCACAGTTAAATACTCAGTGCAACATCTCTTATTTTCTTACTTCTGCCCAACCCCACATATTATGCCTCATACTCCCTTAGATTGTAAGCTCTAATGTATCTCCTGTATCGTTTATTACTGTATGTTTGACCTATACACCCTTCTGGTCTATATCACAGCAGACTATAAATTATACAGGCATATGAGGTATCCAGAATTCTTGGGACCTGGTGTATTCAGGATAAGGGGTCTTTCCATAATTTGGATCTCCATACTTTGTCTATTAAAAAGTCATTTAAAGGGGAACTCCACACAAACATATCTTAAGGTTTTTGAAACGTAAACATAATTTCAAGCAACTTTCCAATATACATAGATTAAATAATATGCAGACTTTTCATGATTTTTAATGGTTTGGAACAGCTCCTAAGCCTAGCACCCTTGTCTCCTGCTGATCTGTCTGACTACTTTGCTGAGCTGGCTGACTACTATTAATTTTTATCAACAGCCAGCTGTCCTCAGCCTGCATCCTCCAAACCCCACAATTCCCTGCACACATGATTTTAATAAGGAACATAACATCACAGTGCAATGCATTGTGGGTTATGTAGTTCCTGCATGCTGTCTGTAAGCTGTGGAGAAGTTGTTACAATTTGTAACATCAGTGTTTAGTCCCTCCTTCCCTGACAGGATTTCAAATGATGCAGAAAGAGATGAACTGTTAAACAGCTGGATTTCAGCATAGAAAATGGCATTTATTCATACTTTTTGAAGAAACGGGTAACTGTGATAAGGGAGTATCCCTTTAAACATTAAATAAACCAAATAGGCTGGTTTTGCTTCTAATAAGAATTAATTACATCTTAGTTGGGATCAAGAAAAAGATGAAAAAGAAAAAAGAGAAAATTATTTTTAAAATCTGAATTATTTGCTATGGGAGAGGCCTTCCTGTCATTCAGAGCTCTCTGGATAACGGGTTTCTGGATAACCATATACCTGTAATAGATAAATATTGTAGAGGTTCACACTTTTTTTATTAGTCCATTATTAATTCAGCATAAAGTCAATGTTTTCGTGTTAGTCAATATGTCTTTATAAAGGTGTAAGAAAAGCACTGAAATGTTGACCTTATGCTGAATAGATAACAGACACTTACATGAAATGTAAGTAATTTCTATGATATTTATCTGTTATACACAACTTTGGTGCAGCACCCGGATGTTAAATGTACACAATTCTTGTGAAGGTGAGTGCAGTTCATATACTTGTTAGTAATAGTCATAAAAATACTGCTCTTTTGTTAGGGAACTGTTAAAGATTGCCTGTTGGAGGCACAACCAGTGGTCTAACTATAGAGGAAGCAGACCCCATGGTCAAATCTTGGCCCAGGGAACAGGGGTGTGAGGATACTCACCCCCAGCGACGTTTCCAATCCTGCTCCTGTGTCCAGCTTCCATGTTCTTTCTGGCATATGTGCAGGCGTACAAATCTGCATGCGAGGGTTGGTTTAGATGCAGGGACTTTTTTTGACCCCTCAATTTCTGGCACCAATTCTGCCTATTTAAGGACACTGAAAGGCCTTGTTCATTGCTTGGTTATTTGGGTTGTTTCCTGAGACCTTGCCTGATTTACTCCTGTGTTTTTTCTGTTGTGACCCCTGCCTGTCTACCGACTTCATTGACTTTCGCCTGCCTGACCCTTTGGCTTGACTCCGGTTATACACACTGGCTACTCTCCACTTCACGGGCCCCCCCTGTCCAAACTCCTGGTGAGTTCTGTGTTGTGTGAGGCGCTTGTGGGTCGCCTTCTTCTGAGACTGTTGCTCCTTTCTTGCTGGATCCCACCGGTAAGCCTGACAAAGGGGTCCTGGACTGTAGGGTCTGCTTCCTCTATAGCAGTAAAAACGTCCACCTCCTCAGCTGCTTTCCTACCTGTGAGCTGGGAGGAAGGACACAGCAAGAAGAAGATGCCGGTGGGGGTCAGGAGTGGGCGGGCAAGAGTGTGGTTAGGGATCTCTGTGCATCGGGCCCCTACAAAGATTTTTTTTGCTGGATATGACAGAGTCTTGTATTAAGAAAAGACCGTGAAAGGTCTGAAACGTTGCCGGGTGTTTGGGGTCAGAGCCTATGTCCCAATAAAAGCATTTTAAGACAACAAATTGATGATTGGTGCCGTCTATTACTGCAATTAGAGTCTTGTATTAAAACATGTCTTGTTCAAGACAGTTGTTAAATACAGGACTTATTTGCTTTGCAATATGTGCGTTTCTCTAAATGCCCCGGCAAAGGTGCTGTGCAAAAAAAGTGCAAGTTTGAACTTACTGCAGCAAAACCATTGGACAGTGCTAAATTCACAAAAATGTGCTGTTGGCATCCTTTAGCATTCAGCAATTGCATCCATGGATACAACAATAATGCCTATAAAATATGTTTTAACCTAAAAAATAACTCTAGAGATAGATATATAACTAAAATGAACGTCTGCCTCTTCCATGCTGCATCTAACATTAGGAATTAAACACTGACTCTATGGAACTCCCTGTGATAGGAAGCAATTAATTATTTTTGACAGAGCATTATGACTACCTTTCCAGGTTAAAGCACAGATCACTACTTATGAAGCAGACTGATACATAGGCTTTCCTTTAGGACAATAACAGACAAAGAGATTAGTCGCCATGCGATAAATCTCCTCTTCTGCAGGTGACCGATCTCCTCCAAGTACTTTCCCACTGGCAACAATGAAACTCGCCGGTGGGAAAACAAATACTGTGCTTCATTTGTCTGCAGTAACCCAAAGTTTCCTTGCTGGTGGGAAAGCATTTGCTACTGCGGGCCACTAATATTCTCGTGTGTAGGGATGTAGCGAACGACGGAAAAAATGTTCGCGAACATATTCGCGAACTTGCGTCAAAAATGCGAACGGTTCGCGAACGTCGCGAACCCCTTAGACTTCAATGGGAAGGCGAATTTTAAAAGCTAGAAAAGACATTTCTGGCCAGAAAAATGATTTTAAAGTTGTTTAAAGGGTGCAACGACCTGGACAGTGGCATGCCAGAGGGGGATCAAGGGCAAAAATGTTTCTGAAAAATACATTGTTGACACAGCGCTGCGGTTTGTGCTGTAAAGGGCAGAAATCACACTACGTCACTCAGGTGGTGTTTCTGGAGACGGTATTATTATTGATATTTAGACAGAATGTGAACAAGCTCACACAGCTAGGCGGCAGTTGTTTGAAGAACACACTGGGCAAACAATGCCTGCAAGGTCAACGTATACACTACAGCAGTGGATACGGAATATATTATTGCTGCTTGGAAAACGTCACTCAGGTGGTGTTTCTGGAGACGGTATTATTATTGATATTTAGACAGAATGTGAACAAGCTCACACAGCTAGGTGGCAGTTGTTTGAAGAACACACTGGGCAACAATGCCTGCAAGTGCACTACTATTGGTGCACTACTATGAAGAACAGCAAACAGCACTGGACACGTTAAAGAACAGTAAGATAAGTAAAATAAAAAAAAATATATATATATTAAAAAAAAAAATTACTCTGGTTGGTGCTGAACTACTAGGAGCAGCACACCAGTCCCACTCCCCAACACAGCTAGACTAATAGCACTGGGCTCTTATAGTAGCAAAGTAAAAAACAAAAAAGAAAATAAAAGCAGTCCTTACAAGGACTATTGGGTTACAGGCAGCAGTCAGCAGATGAGAGATCAGCAGCAGGACAGCTGCCCACAGCAGCTACATACAGAGCACTGCAGTAGAAGGTAGATTACTAGCCAGCAAAGCTACCTAACCTAAAATGTCCCTCAAATCCCTGCAGAGTTCTGTCCCTACAATACAGAGCAGTATCAAGTAGATTACTAGCCAGCAAAGTTACTATCAACTGTCCCTCAAATCACTCAACAGCTCTCTCCCTACACTAGCTCTTCCAAGCACACACAGGCAGAATGAAAAAACGCTGCAGGGCTTCAGTTTATATATGGAAGGGGAGTGGTCCAGGGGGTGTGGGGGTGGTCCAGGAGGGAGAGCTTCCTGATTGGCTTCCATGTATCTGCTGGTCTGGGGTGAGAGGTCAAAAATAAGCGCCAGCTAAGGCGAACCCAAATTGGCGAACGTCGCGCGACGTTCGCGAACATTCGGCGGACGCGAACAGTCGATGTTCGCGCGAATTAGTTCGCGGGCGAACAGTCCGCGACATCCCTACTCGTGTGCTGTAAGCCTAAAGGAATAGTGCTATATCTTTTTTTTACTTTGTTGAACTCAAATCTGTACCCTGTTTGGTTTACTTGTGTTATTAAAGTCTTTGTAGAATTCATGTTTTGTTACCTGATCTATCAATTGGGGAAGAAATTTAATCCTGATTCTCCGAAAACACAACATTTTCCTTAAAGAGATTCTGGCATGAATATTATGGTGTTGTTTTTATTTCTAAATTACACTGTTTACGCTGCAAATAATTCACTCTAGCATATAAAATTCTATTCCAGAACCAATAGGTGTATTCTTTTTTTAGTTGTAATATTGGTGTGTAGACAGCCATCTCAGGTTATTTTGCCTGGCCATGTGCTTTCAGAATGTTGCACTATGGAACTGCTTTCTGGCAGGCTGTTGTTTCTCCTACTCAAAGTAACTGAAGGAGTCTTAGTGGGTATCATACAAACATCAATTGCCGATGCGGTAATGGTGGAGCTCATCCGGAGTTGTCTGTCCTCCTGCTCAATCGCGGTTCTCGCAATAAACCGGTCACTCCTTACCGGTTAATGCACCAATCACCCAAATCGCTGTGGAGCACTGATCAAGGACTAGTCTGGCACTAGTAACATCAAATTTCGGCTTTATTCAGACGCAGATGAAGATTGCATCAGTGGGTGTGCAATTCTAACGTGTTTCATGCCCTAGGACTGGGCACTTCATCAGAGTAATTAGTGAACACATGTGTCAGTGTATAAATAGCTACGTGCATGCATATCATTAAAAATTTAAAGGCAAGATAATGATTTAAAGGCAAAGTAATACTGTGAAAATAAATATATTCATAAAATATGCATATGAAATGTAAATAAATATATAAATATACTTAACACCGTTTCATATAATACATACTTCCGATCCCAATAAATGTGTATATAAATGTGTATATAAATTTATATATAAATTAATACAATATAACAATATTGTTAATAAATTAATAAATTAATTTATAAATTAATGAATACATTTGTATGTATTTATACGTGTTCAATTATTGTAAATGAATTCATGTATCTTCAATAAACTTCATTAAACCATAATTGCAATATCACTATGTGTTAAATCCACTTATATAAATAAATATTACAGTGATCCAAAATACTATGTGTCCCTGTGGTTAATTCATGTGCATAAATGAAATAATAATTAGAACCTGTATATTAATATCATATAATAACATTACTTTCTGTAAATATACAGAACACATATCTATATGCATACAAAAGCAATTTAGTATTCCAAATATTAAAAGACATATTCAAAAAATGCTAATATGCTAATATTTCCAAGTTGGCTAAGTAGGTTATGGGACAAGTGAATCTTTATTAATGGTTAATAGACTAATTAATACGTGTATATGGAATAACCAAATAAATAATGAATTAATCTTACCTTTAGGATACTCCTCAAATTTTCATGAATTTTTTTATATTTATCCTGTTCCATCTTTAATGATATGCATGCACGTAGCTATGCAGCGATTTGGGTGATTGAGTCTCAGTGGGACCTGGATTTTTACTGTGCTGTTTTTATATCTACCAGGGGGCTGTTATATTGCGTCAGGGAGCTGCTATCTGGTTACCTTCGAGCAGGAACGGAGCGAGCGGCTCTAACAGCCGCTCCTCCGCTTCTGAACCCGGAAGTGCTGCAGAACGTAGAATCTACAGCTACGTTCTGTGGCATTTCAAGTACCTTTGCCACAGAACGTAGATTCTACGATCTGTGGCATTTAAAGGGTTAATTCTACCAGATACTGGGGCTCATTTATACACACTGGGCAATCTTGCACCTGGGCAGTAACCCTTAGCAACCAATCAAATGCTCGCTTTCATTGTTCAGCCTGCAGCTGTCTTAAAAGCTAATCATTGATTGGTTGTTATGGGTATCTGCGCAGGTGCAAATTTGCCCAGTGTTTATAAATGAGCCCCATTGTATATCATGAGAAGCTTAATAGACATATTGCATTGCCCTACTAATTGTTTACCCTCCTTCCCCACTGTTTTATGTGTTTTATATTACTTGAAAAGTAAACAATAATGAATGTACTTAAAAAAGGTACCAGGCCTGGTAAAATAAATCAATATACCATTCAGTGATAATGACATTTATGTAGAGAAGTGGATATTTTTTTGTAGAAGTTATATTTTATGCTTGGCACAACACAGTGTGGCTCACCAGTATTTGCTAATTATTATATCCTGGAGAATAGTGTATTATTACTCTTTGTAACATAGTCATTTTCTGTTGAGATTCACTTAGAATTCACGTTTAATGTAACTGTGTCATTTATACTGTACTCTGAGCTTGGTGGAGGGAGACTTCTGCATCTTAGATGAACAGGGACAGTACAGAAATGAAGAAAAACAACCACTTCTACTAACTACATCAAAGCCCATTCTGAGCCAAAAGGAATGTTTAATTATATATCATCCAGCACCTGTACTAACCTTCTCCTACTCAGCAGGAAATGTTCTTATTACTCCCACTTTAAGCATAACTGATTATAAGGCTAGAGGGGAGAATAATGGAGTCTGCACGTTTTATCTCTACTGTAATACTACAGGGACATGAGCTTGGTGTCAGTAATATTATTCATATATGGGTTTTCTCAATCACTCTGATGTTGTGTGTTTTCATCAAGGTACAGTTCAACTATGAAGCTGTGTTTATTATACCAAATGTGTACTTTTCTGAACTTTGAAGTCTTCATTTTTAACACAGTAGTGAGGATAAGATTCTAGGTAAGAAGTTGCCTCTGGATTTTATGGCTCTAACAGAATTTTTGTAATTGTTAATAGCTTCACGGTATTTTAAAAAAGAACTTAAAAAAAAGTGTACATTAGGTCAAATAATAACTCTCATGGACGCCTATTTTGATGAGTCTCCATTTCTCCGAACTTGACTATTATTCAGTTTTATATACAATTTTGAGTGCAATCGCCATGTTTGTTTTACCCACAATGCAGCATTTTGTCACCAGAATTCCAGCGTCATTGCAGTTGCAAGGGTGCGTTTCACCCGACTTCATTGTGCTGCGCCTGATGAGTTCTGTCTGATTTGCTACACAGAGGGGCAAATTTACTAAAGAGCGAAGTGCGTGTTTTTAGTGAAAATTTTCCAGAATGACAATTCGCAGGGACATCACCAATTCACTAAAAGGCAAAGAAGACAATTTGCTAGCGAAAAAGCTCAGCTCTTGAGACGTTTTGCCAGTCGAATTTTCGCTCAGGCGAACGATTTTAATCCGCAAATTTATCAAAGTGTGAACTTTCCAAGGCATTACCCTAGTCTAGTCTAGCCTAGTTTATTGATAAGATGAAGCTACATCCTCAACATTGTACCGTAGCACAACTTAATCATAGGCAATAGGGATGTAGCGAACGTCGGAAAAAAAGTTCGAACATATTCGCGAACTTGCGCAAAAACGCGAGCGGTTCGCGAACGGTTCGCGAACCCCATAGACTTCAATGGGAAGGCGAACTTTAACATCTAGAAAAGACATTTCTGGCCAGAAAAATGATTTTAAAGTTGTTTAAAGGGTGCAACGACCTGGACAGTGGCATGCCAGAGGGGGATCAAGGGCAAAAATGTATCTGAAAAATCTGCCTGTGTGTGCTTGGAAGAGATAGTGTAGGGGGAGAGCTGTTAGTGATTTCAGGGACAGATGATAGTAAGTTTGCTGGCTAGTAATCTGCTTGATACTGCTCTGTATTGGAGGGACAGAAGTCTGCAGGGATTTGAGGGACATTTTAGCTTAGGTAGCTTTGCTGGCTAGTAATCTACTGTTCTCTTTAAACAACTGCCATACGTTGACCTTGTAGGCATTGTTTGCCCAGTTTTTTTGGACGCAGCCACTGAAGCACAGTTGCCATAAAAAATATGCCATATAAATGCTGAAAATAGTCATTTTTCGCCATACGTTGACCTTGTAGACATTGTTTGCCCAGTTTTTTTGGTTGCAGCCACTGAAGCACAGTTGCCAGAAAAAATATGCCATATAAATGCTGAAAATAGTCATTTTTCGCCATACGTTGACCTTGTAGGCATTGTTTGCCCAGTTTTTTTGGTCGCAGCCACTGAAGCACAGTTGCCAGAAAAAATATGCCATATAAATGCTGAAAATAGTCATTTTTCGCCATATACGTTGACCTTGTAGGCATTGTTTGCCCAGTTTTTTTGGCCGCAGCCACTGAAGCACAGAGGCCAGAAAAAATATGCCATATAAATGCTGAAAATAGTCATTTTTTTGGTCGCAGCCACTGAAGCACAGTTGCCAGAAAAATTATGCCATATAAATGCTGAAAATATGCATTTTTTTGGTTGCAGCCACTGAAGCACAGAGGCCAGAAAAATTATGCCATATAAATGCTGAAAATATAAATTTTTTTGGTTGCAGCCACTGAAGCACAGAGGCCAGAAAAATTATGCCATATAAATGCAGAAAATATGCATTTTTTTGGTCGCAGCCACTGAAGCACAGTTGCCAGAAAAATTATGCCATATAAATGCTGAAAATATAAATTTTTTTGGTTGCAGCCACTGAAGCACAGAGGCCAGAAAAATTATGCCATATAAATGCTGAAAATATGCATTTTTTGGTCGCAGCCACTGAAGCACAGTTGCCAGAAAAATTATGCCATATAAATGCTGAAAATATAAATTTTTTTGGTTGCAGCCACTGAAGCACAGAGGCCAGAAAAATTATGCCATATAAATGCTGAAAATATGCATTTTTTTGGTTGCAGCCACTGAAGCACAGAGGCCAGAAAAATTATGCCATATAAATGCAGAAAATATGCATTTTTTTGGACGCAGCCACTGAAGCACAGTTGCCAGAAAAAATATGCCATATAAATGCTGAAAATAGTCATTTTTTGCCATACGTTGACCTTGTAGACATTGTTTGCCCAGTTTTTTTGGTTGCAGCCACTGAAGCACAGAGGCCAGAAAAAATTAAACCAGTAGGGTTTGCACCCTAGTTTGTAACGGTGGCGGAGGGAGGAGGAGGACGCTAAAGGACAGCTGTGTGTGGAGTCATGAGGCTTGAAGAGAAGGACAGCTGCATAGAAGTCAGAACAAGTCTTCCGGCGTGCAGTAACCCTCCGAGATCCACCCCTCATTCATTTTAATAAAGGTCAGGTAATCGACACTTTTGTGACCTAGGCGAGTTCTCTTCTCAGTTACAATCCCTCCTGCTGCACTGAAGGTCCTTTCTGAGAGCACACTTGAGGCTGGGCAAGACAAGAGGTTCATGGCAAATTGTGACAGCTCTGGCCACAGATCAAGCCTGCGCACCCAGTAGTCCAGGGGTTCATCGCTCCTCAGAGTGTCGATATCTGCAGTTAATGCCAGGTAGTCCGCTACCTGCCGGTCGAGGCGTTCTTTGAGGGTGGATCCAGAAGGGTTGTGGCGCTGCCTTGGACAGAAAAACATTTGCATGTCTGACGTTACAGACTGGCCAAAGGGCTTTGTCCTTGCAGGTGTGCTCGTGGCAGGATTACTGGCACCTCTGCCCCTGGAATGTTGATGAGTTCCTGAAGTGACATCACCCTTAAAAGCATTGTACAACATGTTTTGCAGGCTGGTTTGTAAATGCCGCATCTTTTCGGACTTGTGGTATGTTGGTAACATTTCTGACACTTTATGCTTGTACCGAGGGTCTAGTAGCGTTGCGACCCAGTACATGTCCTTCTCCTTAAGCCTCTTGATACGGGGGTCCTTCAACAGGCATGACAGCATGAAAGACCCCATTCTCACAAGGTTGGATGCAGAGCTATCCATCTCCGCTTCCTCATTATCAAGGACTGCATCATCCACAGTCTCCTCCCCCAGCCACGTACAAGACCAGGGGTCCCCAAAAGGTCACCACTAGCCCCCTGGGAAGCCTGCTCCTGTTGGTCCTCCTCCTCCTCCTCCTCCACAAAGCCACCTTCCTCCTCTGACTCCACTTCTGGCACCTCTCCCTGCGTTGCAGCAGGTGCCTGGGTTCGTTCTGGTGATTCCGACCAGAAATCGTGCGCTTCCAGCTCCTCGTCACGCTGGTCTACAGCCTCATCTGTCACTCGTCGCACGGCACGCTCCAGGAATAAAGCGAAGGGTATTAGGTCGCTGATGGTGCCTTCGGTGCGACTGACCATATTTGTCACCTCTTCAAAAGGTCGCATGAGCCTGCAGGCATCGCGCATAAGCACCCAGTAACGGGGGAAAAAAATCCCCAGCTGTGCAGATCCAGTCCTACCACCCAGTTCAAAAAGGTACTCGTTGACGGCCCTTTGTTGTTGCAGCAGACGTTCCAACATAAGGAGCGTTGAATTCCAGCGAGTCTGGCTGTCAGAAATCAAACGCCTGACTGGCATGTTGTAGCGCTGCTGAATGTCAGCAAGGCGTGCCATGGCTGTGTAGGAACGTCTGAAATGGGCCGACACCTTTCTGGACTGGGTGAGAACGTCCTGGAATCCTGGGTACTTGGAGACAAAACGTTGGACTATTAAATTTAACACATGTGCCATGCAGGGCACATGTGTTAAATTGCCTAGTCTCAACGCTGCCAACAGATTGCTTCCATTGTCACACACCACTTTTCCGATCTGCAGTTGGTGTGGGGTCAGCCACCGATCGGCCTGTGAGTGCAGAGATGACAGGAGTACAGATCCGGTATGGTTTTTGCTTTCCAGGCACGTCATCCCCAAGACAGCGTGACAACGGCGTACCTGGCACGTCGAATAGCCTAGGGGGAGCTGGGGGTGCACAGGTGTGGAGGAGGAGAAGGAGGACCCAGCAGCAGAGTAAGAAGAAGAAGAAGACGAGGTAGAGAGCGATGGAGGAGTAGAGGTGGTGGCAGAACCGCGTGCAATCCGTGGCGGTGACACCAACTCCACTGTTGTTGTTGAGCTACCCATTCCCTGCTTCCCAGCCATTACCAAGTTCACCCAGTGGGCAGTGTAGGTGACATACCTGCCCTGACCATGCTTGGAGGACCATGCGTCAGTAGTCATATGGACCTTTGGCCCAACACTAAGTGACAGAGATGCGGTAACTTGGCTCTGCACATGTTGGTACAGGTGTGGTATTCCCTTTTTAGAAAAAAAATTGCGGCTGGGTACCTTCCACTGCGGTGTCCCAATTGCTACAAATTTGCGGAAGGCCTCAGAGTCCACCAGCTGGTATGGTAAAAGCTGGCGGGCTAAGAGTGCAGACAAGCCAGCTGTCAGACGCCGGGCAAGGGGGTGACAGTCAGACATTGGCTTCTTACGCTCAAACATGGCCTTCACAGAAACTTGGCTGGTGGCAGATGACTGGGAATGGGAACAGGTGGTCAAGGTGGAAGGCGGAGTGGAGGGTGGTTCAGACGGGTCAAGGAGAGCAGAGGTAGAGCAGTAAGATGCTGGACCAGAAGGAGTGTGGCTTTTAGTTTGCCTGTTGCCTTTGAGGTGTTGCTCCCAAAGTGCTTTGTGCTTGCCGCTCATGTGCCTTCGCATAGAAGTTGTACCTATGTGGCTGTTGGGCTTACCAAGGCTCAGTTTCTGACTGCACTCATTGCAAATTACAATGCTTTTGTCAGAGGCACACACATTAAAAAAATCCCACACTGCTGACTTTTTGGAAGTGTGCGATCTGGCGGTAACAGTAGAAGTTGGCGGCATTGGCGGCAATGGCGGGTGCGTTGGCCGGCTGAACACAGGTGCCGATACATGTTGTTGCCCTACTGATCCCTGCGGGCTGTCCTCCCTGCTTCTTCTAAGTCTTATTCTCCTACTGCCTCTCTGACTCTCCGTCTCTCCATCTGAACTACCCTCCTCTTGCTCTCTTCTACTAGGCACCCACAAAACATCAATCTCCTCATCATCATTCTCCTCAGATGCATCAATTTCTTCTGACACATCACAGAAGGAAGCAGCAGCGGGGACCTCCTCCTCATCACTCATTATGTCCATCTCTATCGTGTTCTCTGCCAGAATTAAATCTGGTGTAAGGTCCTCATCTCCTTCATCTTCTTCTGGCAATAATGGTTGCGCATTACTCAGTTCAAGAAACTCATGGGAAAATAACTCCTCTGACCCCAGTGAAGAAGGGGCACCGGTGGTGGAGGAAGTGTTACGTGGGGTGGCCATAGCAGTGGAGGATGAGGAGGATGTTGTGGTAAAGTTAGAAACGGTAGAGGATGGGGTGTGCTGTGTAAGCCAGTCAACTACCTCTTCAGCATTTTGGGAGTTCAGGGTCATTGGCTTTTTAAAACTGGGCAATTTGCTAGGGCCACAGGATTGCATAGCAGCACGGCCCCTAGCACGGCCTCTGCGTGGCGGCCTGCCTTTGCCTGGCATTATTTTTAAAAAAACAACAACAACAACAAAAACTCAGTTGGTTTTTCTGGAAACGATAATACACACAGCTAGATGGCGGGTTGAAGAAAACAGTGTGCAAATAATGCCTACAAGGTCAACGTATACACTACTACAGCGGTGGATACGGATTACGTAAAATATATGAATGCTGCTTGAAAAAAAGTAACTCAAGTGGTTTTTCTAGAGACGATAATATTATCAATATTTAGACAAAATGTGAACAAGCTCACACAGCTAGATGGCGGGTTGAAGAAAACAGTGTGCAAATAATGCCTACAAGGTCAACGTATACACTACTACAGCGGTGGATACGGATTACGTAAAATATATTATGGCTGCTTGAAAAAAGTCACTCCGGTGTTTTTTCTGGAGACGGTAATATTATGGATATTTAGACAGAATGTGAACAAGGTCACACAGCTAGATGGCGGGTTGAAGAAAACAGTGTGCAAATAATGCCTACAAGGTCAACGTATACACTACTACAGCGGTGGATACGGATTACGTAAAATATATTATGGCTGCTTGAAAAAAGTCACTCCGGTGTTTTTTCTGGAGACGGTAATATTATGGATATTTAGACAGAATGTGAACAAGGTCACACAGCTAGATGGCGGGTTGAAGAAAACAGTGTGCAAATAATGCCTACAAGGTCAACGTATACACTACTACAGCGGTGGATACGGATTACGTAAAATATATTATGGCTGCTTGAAAAAAGTCACTCCGGTGTTTTTTCTGGAGACGGTAATATTATGGATATTTAGACAGAATGTGAACAAGGTCACACAGCTAGATGGCGGGTTGAAGAAAACAGTGTGCAAATAATGCCTACAAGGTCAACGTATACACTACTACAGCGGTGGATACGGATTACGTAAAATATATTATGGCTGCTTGAAAAAAGTCACTCCGGTGTTTTTTCTGGAGACGATAATATTATGGATATTTAGACAGAATGTGAACAAGGTCACACAGCTAGATGGCGGGTTGAAGAAAACACTGTGCAAATAATGCCTACAAGGTCAACGTATACACTACTACAGCGGTGGATACGGATTACGTAAAATATATTATGGCTGCTTGAAAAAAGTCACTCCGGTGTTTTTTCTGGAGACGGTAATATTATGGATATTTAGACAGAATGTGAACAAGGTCACACAGCTAGATGGCGGGTTGAAGAAAACACTGTGCAAATAATGCCTACAAGGTCAACGTATACACTACTACAGCGGTGGATACGGATTACGTAAAATATATGAATGCTGCTTGAAAAAAAGTAACTCAAGTGGTTTTTCTAGAGACGATAATATTATCAATATTTAGACAAAATGTGAACAAGCTCACACAGCTAGATGGCGGGTTGAAGAAAACAGTGTGCAAATAATGCCTACAAGGTCAACGTATACACTACTACAGCGGTGGATACGGATTACGTAAAATATATTATGGCTGCTTGAAAAAAGTCACTCCGGTGTTTTTTCTGGAGACGGTAATATTATGGATATTTAGACAGAATGTGAACAAGGTCACACAGCTAGATGGCGGGTTGAAGAAAACACTGTGCAAATAATGCCTACAAGGTCAACGTATACACTACTACAGCGGTGGATACGGATTACGTAAAATATATGAATGCTGCTTGAAAAAAAGTAACTCAAGTGGTTTTTCTAGAGACGATAATATTATCAATATTTAGACAAAATGTGAACAAGCTCACACAGCTAGATGGCGGGTTGAAGAAAACAGTGTGCAAATAATGCCTACAAGGTCAACGTATACACTACTACAGCGGTGGATACGGATTACGTAAAATATATTATGGCTGCTTGAAAAAAGTCACTCCGGTGTTTTTTCTGGAGACGGTAATATTATGGATATTTAGACAGAATGTGAACAAGGTCACACAGCTAGATGGCGGGTTGAAGAAAACACTGTGCAAATAATGCCTACAAGGTCAACGTATACACTACTACAGCGGTGGATACGGATTACGTAAAATATATTATGGCTGCTTGAAAAAAAGTAACTCAAGTGGTTTTTCTAGAGACGATAATATTATCAATATTTAGACAAAATGTGAACAAGCTCACACAGCTAGATGGCGGGTTGAAGAAAACAGTGTGCAAATAATGCCTACAAGGTCAACGTATACACTACTACAGCGGTGGATACGGATTACGTAAAATATATTATGGCTGCTTGAAAAAAGTCACTCCGGTGTTTTTTCTGGAGACGGTAATATTATGGATATTTAGACAGAATGTGAACAAGGTCACACAGCTAGATGGCGGGTTGAAGAAAACAGTGTGCAAATAATGCCTACAGGGCAAATAATGCCTAAAAGGTCAACTTATACACTACTACAGCGGTAGTAAAATAAAAAAAAGTAAAATAAAAAAAAATGAATATTAAAAAAAAATTAAAGTTGGTGCTGCTGAACTACTAGGAGCAGCAGATTAGCACACCAGTCCCACTCCCCAACACTGCTAGACTAATAGCACTGGGCTCTTATAGTAGTAGTAGTAGTAGTAGTAAAACAACAAAAAAATAAATAAAAGCAGTCCTTACAAGGACTACTGTTATTGCAGCAGTCAGCAGATGAGATCAGAAGCAGGACAGCTGCCCACTGCAGCTACATACAGAGCACTGCAGTAGAAGGTAGATTACTAGCCAGCAAAGCTACCTAAGCTAAAATGTCCCTCAAACCCCTGCAGACTTCTGTCCCTCCAATAACAGAGCAGTATCAAAACGATTACTAGCCAGCAAACTTTCAACTGTCCCTGAAATCACTAACAGGCAGCAGCTCTCTCCCTACACTATCTCTTCAGCACACACAGGCAGAGTGAAAAAACGCTGCAGGGCTTCGGTTTTTATAGGGAAGGGGAGTGGTCCAGGGGAGAGCTTCCTGATTGGCTGCCATGTACCTGCTGGTCTGGGGTGAGAGGGCAAAAAAAAGCGCCAACAATGGCGAACCCAAAATGGCGAACGTCGCGCGACGTTCGCGAACTTCCGGCGAGCGCGAACACCCGATGTTCGCGCGAACAAGTTCGCCGGCGAACAGTTCGCGACATCTCTAATAGGCAAGATGCTAGGGGTTAGGATATGGGATGCCTACATTCCTCCCCACCTTGAATATGGCACTACTGAATTCAGGGAGGGCTGTATTTTCCAGGAGTCCCGTGACTGTGGTTGCTAAGCCTCAAGGCTTGAGAAAGGGCAGGAGCCTGAAACGTTGCCTAGTCTTTGGCACAAATAAATTCAGTCTATTTCACCATTTCAGCGTGAATCTTTCTGTAAAGTAATTCTCATATCATATAATTGACTGCCATTACAAATGATGTAAAAAAAAATACCTGCAATTAATATGAATTACTTATATGATGTAAATGGACCAGTTAGCCTGGATCAGTCTAGCAGATCATGGGACTTTTTTCAAACAGTTATGGATTTTAATTATATCTGCCCACCAGAGACCTGCTCTAGCAGCATAAGCTCCATTTGTTGATTATGGTGCATAATGAAGCTGTTTCCTCCTGTCAAATTAATTAGGGTATTTTCATTTCAATCTCTGATTCATCACTCTATTTGGGGTTTTTCTGTAATTTAATGTTTAAACACTTGTCTGCCTTACTATAATATAATTTACTTGACGGGGCCTTAAAATCAGTGGCATGTTACAGTATTTCAACAGTAAATGAATGCTTGCGCAACTGCTGTTAAGGAAACATCATAGTGAAAAACATGCTCCCAAACTGTTGTTGCTATTTGTGAAAACAGAAAATCATAGTTTAGTGGAGTTTCTGTCATAATAAAATTTCCTTTTATATTTTTTAAAAACAATTTTCGTAGAATTCAAACTAGGAAAACTAGCATCTGCCACAGCAATTTGTGCACTAATTAGTTTGTTCAGTAGTTTGTAAACTGTGCGCAATTGGTAAAGGTATGCGACATTAAGGAAACCGTAACACCAACAAATGAAAGTATTTTAATTATATATATTTTAACAAAAAAGGGAAAGTTGTGCTCACCACTAATATTTAAACCAGGGGTGTCCAAACTTTTGGCTCGCAGGGCCACATTGGAAAAAGAAAAATTTGTCTGGGGCCACACATGATATACACAAACACGTTTGATTTGTAAAAGTAAAGGAAATACACAGAAAAGAAATACAATGCCAGTTGGATAACCAGATGGAGCTATACACTGTAATATGGGACACCTGGATATTAAATAGACTTATTATTATTACTAACTGGGCAATGGGCAGAGTCCCCCCTACTCCTATATCCTTTGCGACATGACGTTTCCTCGGGAACCAAAGTGGGCCGCATTCATATGCATCCTGGGCCGCATTTGGCCCTCGGGCCGCAGTTTGGACACCCCTGATTTAAACCATTAAGCGGTGGTGCAATGAGGCTGTGACCACAGATTTCATACAGACAAATACAAGAGGTTCTCTGGACTCAACCCATTATCAGTATATTTAAGACATTTAGGGACAGATTTATTAAGGGTCGAATAGTAAATTTGAATTTTACATTTTTTTTTTGGTCCAAACTCTCAAATTCTAATTATGAATTATCCAAACTCGATGCGAATTTTAATTCAAATTAGAATTATTTTGAGATTTATTAAGCCTATAACCAGGTAATAATTAGACTATTCGCCACCTTAAACCTGGCGAAGTCAATGAGAGAGGTCCAGTGACCAATTTGAAGATGTTATTAGCTTTCCTGACATTCGGAGAAAAAACTCGATTCAAGTTTAGTCGAATTTGATTAAATTAGAGTTTTCAGTCGGTAATATTCATTCGAGTTTTATATGTTCGATTTTTCTCTTAAATGACTTCCCAATCAAAAAAAACATGAAATCAAAATTCATCCTTTGATAAATGGGCCTCTAAGGGTTTTTTTTATTATGGTACGAGTTGTGTTTTCCATGAAAATTCAAGTTTCGAAGTTAGTTTTTATAAAAAAAATCTCATAAAATATGACATTTGGGGGCACATTTACTATTGGTCAAATATCGAGGGTTAATTAACCATCGATATTCGACCGTCGAAGTAAAATCCTTCGACTTCGAATCGATCGAACGATTAAATCCTTCGAATCGAATGATCCGAAGGATTTTAATTCATCGATCGAACGATTTTCCTTCGATAAAAAAATACTTAAAAAGCTTATGGGGACCTTCCCCATAGGCTAACATTGGTGCTCGGTAGGTTTTAGGTGGCGAAGTAGGTGGTCGAAGTTTTTTTTAAAGAGACAGTACTTCGGTTGAAGTAGCCAATTCGATGGTCGAAGTAGCCAAAAAAACCTTCAAAATTCGAAGTTTTTTTTTCCTTATAATCCTTCACTCCAGCTAAGTAAATGTGCCCCGTGTTGTCAAGGAATGGTTTATTTGCAGGTTCTAGATCAGATACAAACTTTAAATGAACATTTTTTGCATTTTCTTGATGTTGTTCCTTTAATAACAGCTTTAGGTGGAAATGCAATACAATTCACAAAGAGAACA
The DNA here is from genome assembly GCF_017654675.1 of Xenopus laevis. Lineage (NCBI taxonomy): Eukaryota > Metazoa > Chordata > Amphibia > Anura > Pipidae > Xenopus > Xenopus laevis. The sequence goes on from NC_054371.1 coordinate 190,793,476, forward strand.
AATTTGCTCACAAATAAGAATAAAAATGTGCATGTCGCAATGTAATATTCTTCATTGGACTTTTATTGGATTGCAAATCTTAATTGTGCATTGCAAACGTGACATTTTCATTAAGACGTTTTATTACATACACATCTTTACAAATGTGAACTACTTGATTTGAATGGAGTCTATGGGAGTTGGCCTTACTGTAATTTGGAGCTTTCTGGATAATGGTTTTCTGGATAATGGATCCGTTAACTGTAATATATAATATATAAAACCAAATTCTAATCTTTCTGCATAACTGATCGTTTATTGCATAATTTAAACTTTTCCTTTTAATGAGAGAGTGTTTTTTTTATTATTTTTAAATTCAGTAAAAAAAAATGCATAACCATTTTTTGGTTTGAATTTTCACCCCACACTTGGGGGCCCATTTACTTAGCTCTAGTGAAGGAATAGAGGAAAAAAACTTCGAATTTCGAATGTTTTTTTTGGCTACTTCAACCATCGAATGGACTTCGAATGGAACGATTCAAACTAAAAATCGTTCGACTATTGGATAGTCAAAGTACTGTCTCTTTAAGAAGAAACTTCGACCCCCTAGTTCGTCACCTAAAAGCTACCAAAGTCAATGTTAGCCTATGGGGAAGGTCATCGTGCGATCGATGGATTAAAATCCTTTGAATCGTTCGATCGAGCGAATAGTGCTAAATCCTTCGACTTCGATATTCGAAGTCGAAGAATTTAACTTCGACTGTTGAATATTGAGGGTTAATTAACCCTTGATATTCGACCTTAAGTAAATTTGCCCCTTAAATTTGAAGAGGTCAGGATTGTATTATTAGCAGATTCTATTTTGTTCTTTAAAGCTTAAACTAACTGGAAGCATTCATGCAGTATTATTACCAAGCATTTTCATTCTGCTTTAGCGATTCTCCAAGCTGAACACTCTGAAGTCCAAACACTGTAAACATTTCCAATTCAGTGGTGGAAAGTAATTATTTTTTATACCATTGTTTCATGAAGTGTGAACAGAATTCCATAGAGACCAATCTACGTAAGCAGACGTTAGGCAGATGGCACTGATAAAAGAGTTCAAAGTTCAAAGTATGGTTTAGAGCTCATTTGCCAATGAAATAGAATTTGGGACTGAAAAGAGAGCAATGGCTGTTATTTTGTAGAATGCTAGTGATGCTTAGTGACACTGCTGCTATTTTTGATAGCATTTATGATACAGTTATAGGACCTGTTATCCAGAATGCTCAGGACCTGGGGTATTCCGGATAATGGATATTTCTGTAATTTGGAACTTCTTACCTTAAGTCTACTAGAAAATCATGTAAACATTAAATAAATAATAAATAATCCCAATAGGCCGGTTTTGCTTCCAATAAGAATTAATTATATCTTAGTTGGGATCAAGTATAAGGTACTGTTTTTTTTTTTTATAATCTCTTTTATTTTTCAAAAATAGATACATTGACAGAGGATAACGTAAATATCTTTTCCAGTATAGAACATTGAAAGTAGAACACATCAGTACAATTCCATGTAGTATAACATACATTAAACTTATTGTTTTGCTCAAGGTTGCAGAAACGAATCCCATGGGGCCCAAATTTGCATACAGTGGTGTGAAAAACTATTTGCCCCCTTCCTGATTTCTTATTCTTTTGCATGTTTGTCACACTTAAATGTTTCTGCTCATCAAAAACCGTTAACTATTAGTCAAAGATAACATAATTGAACACAAAATGCAGTTTTTAAATGAAGGTTTACGTTATTAAGGGAGAAAAAAAACTCCAAATCTACATGGGCCTGTGTGAAAAAGTGATTGCCCCCCTTGTTAAAAAATAACTTAACTGTGGTTTATCACACCTGAGTTCAATTTCAAAGGTTATAAAGCCATTTCTAAAGCTTTGGGACTCCAGCGAACCACAGTGAGAGCCATTATCCACAAATGGCAAAAACATGGAACAGTGGTGAACCTTCCCAGGAGTGGCCGGCCGACCAAAATTACCCCAAGAGCGCAGAGAGACAACTCATCCGAGAGGCCACAAAAGACCCCAGGACAACATCTAAAGAACTGCAGGCCTCACTTGCCTCAATTAAGGTCAGTGTTCACGACTCCACCATAAGAAAGAGACTGGGCAAAAACGGCCTGCATGGCACATTTCCAAGGCGCAAACCACTTTTAAACAAAAAGAACATTAAGGCTCGTCTCAATTTTGCTAAAAAACATCTCAATGATTGCCAAGACTTTTGGGAAAATACCTTGTGGACCGACGAGACAAAAGTTGAACTTTTTGGAAGGTGCGCGTCCCGTTACATCTGGCGTAAAAGTAACACAGCATTTCAGAAAAAGAACATCATACCAACAGTAAAATATGGTGGTGGTAGTGTGATGGTCTGGGGTTGTTTTGCTGCTTCAGGACCTGGAAGACTTGCTGTGATAGATGGAACCATGAATTCTACTGTCTACCAAAAAATCCTGAAGGAGAATGTCCGGCCATCTGTTCGTCAACTCAAGCTGAAGCGATCTTGGGTGCTGCAGCAGGACAATGACCCAAAACACACCAGCAAATCCACCTCTGAATGGCTGAAGAAAAACAAAATGAAGACTTTGGAGTGGCCTAGTCAAAGTCCTGACCTGAATCCTATTGAGATGTTGTGGCATGACCTTAAAAAGGTGGTTCATGCTAGAAAACCCTCAAATAAAGCTGAATTACAACAATTCTGCAAAGATGAGTGGGCCAAAATTCCTCCAGAGCGCTGTAAAAGACTCGTTGCAAGTTATCGCAAACGCTTGATTGCAGTTATTGCTGCTAAGGGTGGCCCAACCAGTTATTAGGCAATTACTTTTTCACACAGGTTTGGATTTCTTTTCTCCCTAAATAATAAAAACCCTCATTTAAAAACTGCATTTTGTGTTTACTTGTGTTATCTTTGACTAATAGTTAAATGTGTTTGATGATCAGAAACATTTTGTGTGACAAACATGCAAAAGAATAAGAAGGGGGCAAATAGTTTTTCACACCACTGTATGTCTCTCTACCCTGTCTTCCAATAAAGCCGTTAAATATAACATATTCTGTGTTTGAGTAATTTTTGCAATGACAACATGAGTATCAATAGTGTATTGTAGCCAGTGTTTCGCTAAATTGGTTCGTGCAGCAGCTAAGATTTGTCTCATCAAAGTATTCTGGAGTTTCGTAAGGGACTTGGACGGGCAGGCTAAAAGAGCCGTAGTAGCTTCGGGGACTATATGTGTGTGAAATACTCGGTCAATTAAGTTATAAATCTCTGCCCAATATTGTTGTGCTACAGGACATGTCCACCAGATATGCAAATAATCCCCAACTGCTGTACAACCCCTGAAGCAAGAATCGGGAGTGGAAGGATCAAAACGATGTTTCCTTGCCGGTGTAAGGTGCCAACGCATCAGCACTTTATATGTGGATTCTCGTATAAGGTACTGTTTTATTATTACAGAGAAAAATGAATAATTTTGAAGGAATTGTTCAGTATAAAATTAAAAACTAGGTAAATAGATAGGCTGTGCAATATTGCAAATTTAAAAATATTTGTAATATAGTTAGTTAGCCAAAAAATGTAATGTATAAAGCCTGGAGTGATTGGATGTGTAAAAAACTTCCTGCTTTGCAGCTCTCTTGGTTTCAACTGTATAATTCGACTAGGTAATAGTCCAAATTCGATTCGAATTTTAAAAAAATTAGAAATTCGAATTTTGAAATTTATCATGTACTGTCCCTTTAAGAATTTGAATTCAACTATTCGCCATCTAAAACCTGCCGAATTGGTGTTTTAGTCTATGGGGGACTGCCTACAATCAAATTTGAAATCGTTTAGTGGACTTTTGAAATAAAAAATTTTTTAAAAATAAAAACAAATTTGGTGAAAAAATTCTAATTGAATTCGAAATTTGCAGCTCGATCCTATTCACCTGTTTTTAAATTTTTTTATTTTTGTAATAAATTTCGATTGGTCGTTTTTTTCTAATTTCGAGTTTATGGGAGTTGATGGGAGTTTTTAGAAACTACCATAAACTCGAAATTCGACCCTTGATAAATCTGCCCCTATGTGTTTACATGATTTTTTAGAAGACTATTAAGGTGTGAAGATCCAAATTGTGGAAAGATCTGTTATCCAGAAAACTGCTGTTCCCGAGCATTCTGGATAACAGGTCCCATAGCTGTACAAGTAACATTAATGGAAGAGATTTTTAATGCTACGGATTGCGGGAAAAAGTGTGGGCCCACAACTGTGGTGTGGTAAATAAATGGCCCATTTTCTAAGAGAATATGTATATAAATACAGTTGCATAATACGTACTATTTGGAAAGGATGAAATACAACTGACTAGTCTTCATTTGCTAAGTCACAAGTGCAAGTGCACTAAGGGGTGCAAGAGCGTCCCCAAGGTTGGTGATGAAAGTAGGGTGCTGGAGGGTGGTCACCTATGTGCCAGCACCTGACCCAAATAGACCTTTTTCTGAACAGTTGCACCCACAATCTGTCAATGACCCATTGCAGAATATGATTCGATAGCCTGGACCTTCCTGACCCGCTGATTCTAGGCCAAACTGTACACCACCATTACAGATTTTCTTATTGCTGTCCACAGCAGACTAAAGCAGCTCACGTAATATACATAGAATAAGGGAGTGGCTACATAATAACAATTGCATCATGGGCAAACCAAAAAGTAGCACATTCATTTGTTCAGGGCTGCAGATTCAGTTCTGCTGAACACATAGGAGTCCAAATCCTTACGAAAGTGCTGGGATTTGGCTGAAACCTGAACCGAAACCTGAACCGAAACATTGATTTGGTTCCTCCCTTCCCTTCCTCAGTAATAACATCCCTGCGTCGGCGTATAGATGTGGGATGGCTTATCTGGAAACCGTTACCCAGAAAGCTCTGATCTCTCATAGATGTCATTTTAATCAAATAATTCAAATTTTGTAAAATGATTTCCTTTTTCCTCTGTGATAATAAAAAAAAAGTACATTGTACTTGATCCCAAGTAAAATATAATTAATTGTTATTGAAGGCAAAACAATTCTATTGGATTTATTTAGGGGGTTATTTATCAAAGTCCAAATTTATCTCAATATTTTCTGCTACAAACTCCGATCAATTTCCTAAAAAGTCCTATTTTTATATAAAAAAACATGATTTTTGCATTTGGAATTTAGTATTGTGGATAGTAGATTCTATACCTGTACCTGTTTTTTAAATGGGCATGTCCCTTATGAAAGGATCAGCACTCCACTTCAAAAATATGGCCTATAACTGTGCATTCTGCGTGCAATAGAGATAATAAGAGATATGCAATAAATGTCATTGTAAATTCCAGTTGGAATTGTTGCTCTTTATTAAATGATACATGATTGATTTATGGCCGAGCACCCTTGCTACATTCAGTAGGCAGAGTGTGGACACTGTGTGCACTCTCTAGATACAGTGTAGATATATATATATATATATATATATTGTTTTTGATAGAAGCTGTCTTTCCCTGGGCATGATAGTGTACATAACAGTCTCTTTATCTGTTTCCACCTAGATCTCTTCCTCCCCACCCCCATAAGCAAACAAGAGAAGAGTGTAGGCGAGAGATGTAGCACGCATGACGCACGCAGGAGTCTAAAGGTTGAGAGCAGCAAGAGGAATGGTTCATGACAGCACAGCTCACTAATTAGCCACTTGAATGGTACAGCAGAATCCATTTTTTATTCCATATATTTCTTCTCGTTTGGCAGTTAAATATTTGCTTACCAATCATCATTTCAATAATCTCTGTGTGAGCAAATGATATGTACGGGGCACTTTACGCAAATATGTTGATATAATTATAATGATATGTGCGGGGCACTTAATGCAAATATGTTGATATAATTATGTTTGTTTTATTAATTTATTGAATGAAGCTCTTTTAATGGTAGGCAGGGAAATGTTGATCTGAAATGATTAGGCTTAAAAGCAGAGAAAAATCTAAATTGAAAAAAAAAAAACTATCCACATTTTATTTAAAAATAATCAGGGTTTTGGGCTCTGCTTTGCTAAAACTAATAATAAGTAACATACGTAGTTGAACAGAAGATGCAGAATACTGAAATCCTCCCATTAATTATTCAACAGATAGACTTCTGTATTCCCGTACAGACTAAAGGGGTCATACTGACAGAAGGGCAGGCTGTAAAGAGCAGTATGACCCCAGCTGCAAGAGCATCACTAAGGAAAATGATTTTGCACCGCTTAGAGCAGTGATCCCCAACCAGTAGCTCGTGAGCAACATGTTGCTCTCAAACCCCCTTGGATGTTGCTCTCAGGGTCCTCAAAGCAGGTGCTTATTTTTGAATTCCAGGCTTGAAAGCAAATTTTAATTGAAGGTCCAAGGGACTTTTTCATGTTTGTGTTGCTCCCCAACTTTTTTTTATATTCGAATGTTACTCATGGGTAAAAAAGGTTGGGGACCCCTGCCTTAGAGGCACATTTTATCAAAGGTCATATTTCGAAATCACGTGAGTTTTTAAAAACTCCCCTAAACTCCCATAAATTCGACCAATCAAAATTTATTAACAAAATTGAATTTTTAAAACTCTGATGAATTGAATCAACCCGAAAATTCAAATTTAAACAACATGATTTGAGTTTTTTTCTCAGAAAAGAACTTGAATGTCAGGAAGGCTGCAAATAGCTCCAAATTGATCCCTGGACCTCTCCCATTGACTCAAACAGCAATTCGGCAGGTTTTAGATGGTGAATAGTCAAAATCGAGGTGTATGATAAATCTCGAAAATCGAATTCGAATTTTTAAAAAAACTCAAATTGAATTGTAACAATTCCATAGTTGAAAAAAAAATTTAATATTCGAATTTTCTCTTCGACCCTTGATAAATCTGCCCCCTAGTGTCCAGGATCATAGTGCATTGCTCCTTTGGTATCTGTCCCTTTTCCTTGCCATGCACATAACACTACTGTGCCATACTGCCCTGTTTCATACCCACTATATACAGGTACAGGATCCATTATCCGTAAACCTGTTATCCAGAAAGCTCCAAATTACGAAAAACTAAGATAAAAGCAATCCTTATTGGAAGCAAAACCAGCCTACTGGGTTTATTTCATGTTTAAATGATTTTCTAGTACACTTAAGGTATGAAGATCTAATAAAAGATCACTGGACCCCACCTGACCCAAAACACCCCAGCTCCACTTCTCAAAGCTGGATATCCGTGTGCACACCCCCTGTACGTTCACCATATCTTGTGCTCCAAATCTCTTGCATGCAGAGATGTCTAGACTACATATGGGCCACAACTAGGGGAAGGTAGGTAGATAAAAGAGGTACTTGCTCAGCGTTCTTCTACCTACCCCTCTTCTACCTACCCCTGTATATGCCCACTTTCTCCTAATGCCATGTTCCATAGATTCTACTATGCTACAATGGCGAGTAGCTTGCAAAGGCATTGGTGCACTATATATATCGGAGCACTATTTGGACAACTTACCACTTCTTACTTGTATATTGAAAATATCTTGTAACAAGTCACTCTTTCTATAGTGGGCCAGATTCAATTCAGTGAGAAAAGTTATCTCATGGTTTATCACATGAATCTATTCGGAGAGAATAAACTTTTTTCCAAATTCCAGTTCCAGTTTTTTTCCAATAGACTTCAATAGAGTTTTCACATGAGAAAAAGTGAGTTTTTCATAATTGAATTGAAAGTCGAATTAAATCTCAGCCATGAGTTTTCACATGATAAAACATTTTCTCACTGAATTGAATCTGGCCCAATATGTGCAATCTATCGTGAAGCCTATGATTAAATATCTTAGATGTTCAGGTGCTAATATAAAGCTCATGGGGCAGATGGTAAACAAACTGGATGGTGCTTTGTTCCTGGGCTCAGATACTAAGCTCTGTTTCACTACTTAACACTACACATATGGCACCATATAAATAACTCAGCATATGTGCATATGTTCTTTGGAGAACAAATCGTAAAAATAACGCAGATTAACAAGAAAGACAAAAGACTTGGTGGCAGATGTCAATAATGGAAATTGCTGTTGTTCATCTACTTAATGATTTTCTTTTGGTTGAAAGGTTGTCATTGATAAGTCACATAGCTGATTGTATAATTATTACCCATAGATATTGTCTATTTAATGGTTAATGCCCAGCACCACATTCTATTTTGGGTGCTTCCGAACAGATGTAGTTACCTTATATTTACTTTTTACTGAAATGTATACTAGATATTACTGGGCCCCACAGCAAATTATTTTTCAAGCACCCAAAATGTCTAGGGGTTGACTCCTTTTACCTATTATTATAAATTTGAGTCTCATGGGGCCCCCTGCAGCAGCACGGTCTGTAGTTACACATTAGTAAAAATTATATTCTTTTGTTTTCCCAATTATAGAAGCTTTATTGATACTATTGGGCAACTGTTGCAAATCTACAACTTTCCTTGTAATGAATGAAATCATTAAAGGAATTCTAAAAAATGCAGTTCTGCAGCATCTCATGGTTCATAATTGGCCTTTTTCGGGTCTACAACATTTGTGACAACAATAGGAAGTGTAGCAATCAATCTATTTCTATCTATTAATCAACATTTGTCTTTGCACGGTAGATACTGGCTTTCCAACTGAAGAAAAATGTTCAATGCAGCCAGTAGTAGGAAAGCAGGAAAGTAACGTTTTCAGCCAAATAAAGATTAATATTCACTTTCTGGTTAGTCATTGTTATTTGGCCTGAAAGTAACACTATGTTTTAATGATTTTTGCTAGTAATTTATAGAAATATGAAAACTGTAATTCTGTTTACAAAGATATCCTGTCATTCTACAAAATATATATTAGAAAAAATGTTCCTCATAAATATCAGGTACAGATACATACTATACGCTGAATAAGACTATGTTCTGCAAATTTAATTGGAGAGACATGTGCCAAGAGAACAGATGTTCTAGGCCCCCGACGCACAATATATTAAATATATATCATATCAATATATTATAAATACGATATAATAATATTATAAATAAAATATATTAGAATAAAAATGTCAAAATATACGGTTGATTAGTAAATAGTTCAGATCATTGTTACATGGCATAAACCAGCACAATTAGCATCAGAATTTAATAATCAGCCCTGTAGCATCAGCTTATGATAGGCAAACCTAATATTCTGCTTTTTGATGATTTATGAAAACCCAAAAGCTTAGCATCTCAACAGCTGCTCAAAGCAGACTGAGCATGTGCGTGTCAATGACACTCCTAACAAAATCCAAGATGGGAAACTCCTGTGACACAAGTCCTGGATCATTACTGCTATAGAAATGCTAAACCTTTAGGCTGGTGCAATAAGTTCAGTATATAAATATGGAATTTGTAGCCAAAATATTTATTAGGGGAAATAAAGCTCTGCTAAGACTATACCTAAGGATTAGATCATAAATGAGCTGAGTGCTTACCCGAGCACCCATCTGATTATGCGGATGACCACAGCCAGCCAGGAAAGTGGAGAAGGCATGTGCCAGAAAGATGTCCACAGTGGTTTGTGAACCCAGTAGTGTATTGGCGACACTCCCCCACTGTATAAAGGTACATGCTACCTCTCCAGTCCTTTCTAATAAGTATGTGGCACATCTCTGTACCTATGGAAAACACAAGTGGAGAAATGAATGCAATGTTAATGAAGCCATTACTATAGAAACACCAGCCAAGGTTATCAGCTGAGGCAAATAAAACAGGCAGTTTGTTTACTAGAAGTGGAAAAGCAATGATCTAAAAATATGCATAAAATTGTGTATTTTCCCAGCACTGAATATTTATAAGGTATCTCAATTCAATCAGGCATCCTACTGAGCATATCACAGATTATGTATTTCTCAACTCTAATGTAAGCAAACCCCTATGATTATTAAATATTAAGCTATGTTTGACCTTTTGTTCCTGCTGACAAGCAGCATATTTGTAATATTACTGTGTATGGAATTGAGAAATGTTACAAATAATCAGCAAAGAAATTGCATTTAACAGAAATATATATTTATGGCTACCACCCCAGTTATAAATCCCATTCTCTTCTTCCATTTGTATTTACCTCTATAAATGCCTTTTCTTACCTTCCATAAATATTTTTTCTTCCTTGCCTACTGCTAGTACCCTGCCCTCCCCCACATTCTAAAATAACATTTATTTAAGTCACAGTAAAATCACAATGCACAACATGATTATTTTGAAGATGCCAGAGAAATGTAGCATCATAAATATAAATCAACACACTGGGCTGAAGATGCTGATTTAAATGTTCTCTTTTACCTGCTAGAAATCTTATAAAACTATATATAAAAAATATATTCTTTTGGTAGATTTTTAAGGGAAAATCTTCAATTCTGGTGTCATTAATTCTGTGATAATTAATTCTGTGACATCAATCAGTTTAGAAAGATTAAACTGAGAGTTATTTGCAACTGAGTACATGCGAGTCATGAGTGATATATATTTTGTACATTTACAGGTCAGAAAAAACAAGTTTCTAGTAAAATGTTCTGATTTTGACCACCTATTAATAGGTAGAAGATGTACTGTTAAGAGTGAACAGACAGGAAAAACATTGCCAGAGGGATTTCAGGTCAAGTTGTTCCGAATTCCTCAATGGTATCAATAGATAATGGGTGATTTCTCCCACCGTTAGTTCTGTATATGAGTTCTTCATATAGAGTAGTGGCACCATCAGCCTGGCAGACCTTCCAAACCATCAAAATTTGTAGCTGATTGGTCGAAATATAGGTACTTGTAAGGAAATACCAGTTAGTCTGCAGGTAATGGAAAAATGGGGGTTCCCCTTTAATTAAAAAAGATATAGAGCAGAAGCCTCTATTAGTTGAAAGACATTAGAGATTTTTTTAAAACTTTCTTTGAGCACTTTGATTCCAATATGAAATGGCTGTCATGGTTGCATCATTCAAGACATTTTTATTGTATTATTATTTGTATTATTGTTTTTAAAGCAGAACATTTCATGTATGTGATATCGTTTTGCAGATTTTCAGGTTACATTTAAGTTTAAGGGGCAGGTTTATTAAAGGTCGAATTGTATTTAACCTGAAAAATGTGAGTTTCCGAGGGTATTTATCAGTCAAAATTTTAATACATTTTTTGACATTTATTATACCCAGAAGCTGGAAATGGCTCGAATCCAAAAATACTTCACCTAAAACCGGTCGAGGTCATTTAGGAGTCAGTGGCAGATGTCCTTGAACCATTTGAAGATGTTAATAACCTTCATTATGTTCGAATTTTTTTCAGTGGGTTTTGCTCGAAAACTCGATTAATTTGAGTAATTCGAGGTTTTTCCCGTGGAAACTCGATTAATTAGAGTTCTAGGGTTGTTCACCTCAAATTCACTGATTCAAGTTTTTTCTAATCCAGTTTTTTCTTAAATTGAAAAATATTCAAGTTGTGAGTTCATTTGAGGTATAAAAAAAACCACACAAAGCTCTACAATTAAACATTTGATAAATAACCCCCTAAGTCTCCTGGACAGCATGGGGTGGGGCAATAAGATCCCTTAGATGTTTGCATTTGCCCAAAAGACATTTTCCACACATTAATTATAAGATTAGTTTAAACGGTTTAACATAAAAATACCTTTTATTACAGCGAACTTGTGTTGGGACATAGCATAAATCAGCAGGTCTATGCAGTTCTTGACTGTTTTATAATTGTATAATGAATCGTTTCACTTTTTTGTTTTGAAAGAAAACTGTAAACTATCTTCATGCCCCATGTCTCCCTGATTTCTTCTCCCTATCTTCTGTATCCCAGTACATGTAAGGGTTGTTCCTGGTCCCTGCAAGTGTAAAGCACAGTTGTAGGATATCTGGGATATGTTTTGATGGGGCTGGTACAGAGATAAGTACAGTAACGTATAACAGACTCTCCTTTTATTAGTCTTTAGATATTGCCTAAGATCCTTTGAGGTTTTCCGTTTTCCTTGCTTAATACAGGACACAATTTGAGAAATCTAGTCCTTTGTTGATATGATGCAAAAGAGAGAACAATCTATTACATTCAATAAGAAAATGGGTTAAGTAAACTATTTTGTATAGATATTAGGGCTCATTTAAAACTGCAAGTGCAGTGTGTAGAGTGCAGCATCAGCAGGAGTTGCACTTGCTCAATTGTATCCAATCTGCGCAATGGTGTGTCAATGTGAATGGGGTGCAATTGTGTTGTCGGTTCCTGTTCTTAGTGTCAATATGATGGGGGTTATTTACAAAAAAAAATTGTTTCTCCATGGGCATTTTTCCATGGAGAAACCCGGCGAAACAATTTTCTCATCATTAACTGTGTGGCTCATGGAGCGACAGCAACCTCTGAGGTGGTGGTAGCTCCCCGGTGTCAATGGTGGGGCACTTTGACACTTAAGGGCACAAGTGCAAGGATTGGCTTTAGACACAAGTACCTTTAAATCACGATGTGAAACAACTGCAGCAATTTTTGCATTACCGTAACTGCGGCTGCTCTTCAAAAATGAGCCTTATTGTGTCTTAAAAAACAATTTACCTTCCATCTGAATACCTCTTTATATTTCCAAGCAACCCTCATTTATTTGAAATGACCACAAGTTGTGACTGTCTACATCGTAATCTGATGCGAAAATGAATCATGCATTTATTCATTCTGTAATGCGTCTTGGCCATATTAAGCATTTATAGCATAAGAGATCAAACAAAAGGTAGTACCCCTCAAGCACTTTAATTTTCTCTTGTGAAAAATCTAATTACATCTTACTTTTATTTCTACAGAACCTGCATGGATTTCACTTCATGCATTGCAGAGATGAGTCAGATTTTCTTTTAAATTTAGAAACCTCTTGCAATATAATGTTACTTAGAATAATTCATGCTGAACTCAGTAGGGCATCGAAGTCAAGTCCAGTTGCCATGGGAACTGACACTGAAAATTTAAGCATCTACCATCACAGCTAAATTTGTTTATAGCAGAAGGACTGGGTATTACATTTAGAAAACACTGATGCTCTTATATTTTCTGTAAGCAAGCTTTTCTGCTGGGGTTTACCTGGAAAACATGAAAAAGCTAGAGTTTGATGGCACCTACAATTTTACTTGCCCATTAAATTTGCCAATTCCCTTTTCTAGAAAACCTCAGCTATAATATAAAACCTTATTTAATGCACATTGAGGGTCTATGTCTAACATAGCCTGTGGTGAGTCAAGGCAAGTACCTTCCCTTAGGCAGAAATTCATACAGGGCACAAAACTGCTATCACGAAGAAACAAAATGCTACCAAAGTTTACTCAATAAAATTTCAAATGCTGAAGTTAAGGTTTTAAACAAATGCAAGAAACTTAGTAAGTGATACCTTTAATATGATAATTTGGTATATTACAAAATGTAAGTTATTTGGGACTACTTAGGTTCCTGATTTAGGCATGGTAACACCAGATATCAATTGGGCAGGTTTCCAAATCCCATGGGGGGGAAGAGCATTGGGATCCTTGGCCAGGCACGGGTGCATGTGCAACCAGGTCCCCATCCCCTCCAGACGCACATTTTTTTGGACATAAAAAAATAATTATCCTGTATCCTAATATATTTTTTGTTTTGTTAAAAAAAACTCTCTCTGCTTGTGGCTCATGCTCCAGTACTAAGCTAGGGTTACAGCATATCCCATCTTCATTTCCCCAGGATCACTACTGTTATGCAATACCGTGTAACATACAGAATGAAAACAAAATGAAAAAAAAAATTTCAAAATTTTAAGGAATACTTTCATGACAATATTTGGATACTTGTTTTGAGATTCCAAAATTGTGACCTTGGAGAACTCGTAATTGTCCATCTCATTTTAATATAGTTTTGCCAATTATGGCAATTCCCATTAGTGATAAATACTCTGTGTATAAAAATTTACATGCATTACATCGATGATGCTTCACATTCTCCTTAAAGGGGTTGTTCCCCTTCAAAGGAGAATTCAACCCCTTATTAAAAAAAACTCTACCCCCCTACCCTACACAGACCCCCTCCCTCCTCCCCCTAGCTGCTACCCCTTGGTGCAGATTCTGTCCAGTGGAGTTCATGGCAGCCATCTTCTTCTTTAGTAAACTTCGGGTCTTCTTCTGCGCTTTGGCAAGTTCCGTGACTTTTGGTGCATGCGCATTTGTTCGGGAACGGCAGACTGCTCCAACTATGCATGCCCCGATATGTTACTTACTTCCCGCAGGGGTTGAATTCTGCTACCCCGGGTAAATGCCCCTAATTTTTTACTTAGCCCTCGGTGCAGATTCTGTCCAACGGAGTTCATGGCAGCCATCTTCTTCTTCGGTATTCTTTGGGTCTTCTAATGGCACTTTGCCAATTTCCGCGACTTTTTTCATGTGCAGTTGTTCGGGTCCGGCAGACTGCTCCAACTGCGCATACCCTGATACGACATTTACTTTCCTCAGGGGTTGAATTCTCCTTTAAAAGAATTCTCCTTTAAATGAACTTTCAGTATAATGTAGAGCAGTGATATTCTGAGACAATTTGCAGTTGTTTTTCAGTTTTTATTATTTGTAGTTTTTGAGTTATCTAAGTTTTTATTTGGCACTCTACAGTTTGTAATTTCAGCAATCTGGTTGCTAGGGTCCTAATTACCATAACAACCATGCATTGATTCGAATAAAAGACTGGTCTATGAACAGGAGAGGGTCTGAATAGAATGATGAGTAATAAAAAGTAGCAATAACAATACATTTGTAGCCTTACAGAGCATTTGATGGGGTTAGTGACTCCCATAATAAGACAAAGGCAAATAATTAAAAAAACTATAAAAAAAAAAGAAAAAATGAAAGCCAATTGAAAAGTTGCTTAGAATCAGATGAAGAGCCAGATCAGGCTGATCCAATTGTTTGGCCTCCAGGTCAAATATCAGTTTGAAATAAGGGCCTTCACAGAATTGTCGAAAGAGAACCATAATGGGATTTTAAAACCTGCCAGATGCTGTTTGGTAAAGTTCTTGTTTAGAGCACGCTTCTAAAGACTACTGCAACGTAAGTTTTCTTATTAATAAATATCCTATTATGCTGTTTATCTCTGTTTCTACAGAGATCTGTATTTTGGTAATTGTGCGATGCTAATAAAATCAGTGTTACCATTCCCAGGCATTATGTGTATATGTGTTTTAAACATAAATGGCTTATAAACAGCATAGCCTAGAGTATTTATTTATGTATTTCTTTTTTTTAAGCCAGTGATCTTGAAGTTGATATAAACCGCAGTATATTTTTATTTGCAGGGTAATAAATTCCAGGCAAAATGCTGGTTGGCTTGAAGTGGATCTGGAGAACGGGGCAGCTAAATAACGGCTATAAAGAAGAGATATGGCAAGTTATGTGTTTGGGAAATGCAAAAAAAATCCCATACATTTTCTAAATGGAAATGTTTCAAGACAAACCATTGGAATGGGCCTTTATAGTCATTTTGTAATTAGTTTGTTTATGTAATCTCAGCTAGGTCTTATCTTAAAAATGTAGTCCAGTTCTGAGCACCATTTATTAAAGCTAAAAAATGTACATTAAAGGGCAAAAGTGTTACTGGAATGGTGTGGAAACATATAGGCATGCCAGCAAATGCCCATAATATCACCATAAAGTTAAAATATTTCATTTACATTTGAAGGTTATTGAGCTCTTCTACAATTGCTAGAGGCAGTGCTGGTTGCTAAAAAAAGCTAAATTTTCCCCATAAAAATATGCCTTATAACAATACCATTGTATCTGCTTTCATCCATCTATTCAAGTGTCATGCAGTACTTTACAGGATTTTGCTTTCTTTGGGAAATAAGAAGCAGATCAACATACACTGGCACAATGTCGCTCTTGCCTATCACCTGCCATGGCCAGGCACTATGTACAGTGCTTCCTTTTTATGTAATAAAAGACACCAATGGGGTTATTTATCAAAGTCCGAATTGATCTCAATATTTTCTGCTACAAACTCCGATCATATCCGCTCGGGTTTTTTCCCGCTTATTTATTATGACATTTTCCTGAAAATTCGCTTTGCGGTAAAAAAATCAGATTTTCAGTAATTTCAGGATTTTTTCTGAATTTCCACCCGTAAACCCAGCACACACCAAAAAGTCATTGGGACTTCTCCCATTGACTTATTTGCAACCTCGACAGGTCTGAGATGCCGGATTTTCAGATTCAGACTTTTTCATTCTCTGGGTTTAATACATTCCAAAAAACTTGATTTTTTAAAAGTCTGATTTTATAAAATAAATCACAAATTTTTGACGATGTTTGTATTTGGAGTCTAGTAGATAAACCCCCTAAGGGGTCTCTGTGTTCCTAAACAGATCACACATACCTGTGGCAACTCTTTATTCAAAGAAGACATTGTGCATGCTGCCACGAAAAGGAGCATGGAGCCTGTTTTTTTGCACTTTACTCGCTGCCTTTCTAATAGTAAATTACCCCTAACGTTTTTCTAAAAGAAAGAGAATAATGACAGTCATTTAGATGTATGTGTTGCTTTCCATTAAACCAGTAATAGGAACAGGTTTAATCTCACTCAGTTATCTATTCTATGTTTCTTAATTCTGAAGCTAAAATATGGAGAGATGCACTGTGCTAGCCTTGGTTAGAAAAGTGTCTGTGATACCATTATCAGCGACATTGGATAATAGTGCAAGCTTCACAGAGGCAGCTAGGTCAACCATATTATAATATGAATGAAGAAGAGACCTATTTGCCTTGAAAGCTTGCAGAATTAATTATCCTTCACAATAAGCCAATGCTGTAGCCAAGGTGCGAAGCTGATGATTATATACTCTCTGTCAATGTTTTTTGGATTTTTTGTTTCATACAAGAGCTCCATGCAATTTGTCCAGCCAAGGACTACATACAATACAAAGGCTGATATGACATATGGTTGACCAGATTTTTCTTGAATTGATATTATTTTATAAACCAACATTCTTGCCAGTAGCTAGATCAGCAGTTCAGTTAGCCATTTGAATCAGGTGATCATGTACGGGCACTGTTTAAAGATTCTTTCTTCATCATGTCTCTTCCTCCTCTCACTGTGGCGCCCCAGATATTACTCATTACCTGAACAAATACTGCAGAGAGGCAGCAGGTGGATGAAACCCAAAGAAGTTTGCTGACCAAATAATCAGCACTATTGATTGATTGTGGAAAGCTGGTGATAAATAACAATAAGGATGCTTTCTCTGGGGAACTGATTGGAGGGTTTGCAAATGGCAGTGTAATTCTGAACTAATGCACTACATTCAGAAATTACCATTACATGTATATACTGTATTTAGAACCTATTAGAAGGTATGGTTTGAAAGAGGCTTTAATGAGACATTTCTGCAACAAAAATAAAACTAAAATGATAGCAGTGGAAAATTGTTTTTGGGCACAAACACGTGTATGGGTCAAAGAAATTCTTAGGGGTTACTTTAACCCCGCACAAAGATATTCAATCATGTCTCATAAATAATGTACATACAATTATCAATGCACACCATCAAAGGCTGACCACTCAATCCCCCGCTCAGCAACTGGTAAATCAAGCGTAAGCCACGGTCACGGTACTTGAGAAAATGTAAAGGCACAAATGGCTGGCGCCATCGCTTCTCTGACATGTTACTCGTCTACTGTATATCTATGGGATTAAGACAAAATAAATATACTGAGTGAAATGCTTATTTTCTGTAACCTGGATTGCTCTAGTGTTTTTTATCTGCTCATAATTCCAAATTATGTGCTTCCTTTGCAATATAGGAATCATGCTACATATTGAAGTTTCATAGCAGTAGCAATTCACATAATGGAATGTGCAGACATCTTCGCTCAGTTGCTATTATCTGTATACATCATTCTATTGTATTTGTATAATTCATGCAATAGTATAGTGTGGCATATCAGAGTGTTGCAGTAGAGTGTTGTTCCCAAATTATGAGAAGGTCATCTACCAAATTTCAATCAAATAATTCAAATTTTTAAAAATGATTTCTTTTTTCTCTGTAATAATAAGATAGTACCTTGTACTTGATCCTAACTAAGATATAATTAAACTTTAATGAGTGCTAATCAATTCTTTTTGGTTTATTTAAGGTTTAAATGTTTTTTTAGTAGACTTAAGGTATGGCGATATAAATAACCGAAAGACCCCTTATCCAGAACATTGTGAATAACAGGTCCCATACCCGTATGAAAAACTCTGAAACTCTGAAATGCACAGTTTAACTCTCCTTACTCTGGCCCTTTGTTGATCCAATCACATGTACACTGAAGATCATGCTAGCATAGGTATTAGGCAGTCTTACCATATATATATATACATATATATATATATATATACACATATATATATATATATATATATACATATATATATATATATATATACACATATATATATATATATATATATATATATATATATTTTCACTAGGATGTGTTGATTAATTGCCAAGTCTATTTTTTTTAGAACCAAGTAGAATATGACAACTTTAATATAAGAAACTGTGAATCCAAAATGAACTCAATTATCTTAATTTTGACTTTTTATTTTGCTTTGAACTATACGACTGGACTATCAGTTAAAAGGCATACAAGAGGAAATATAACAAAAGGAACAAATGATCCAGAGATGGATGGGTTACTCAGACAGCTTTCATTGGTGGGAGTGAGGACGAGGGGTGGTATTGTTCTATTTTTATAACACAAAATGGTGCTAAATCAGTGGGAAATCTTGCATTTCCTGTGGCAGTTATCAGTGTAGCTTTCCCAGGTGAAAACCAGAGAGCTTTAGGCATTAATGTGTCATCCTGGCCTTCTCAAGGTGTGAGTCAGAAAGCTTGATATAAATAAAGTGCAGACTCATTTCCTCTGGGTCACAAAATCTGGGCTTATTTACTAAATTCCAAATTTATATTATAAAATTGAAAAAAAAAGCTTGACAACCTTTCCCGATCTTGCCTTATTTATTAATAAAATAATAAATAAATCTGATTGGGAAAAAACAATAAAATCGAGTGAAAACCTGAATCTGACTTTTTTGGATTTGTATGACTGAAAACCCAAAAATATTGAATTATCCGACTAAAACCCAGAGAAAACCACGATAACTTCCAATTGGGACAGGGACATCTCCCATTGACTTATACATGACCTCGACAGGTATGAGATGGTGAATTTTCGGATTCTGGCTTTTTGCAGCATCTGGGTTTAATAAATCTCAAATTATTTTAGTTTTTGTCCCAAAAAGCCCGACTAGATAAATTAGAGGTTTAGTAAATAACCCCCTTAGTTGATGGCTTAAGCTTTGACCTATCTCTGGTCTCTGCTTATTAGGATCAAATGTAGACTGAAGTTGATTGTGCCTCAGGCGCTGCCATTTAAGGGCACACACCAATGGATGCCAATTTAGTCCCTTGATAGGTCTATGAACCTATGTTGCAGTCTGGATTATCTTGCTTCTAGATGTGAGTCAATGCTTCTAGCCCTATTGCTGGTCCTTTTTCCATTCTTTTCCTTTTTGTTTCCTGAACCATGAACCATGTCAGTTTATCTGGATTTCAGGTATCAGTATCCTGGCCTGGATTTAAGGATCGATATGGAATGCTTGAAGACCATATGATTGTGGACTTGAGGACCCCAAAGATAAAGGTGGGCATTTCCATGCTGAAAATTGCATCAAACACAGATATTTTGACTGACCCATGGATTTTGGGCTATGGCACATGAGCAGTTGAGAAAGATGTAGGACACCCTGAAATGTTATGTATATGGATCTCAATAATGTGAAATTTATTAGCACAGTTGCTGGATCTGAGTGCCATATGTTGCACATTTCCTATATTTCCCAGTATTGAAAGCACTAGACACTAGAATCCCTATTAAGATATTATTATTGGTATAAAGAGTAACAGTCAGTATTGAATTAACATTCTCAGAGTGCATATTGTCCAGAAAAGTGTTTGATACAATAGAGAAGTGTGAAACAGAATGTGTCCCAGCGTGATTCCATTATGTTTGCAAAAAGTGGCAGTTTCCTTTGCATACCTGGGTCAAAATGGTGACTATTGATTTCTAAAGAACTCAGATTTGCTTGGATATTGTGTTATTTTGCAAGCATCATGTCTCCTCTGCATAAAGCCTGCACCTCGATTCTCCAACAAACTTATATTATCCATATAGTATTAGGACCCTGCCTTCTGGGCACATACCTGGGGATTTCTGGAGGCATTGTCTGGCTGCATTTAGCTTGGCCTTTGTCATAAGGTGCAAGCCTAGGGCCCCAATTCTCTAGGTCTATCACTGAGATGTCCTCCCATTAAATATAATTAGTATAACTGACATGTAAACTTAATGTTAGTGCTGTTCTGATTACTATAGTAATATATAAATAGAGCTATCTGCGATGAGACCCATACAGATCACAGGCCGTACAATGAAAAATAATTATAGTTGCCATTTATGAAAAAAAATGTGATGTTTTCATGTTTGTACAAAATGTCAAACCAATATTGAGTAATCTTATTTAGCATTATGTACCAGCAATGACTATGCTGTGTCTGGAGTGATTAGCACATATTATATGGCTGGTAATGCACTTCATTGCATGAGCTGTAATTAATTCTACTTTGTTGAAATGCACTTGCGCTGAAAGCTAAAGCATCAGGTGGCCATCAATTAAGCAATTTGTGGAAAAATAAACATTTGGCATACAACAGTTCGATTTGGCATTACTATATGTCGACTGGTGGTATTTTATTCATATGTGCAAACTGGAAAATAAAAATATTCAAGAAGACTATGATTAAATGATTTCTTTAATTATGTCTAGCACAGTGAGCTAATAGTGTTATGCTTTCTCTCTGTACATGCTTTGGGGGGTGTCTGTGTCTTGCTGCCCCCTATTCTTTTTTTATTGTGTCTAATTACATCCCAGTGGCATCTGAGCTTTCCACATACATTAGGCCACAAGCTCAAGATGGTTAAATGTGAAAGGATTATCACATGATTTAGCAGGCAGGATGGAGATAAGAGAAATTGGTAGAGAAACAGTGAATCTCTCCTGCAAGCTAGTTAAACTGACCATTTACAGGCAAATTGTGGCTGCCAATAAAACTATAAGTAGCAGAAATCCATTGAATTCCATCCTTTGTATGGGACCAAAGCCTCACTGATTGCTACAGCACAAACTGTGAGACTGATCTTCCCTGGGGAGACCAGATTTAAGCCAATTTACTGTACTGAATATTTCTGGGACTATAAAAGTGAATTTTATGACCTAAATGGGAATATGGTTCAGTGGGAGTGAGTTTCTTACATTAGTTGTGAACAGTGTCGGACTGTCCCACCGGGATACCAGGAAAACTCCCGGAGGGCCCAGGTTTCAGTGGGCCCTCCTGCTTCTAAACATTTGGCTTATTTCATGGCCATTCCTTATTTCCTTAACAAAGAAGCTAAATAGATGGAATAATAGATTATAGTATGTAAAGAAAAGAGACTAGCAGAACAGAGGTTGAGTTAGGAGAGGAAGAAAATAGTATATAGAGTGGGCCCCTGGTCTAATGTTTTTGGGTGGGCACTTGGTGTCCCAGTCTGACACTGGTTTTGAATATAACAAATAGCCAGTAGTCCAGATTTAGTGGCATTGTCTGTTCTTGTTTGGTATGACAAGGAATCTTATATTTGAGGTGATGCCAAGAAGATCACTGCAAGATTGTTCACTGCTAAAGCTTTATTCTTTGCCTTTCACAATTCAAGTCTATCTAGTCCTGTATGCAAATTGTATACAGGCTCATTGATAAGGCTATGGGATCTCTAATCCGGAACCTCTGTATCCAGAAAGCTCAGAATTACAGGAAGGCCCTTTTCCAAAGATTTTTCAATGACTTGACAGTAACTAAGTTGCCAATGCAGGTTCAAAAACAATCCTACTGGGTTTATTTAATACTTAAATATATTTTAGTAACCTTTCGGTATAGTGATCCAAATTATGGAAAGACCCCTTATTCAGAAACCCCCAGGTCTGGATAATAGCTCCTATACCTGTACAAAATATCAAAATATCTTTGTGTTCATAGATTTGTAGCTAATACAATAGATGTTTCTGTTGAAGGTTTCACAGATTGTATAAATGATAAAAACACTTCTTTCCCCTGGCAAACTGGAACATTGGTTGCCATAGTTACTGTGTCATTCTGAAATACGTGTACATTTTTTTTTTTTCCGTTATCTCCAAGTCAATTACCTAAGCTACATCTTCACCTTAAACCTTTGGAGCTACATAAGAAGATTTGCATTTAAAATCCCATTAACAGTTGGATGAAAATGTCAGCCCTATGAATTTGTTTCCCAGCGGCTTCCGTGTGTTCAGGGAAGGCAAAACAAATATACTGTCATGGATATTAGCAGTCAGCTTTCTTGAATAATGCTTGGCTTGCTTATTACATTGGGTTCCCCTCCTTTGAGTTAATAGTGATATTTATATATTTGGCTGT
This sequence comes from Xenopus laevis, assembly GCF_017654675.1. NCBI lineage: Eukaryota > Metazoa > Chordata > Amphibia > Anura > Pipidae > Xenopus > Xenopus laevis. The sequence continues at coordinate 190,816,045 of NC_054371.1, forward strand.
GTGTGTGTTTATATTTTAAACAAAGTAAAGGTCACGTATGACAGACAAGTGTAAAGAGACAATATATATACAATATATGCGTGTGTGGCATAGGAGAGGTAGTCAGTAATCTGCCTGTGTATGGCTGATTGATTGTGAGAGATGCTAATATTTTACTTAGCTGCTAAATCAGTTTGATACCCTTTCCATTCCTCAGTACAAAAGGCAGAAGTGTTTTACTTACAGTATATACAGGTATGGAACCTATTATCCAGAATGCCCAGCACCTGGGGTCTTCCAGATAAGGGGGTCTTTCTGTAATTCGGGTCTCTGTATTTTAATTCTACTAAAAAAACATTTAAACATTAAGGGGGTTATTTACTAAACCTCAATTTTTTTTCTGGTCAAGCTTTTTGGAGCAAAAAATAATTTTTGTGAAAAAACCCCCCACATTTTTAGAGATTTATTATACCCCGATGCTGCAAAAAGCCAGAATCCAAAAACATGGCATCTCAAACCTGCCACGGTCCAGTTAAAGTCAATGGCAGATATCCCAATTTGAAAATATTGTGATCTGCGCATGGTTTAGCCCAAAATTCTGAAAAAATGGTGGTTCTCGGTGATAACCAGAAAAAATCAAGCGATTCAGAAGTAAAGTCCAAAAAATTAGTACAATTTGATTTTTTGCTCAATTTTATCAAGTTTTTTCCCAAACCAACTTTGAGTTATTTTATTGATAAATAACGTAAAACCGTGGATGGGAGCTTGGTGGAGCTTTGTTTAATAAAAAGATGAGATAAATTTGGATTCTAGTAAATAACCACCTAAATAAACCCAATAGGATTTTTTGCCTCAAAAAAGGATTCATTATATCTTAGTTGGGATCAAGTACAAGGTACTGTTTTATTATTACAGAGAAAAAGAAAGTATTTTTTAAAATTTTGAATCATTTGACTGAAATTCGGTCTAAGCGAATGATGAACTTTCTTGTTAATGATTTTATGGATAACAGATCTTATAGCTGTACTTAAAACACAGACAAGTGCTCATATTTGAAATTGTGGATAAGGTAGAATAAGAAATAGTAGGAGGATATACTTTGTAGTATTTGCGTCAGTAAATATAAGGCTGTTACCATTTAATCCTTATCTACTTCCATGTCAGCTTGCATAGTAATAAAGATGGATTGGCTGAATATGTTTGTGTCAGAGGAAAGCCAAATACTCTTCATTTTTAATTTCTATACTGGGACCTGTGGCCTGAAATGTACTCTTGGGAAATACTACAGAATGGAAAATAGCAAGAAGTGAGCAATAGTCATTAACATGGAAAATTGTTCTCTAATGAGAGGAGGAATTAGGCCACATCCATTCCAGCGTTGAAAAAAGTCATTACAAATTCACAAGGGTATTAAGGGTAAACTGCTTCACAGCTTCTGGAAAGCAGGAGGCCATTAGAGGGCATTTCCTAAGGAATATGACAAAGAAAAACCTGACAGTACTGGTTCGTTGATGATGCCTGGGATCCAGTTTAGTGCCATCGAGAGCTCTCTTATATGATCAGTTCTGGAGATATATGCTTTGTTTTACAATGACTAGATACCTATGGTTGAAAAACATCAATTTCACACAATTAAATCACAGGAATGTTGACCAGATAAAGATGAAAGACCTTCAGGATTTCTAGGTCTGATGCATTCATCATCACATTCAATATACAAAGAACTGGCTTCCTATGCAAGGGACAGCACTGAACCCACTTGTCAGAATAAGTGAAAGAGTGGAACTGGAACATTCTAGAAGCTTTGTTTATGAGTACAACAACAGACACGCATGATTTTTCTCACAATGCAGTATTTTTCCAAGAATTCAATCTCAAATTCATTCTCAAATCAAGTGTATATTTTTTTGCCAAATTCTACCTGGCTGTCACCACTACTGACAGTGTATTCCAGTGAAATGTACGACAGTCCAAGTGGCTATAGTCAGGCCATTCTCTTACAGATAAAAAATCTGATTGTATAGAGTAATCCCCAAGTGCCACAGGCTATAATATGGCTATAATGGGGAAATCTGTGAGTATAGCTACCAATTGCTCCACTGTAATTACAATCAAGCGTTTATGATGTCTATTGAGGAAGGAAGAGTATTTAACTGTCCAAAATGCAAGTGGATCCTGGAGAAGTGTGTACTGCATAGTCAGTTTTGTACGATATTTAGGGGCATATTTATTAAAGGTCGAGGTGAATTTTCAAATTCAAAAAACTCCAGTTTCAAGCAATTTTTTGAGTACTTCAACTAGGGAATAGTCCAAATTCAATTTGAATTTGAAAAAAAATAGAATATCGAAATTTATCATGTACTGTCTCTTTAAAGATTCAACTTCGACCATTCACCATCTAAAACCTGGCTAATTGCTATTTTAGCGTATGGGGGACCTCCTAGAACCTACTTGGAGTCAATTGGTGGACTTTTGAAGTTTTTTGTGGGAAAAACTTTGATTCGAATTTGATCGAATGCGCTATTACTTTGATTCGTACAATTAGAAATCAGCCGAATACGGACCTATTCAATCGAAAACTGACTTATATTGACTCTTTTTGAATTCGAATTTCAAAGTTATTCAGATTCGAAATTCGACCCTTGATAAATATGCCCCTTAGTGTGTGTATGGTGGAAAAAAGACAACTGATATTCGGCAAAAGACTTGGATATCGGTTGGCTTGTTGAAGGAGCCTGAACATTAAGCAGTGTTTCCTGCTGAATCGTCCAATACAGGTAGAAGTCTATTGTTTCTACCTGTATATTGGACGATTCAACTCTAAGCCCCAGATTTATCAAGGGTCGAATTTCGAATTCATGGGAGTTTTTAAAACTCCCATAAACTCCCATGAACTCTAAATTCGACAAATCGAAATCTATTAAAAAAACTGATTTTTAAAAACTCGGGGTGAATAGGATAGACCCTAAAATTTTAAAAACTTGATTCAAGTTTTTTCTCCGAAAAACCTTGAATGTCGGGAAGGCTGCAAGCAACTCTAAATGGATCACACAACTTCTTCTGAAGAAGTGTGGAAGCAAAAGACATAACTGTGTCTTTTAATTGGCTCATGTGACCTAACATGTATGGTTTGTTTGGCTTGTGTGCATGGTGAATCATAGGATCCCAGGGGGCGGCCCTTATTTTTTAAAATGGCAATTTTCTATTTATGATTACCCAATGGCACATACTACCAAAAAAGTATATTATTATGAAAATGGTTTATTTACATGAAGCAGGATTTTACATATGAGCTGTTTTATGTAATATCTTTTTATAGAGACCTACAATGTTGAGGGTATAGTTTTCTTTAAGCAACATTCTAAGGGCAGACATGTCATTAAAGGTCAGATTTACAAACATTGGTGCAAAACTGAACAAATACAGTGGCTCAAAACAATGTTTTCATTATTCAGCTTGTAGACTGTTGAAGACTAATGATTGGTTGCTATTGGTAACTGCACTTTAGGTGCAGTTTAGCACATATTAGGGTACTGTCATAAAAGGTTGGCAATTGTTTGCTTTTTAACATTTGATTGTTGGGGGTTGCTAACTGGGCACTGGGCTGAAATTGACAGGGTGTGTGAACACAAAGCATACTCCGTATACATCGAACATGCAAAAAAAGAAAAAAAACAATTGCTAACCAATACAAGAGATAAAGAGGGTCCTGCTCAATAAAGCTTACTATGTAAAACCTAGGCATGCCCATGTAAATAATTAAAGATGCCAATAAAGTCATTGTTCCTGAAAGCTATAGATTATGGCCTGTTTATCTGCTTGTATATACGTAACCATTGCTGTGGTATTGTCAGGTTGGTTAAGGGGACTGAGAAGGAACAGACACAGTGGAACAGGCAGGATAGGGAAAGCTGGTAATGTGAGTAGGCAAATCTAGCAGAATAAAATTCTAAAGTAAGGCTATAATAAATGGAGCGACGCCTTTACTCAAAACTATCAGCTTTATCCTGTAATTTGCTCTGGATGAGACTCAACATGCTCAGGTGTGGGCCCTCGCAATGGTGTGAAGGCAAGGTGTTGCACAATTGTAATTTTTAGTATTTCACAAAAATGGACACCTGTTTCTTATAACTTAACTAGAACTCATTCATTAAGATCAATCCACAAAGGAGATCAATGAAATTATACAGGGCACAGTCATTGAGTAATCAGTACATACTCATGAAAAGCACTGAGAGTAGAGCATTCCCTTTTTATAGAACATGTAAAGAGGTTATCCAGTCCACCCAGTGTTCTCTCGCTTCTTCTGGGGACTACTCTTTGAGCAGAATCCAGGTGGGGAACTATCTAGTCCCTAGAACTTGCACACTTGTTCCCTCTATAGGCAACAACTCCAATGGGGATCTAGCCCCTCTAGCACTCCTTGGTGGAACCCAAGACTGCTCAGCTAAATAGCCATGAGCTTAACTATCTCTCCTAGAGTGACCTATGACAGGAGATAGCTGTCCGCTCATGAAATCCTGCACTATTATGGGTCAACTCTTGAGTCCCTTCCACCTAGGGGAGTTTCTGGCAAAAAGCCCTTAGAAGCGCATGGCTCTCCTTTATATATTTTATTACATTATCAAACTATTGAGGCTAAACTAGGGAAAACTAGGCACAGCAGGCAAGCCACACAGTAACAAATACAGTTAAGCAGTGTTGGTGGTGCAAATACTGACAATGCATTAGCCTCAGTGGAGGCCTTAAAGGGATACTGTCATGGGAATTTAATAGTTAATATCAGTTAATAGTGCTGCTCCAGCAGAATTCTGAACTGAAATCCATTTCTCAAAAGAGCAAACAGATATGTTTAGATTTAATTTTGAAATTTGACATGGGGCTAGACATTCTGTCAGTTTCCCAGCTGCCCCCAGTCATGTCAGTCACTCGTTACTGCTGCATTGCAAGTTGGAGTGATATCACCCCCCCCAGCATCCTAACAACAGAACAATGGGAAGGTAACCAGATAGCAGCTCCCTACACAAGATAACAGCTGCCTAGTACATATCAGAATAGCACTCAATAGTAAAATCCAGGTCCCACTGTGACACATTCAGTTACATTGAGTAAGAGTAGCATGCCAGAAAGCAGTTCCATCCTAGTGCTGGCTCTTTCTGAAAGCACATAAACAGGTAAAACGACCTGAGATGGGTGCCTACACACCAATATTACAACTAAAAAAAATACACTTCTTGGTTCAGGAATGACATTTTATATGGGAGAGTGAATTATTTGCAGTGTAAACAATGTAATTTAGGAATAAAAACTAAAATCATGGCAGAACCCCTTTAAATATTGCATCTTTGTCATGCTCACAGTGCAAAGATATCTTCAAATTGCATTGGGCTGATTTTTTTTTGTATACACCACAAGCCTATACCTCGTAAGCTGAAAGTTGTGTTTTGTGGAAGACATGGTCTAAACATTCTCTGCAAGATCTTTGCATTCTGGGCAAATTTATGCACACAAAGGCTGAAACAAATGCTCATATATAAACATAACTTAAGTGTAATAACTAACAATTATATTAACAAAAATAATCATTGCCCAGAATTCTTGAAAGTGCCTGTCTGTCTATGAAAGTGCTTCCATCGCTCTGTCCTTTTTATTTGATATTAATGTTTTTGCTTCAGTTTCATCAGATGTGATTTGGTTAAAGCTGAGCCCTTTGGCACATTTATATTTGTTCCTACTCATGTATTGCTGTACCATTAACACATCTGTCTATCTATGATTTAATGGCCTTTATTTTATTGCAACAGCAATATGGAGTATTATTCAGTAATATATGGTGTCTGGTCTAGATGCGACATAGACAACATGTCTACCTATCGACCAATATGTTGTAATGAAATTGTCCTATAGACCAATATGTTATGACGTCTACCTATAGATCAATATGTTATAATGATGCCATGTCTACCTATAGACAATTATGCTATAAAGACGCCATTATACCTATAGATCAATATGCTATAAAGACGCCATGTCTACCTATAGACCAATATGCTATAATGATGCCATGTCTACCTATAGACCAATATGCTATAATGACGTCATATCTACCTATAGATCAATATGCTTTAAAGACGCCATGTCTACCTATAGACCAATGTTATAATGACGCCATGTCTACCTATAAGCCAATATGTTATAATGACGCCATGTCTACCTATAGATCAAAATGCTATAATGACGCCATGTCTACCTATAGGCTAATATGTTATAATGATGGCATGTCTACCTATAGACCAATATGTTAGAAGGATGCCATGTCTACCTATAGGCCAGTATGTTATAATGACGCCATGACTACCTATAAACTAATATGCTATAACGCCATGTCTACCTATAGACCAATATGTTATAATGACGCCATGTCTACCTATAAACCAATATGTTATAATGACGACATGTCTAAAAATAGACTAATATGCTATGACTCCATGTCTAACTATAGACCAATATGTTATAATGAAGCCATGTCTACCTATAGACTAAAATGCTATAACGGATCAGATCTAATAAGAGTTCCTGTCTAAAAGGTTTATTAAAATGATGCATAATTTTAAAATCATTTGAAAAGAAGCACACGCGCAATAGGCTATTTTTGTACTCTCTGCCATCTGTCATTTTCCAGACAAGACATTATGTCTACTGTAAGACCAATTGCATCTGTCACAGAGACTGGATATGTTTACTAATGATCTAAAGCAGATGGATATGTAAGCAAGGAGCGCTTCCACAAGTCCAACAACAGCAGCATCAATAACAAAACTGTACAGTAAATATAAATAAAGCAAAAGAAAAGTAATAGATTACACATGTTTTTCTGTAAATATATGGCAATTATCATTACTTCATATAGAAGCAGCCTAGAACCTAGTACATGTGTAACTTGGTTTACTACTTTTTAAATGTTTCATTTTGGATTATTTACAGAATTCCTTTTCCAAAGCAGACTGATTCCTACTGGTCAGTTTAAATTTATATTGACATAATATTGGTAACAGAAGTCAATTTAATACAATGAGAACACAGCGGCTTCAATATATACATCCAGAAGAACCAGATGTCTCATTCATGGGTTAGGGCAGCTTTATTCTCCAATAAGATGGGAAACTGATTGCCTTTGTACCTGCTCCAGGATTGTGTCATTCCAAGCCCAATGGGACTAGTGAATGTAGTGACCCTAAAACTGGACAGTATACACATGCCTGGGGGGTCAAAACCCACAGGTGCATTGGAGGGAGGTTTAGATGGGTATTACAAAAAGATAAAGGCTGATTGAGATAACCATTGAGATAATGTCTATTTTGTTGTTAAGTACAATAAACAATATAGAGGAATGACGAGAGATCACAGGAACAAAGAAACATTTTAAATAAGGACAGTACTTCTAAATAACACCTACCATAAATTCTCCGTTTTATGCCAAGAAGATAAAATAAGACAAAGAAGGAGAACACAACAGTGTAAAGTATTGTTGGATTAGAGCAAGTGTCCTGCCAGGTAATGGTGCGCACCCCTCAGTTCTCATTCTGGGAGTACTTGCACCTCCCTGTCTGCTGTGCTCTGCAGAGATTAGTGCCAGGTAAATCCTCCTTACCACCTCTCTTAGGGCAGGTTGACTAATGCAGTCATTGCAACTAATGCGGTCAACAATGGATCCACAGACTGTTTTCTCAGCTTTGAAATTGAGCCATTTGCAGACAGCTAAAGGCAGTGTGGAAAAAGTGAAAAAAATGGCTGACTTTTGGCACTTTACACAATGCAACCCTTAAATTATTTGGCACAAACTGTTGCCAGTAAAGTTATGCCTTTATTAAGTTATCTGATCAACACTGCCATGCATGCAAGGCTCCACACTGTTTGAATGATGAATGATCTGACATAGAATCATCAACCAGGCAATGGCTAGGGCCAGGACAGATGGGAAAATTTTTGCCTGCTTTTAAATTTCAAAAGGAAACTTCAACCAACTTTGAAAAATTAAGTGATGCATATGTTTTCTCACTGGCAATTCACTTCATTGACAGGGGAAAGCATTTTAGGTAGTAGCGAAGATGTAAACGTGGGCGAGAAATCTCCCTGTGTGCCATTAGCCTAAATGAGAGACTAGAATATAAATAGGAGAGGGACTCAATAGAAAAATGAGTAATACGAGATAACAATAAAAATAAAATTTGTAGCCTTGCAGAGCAATAGCTTTTTGGCTGCCAAGGTCAGTGACCCCCCATTTGGAGTTGGAAAGAGGAAGAAAGGAGAAGCATATAATAATAACAATAAAGAATAAAAAATAAAAGACCTTTTAAAAAGTTTCTAAGAACAGGACATTCTATAACATACGTTAAATTAACTTCCCTTTTGAGGGAGTAATTAAATCAGTATTCATACAAGAAGAATAAGCTTCACTAAAAAGTATGATTGTTTTCCATTTAAAAAACAGAAATACAGTATATGCAGAAAAAGGCACAGTTCAGGCTAAAAATTGCAGGTATGGGATCCCTCATGCAGAAACCCATTATCCAGAAAGCTCTGAATTACAGGAAGGTCATCTCCACAGACTCTATTTTAAGCAAATAATTATATTTCCTTTTTCTCTGTTATAATAAAACAGAATATTGCATGATCACATATTGGTCACAAAACAATCCTATTGGGTTTATTTAATGTTTGCAGTTGACTTAAGGTATGGTGATTCAAATTACAGAAAGCAGAGGTTCCAAGCATTTTGGAAAATAGATCCTGTGAGCCAGGATCAGCAATTATAGAGAACTAGTTTTGGTTGCATAAAAAACATGTGTACTGCCAGAGAAAAAATGAAGGCCAACTGAAAAGTTGCTTCGTATTAGCCATTCTATAACATACTAAAAGTTAACTTAAAGGTTAACCATCCCTTTAACATAGTTGCCTTCCAAGTCTTGTCCATTTAAAACTTCACTGCTGAAAATGGCACACATTGCATTTTCTTTGCCTAAATCCAGTTGCATTGGCCAGTATCAGCACATTCTCCTCCAGTATTTTTTCACACCGTTTTTTGCACCTTAAACTGAAACCTCCTTTCTTCTAATTTCAAAGGGTGCCTCTGACTGAGCCCAGAAGTTAAGAATTCCTGATTCCCTACTGTAATGTATCAGAATGTGCAGAGGAACCTATTCTAACGCATTGCCAGGGACAGATTTAGAACATCATCATAAAAATGATAAAGATGAACATTCCTTATAAGCTTGTCACACTTATTGGTCACCTGAATTTATAGGCTGTAAATGTTAACTATCAGTGGAGGTAATCTCTATAAATTCATTTCGCTGGAAAGATATATGAGATTTGTAATTGAATGTATTATTTATCGCTGAATAAAAATCCTCCTCCGCTGTAGCCCACTACCTGTACTGCACTTTCCCCAAAGCTAATAATAATTAACTTGCAAGGATGATGTTAAAACCGTACACTTTCAATTACCAGACTCTATACGGCTGCTTCGAATTTATTTGTAAAATATGATTTGATATATTTTACAGGAATAATTATTTATCTCTTGTGTTAATTTAAAAAGAAGAATTATCATCTTACCATTTCTGTGCAGCTACATATTTTTTTATGTAATGCATTATATAGCGGCACATTTCAGAGAAAAATCTCAAATGAAAAATGTTGGAAAATGAAAGTTGCAGAGTTTCTAGAGAAGTCATAAATTTTGAGTTTATTAAAACATTCAAGATTTTACAGCCTCTTTGAAAATGAATGGGACAAGGCAAATCAAATGTTTGCTTTCATACAGGTGAAATGTTAGGATTGTAATGGCTGACCTGATACCCCAGGCTGGTGCAGAAAACTGCAATGGCTTGGGGCAGTGATTGATCTTTTCTCTCCCTTCTTATTTCTTCAGAATCCAGCAGCCGGAGCATGTGCAAGTAGAGTGAAAAAGATGTTTTTTTGGGTTAAAGTCCAGCTGTTGCGCATGTGCACCCATGCAAGGAAAGGAGGACGTGGATTGCTCACTTGCTAGTGTCCCAGGCAAGTCCAGTGGTCTGCTAAAAGGACCACCAGCCCAAGTTATCAGGTAAGTCATTACAACCCTTGGGGGTGCCCTAACACTTGGTTTTGGAGCTTTCATTTTCCTTTAAAGGGGAAACAGAAGAACCCATGTCTATGTGCTACTGACACCAATATTCTGGTATACAAATGAGTATAACTCTAGGCTAATGAGTTTTACAGATACTACATTTTGGCTAAATTTTGGTATATTGAGAGTGAATAGAGGTATTTCAGTATGGTAAGTTGTAGGGCCTTCAGTTCATCATTGACCAACAAACGTATCCAGAATTATACCATTAGATTGTTTAAAGGAGTTTAGGAAATCATTGTATATGTTACATGTACCTTCTTGTTACTTGAAGTTCTCATAGCCAAGTTCTCATAGCCAACATTTATGACGGGTAAGAAGCTTATGGTGGTTTTTCAACTGTGGTAGCAATGGACAGGTACGACAATAAATGATGGTTAGAATGTTGGTGGAGAATCCACTAAGGCTCAGGTGTTATAAATGAAATATTTTCCTTCAGCATTGTATCATGTAAGGAGGAAAAAGTCTAAGCATGTACTCACTGTGGAAAAAAGACTCAAAACATTGTTATAAAGAGTCACAGGTGCACAAGTACTTACAATATATTTGGAAATATTTTATCATAACATGTTTGAGCACCACTCAAAGCCAAAACACACTAACTTGAAATATGAAAGGCACCAGTTGGGTATAAAATGTTTGTTCCTAGACTGGAAATACATCATTTACCATTGTAAATTCTGCCAACTCAGGGGCCTATTTATCATGCTGTGTAAAAAAACAGCGACAAAATACCACACATCAACAGGCAAACAAAAAGTTGTACTTACCAAGTTGTAATGATTTTCAGCAGTAGCGTACCTCTTTAAAAAAATACGGTGTAAATGAAAGCAGCCATTTGAGAAGCTATGAGAAAATATGGTGTTCACTCATTGAGGTTTTTTTTTCCATTCAGAACTTAATTGCTGCTTGAATATTTCCCATTGACATTAATGGATTACACAAGGTCTGAAGTGGTGTAAAATAATGGAGTCAAATCTGGCCTTCAGGCGGCATAAAATAAAACACATGCTTTGATAAATTCACCATTTATTTTATACAAAGTTTACTGTGTTTTACACATTATGGTAATTCACTCTACCATATAAAATGTAATTCCTAAACTAGCAAGTGTATTTTTTTTTAGTTGTAATATTGGTGTGTAGGCAGCCATCTTAAGTAATTTTGCCTGATCATGTGCTTTCAGAAAGAGCCTGCATTTTTTGATGGAACTGCTTTCTGACAGGCTGTTGTTTCACCTACTCAATGTAACTGAATGTGTCTCAGTGGGACCTAAATTTTACTATTGAGTGCTGTTCTTAGATCTACCAGGCAGCTGTTATCTTGTGTTAGGGAGCTGCTATCTGGTTACCTTTCCATTGTTCTTTTAAGCTGCTGGGGGAAGGAAGGGGGTGATATCACTCCAACTTGCAGTACAGCAGCAGACTGACTGAAGTGACTGAAGTTTATCAGAGCACAAGTCACATGACTGGGGCAGTTGGGAAACTGACAACATGTCTAGCTCCATGTCAGATTTCAAAATTAAATATAAAAAAAATCTGTTTACTCTTTTGAGAAACAGATGCGTTTTGTAAAAAAAAAAAGCATTCGTTTTTAAAGCTTTTATTTAAGCATAGGTGTTGAATAAAAAATGAAAGGTTTGTGCAAAGGGCACACAATTTGCACAGTTTACCAGGTTTTTACCTATGGTGCAACATACTCTCCTAGAATTCCACTGTACTATAAGTGCACTGAAAAACTTTTGGCCAGATATGCGGAAGGGCATAAAGATTTGCAGAGCTGGATATAGGCATACAATTACATGTCCTTCAGTTCCATGTGATTTAACTGTCATAATGTTGAGTGCCAAGACTTGGTGGCAATTACTATTTGCCTGCCTAGACTTCTGGAAATATAGCTTTAGGTTAATTATGGTGTGATTTCTGGTGAACAGTTGTTTTCTTCCCTATACATTCTTGGAACTATGACTCAATGGCTTAGGAGCCAAGAAGGAACCTCATCAAAAGTTGAACCATCAAGGTGGAGGGCTTGGACCAAAAAGTCCATAAAACACTGCCCTAGGTACTGTGATTGTAAGTAGAATGTCCATATGGTAGGTAATTCTTGCCTAGGAAGGAGTGCAGGGGAATGAAGTGCATTATGAGCTTTCCCTCTATTGCAATACCAAAAATAAGGGGTCACATTTACAGGTATGGCACAAAAAATGTATATTGAAAAAATGTTCATTTTAAAAATTACATTTGCTTTGTGCTATTTTCCCCAACAAAGTGACAATATAATGAGGCATTTGATACACAAGTAACTTCAGCCAAGAAAACTCTAACCCCCATATGTAAATAAAAGGCACTAAGTTTTCCCAGGAGCAATAACTCATAGCTACCAACATGATGGTTTCTTTTAAACAGGTGACCAGTAAATGATACCTGCTGATTGGTTGATTGGGGTTACTGCTCCTAGGCAAATGTAGTGCCTTTTAAAGGGGAAGGAAACCTAGTCGGCGCAAACCCCCCACCCCCCCTCCCGTTTACTGCCCACCCTCCCTCCTCCCCCCTGGCCTACCCGTCCCACTGGGCAAATGCCCCCTAACTTGTTACTTACCCTTCTGCGCAGGTCCAGTCCAGGGAGTTCACAAATCCATAGCTATCATCACTGGACCATCCCAAGCTTCTGCCAAAAGCCTAAAAAATGATTTCTACTTATTTGGGAGTGTTTATGTTTAGTAAAAAGCTAGTTATTATAGACATTATGCATTGTGGCCCAACACCACCACGGCAAGAAGCAGCGGCAGGTTTTTTTTTTGTATAATTGCAATGGCATCCAGTGTTTTTCTTAGTAGGAGCTAGTGATCTAAGCCACTTCCCTTTCACTTGAATCAGACAATTGTAGTAGACACTTGTATTGGTATGTGTGTATTATTTGGGGCAGCAGAGGTTAGTGGACATGAACAACTCTATAAGCAAGTTATCAGACAGACATAGTAAATAAAGGCTGGAACAAAGTAGCACAAAGAAGCATAATATGTGTTAAAAACAAAAGCACTAACTCCCTAGGGCAAGGTATAAAAGCATTTTTTTTTCTTGAAGCACTGGAACATCATGTAACAAGAGTGTCATTAAATATTAATTTCTTAGTATTCCACTTACACAAATACAATAGGACAATTAAAAAAGGAGTTAGTATGCCTAGATCGCCACCCAATCTTTTTTTATTTGATAATTGACTGAAATTTAAAGCAGCATTTGCTTTTTCCTTTCTACACTGCTGGTTTCAAATCCTGAAAAATATAGAAGGCCAGCTCTTCTGCAGATCTGGATTATACTTCAAAGACCCAGAACCAGAAGGACAGCAAACAGAAAAGGATAGACACAAACTGCTTTCAGCAGCAATTACAAATAACTCTAAATCACTGAAAAATGTATATTAATGTCTATTAGCCATCAGTAATAATTAGTACAAGTATGGAATCCATTATCTGTAGACCTCTTAATCAGAAAGCTCCAAATTATGGAATACATTATTTGAAGACCCCTTATCCAGAAAGCTCCGAATTATGGTAAAGCCATTTCCAATAGACTCCATTTTAAACAAATAATTCAAAATCTTAAACATGATTTTCTTATTCTTTGTAATACTAAAACTGTACCTTGTACTTGATCCCAACTAAGATATAATTAATTCTTAATAGAGGCAAAATGATTTTATTAGTTTTATTTAATTTATCAGATTTAGCAGATTAAAGGTATGGAAAGATCCCTCATCTGGACAAACCTAAGGTCCTGAGCATTGTGGCTAACAGGTCCCATAGCTTTATATTTATAATTAATAATGCATACTACAGAATATTTGCTTATGCTTCCATTATGCAAAAAGAGAAATGTGTGGAGTTCTCCTTTAACGAACTGCTAAATCAACAGTTGCAATACCTGTAGATACAAAAAGGTCATTATATAGGCTAGTTACGAAGGCATTAGCTGCAATAAGATCTAAAGCTATGTTGTGTTTCTTAACCAGCTGTTTAATGAAAGAATGATGGGTAAGGCAAATGTTTCTAATTTCATCCATGTCATTTGCATTTAGAGAATTGTAGCAGATGGCATGGTCGCCTCTCCTCCCTTAGGCTCATTGTGTATATAAATTGTCAGTGAAAATCAAGTCATACTGGCCGTCAAGGGAAAAGAGGTGCATTTAAATCTTACAGATAACTGCATAATAGTATGGATTCAAATGAACAGTTTTAATTAAGCAAAATAGGGAATGTGTTTGATCTACTGTTTCTGGTTAATGGGTTATGTAGATGAAAAAGCATGAGCCATTTTAGTAGCTTTTTTGCACAAAATGATTTAGTGTCCTTTACAACATTAATATGGAGGGGTTTTTTGTCTGTCCAAATCTTATGGTCACACTCTTGTTGCACCTCTAGAGTATACGTCCAGAGCTGTTACCCCCTCCCCCCATGTTTTCAGGAGTTACCAGACTTTATCCCGTTCCCCAGTGTCCTGTCACTTTACCACTGCCCCCGATTTGTCACAATTTTTAAAGGGTCTCATGACAGCTCTGCAAATCTAAGACTGACAGTCATACAATGATTATGAGGCAGTGCATGCAATGTGACACTAAACAATCTGCTCTATCATAGAGCACACAGTAGACAAACATGCTTTCCTACCTTTCGGGAGCTAGATCCATATGGACATATGCACGAATTACCACATTGTGACATCAGCAAATGTTCTGATGTTGCTTTGGCACCTTTTTTTCATTTATTTTCCTGATCCTCATTACTTTCCCAAGCTAGCAATGAAATATTGGACCTGTACCTAAGCCTTTTGCTTGATTCTGTTTTTTTGACTCTATGCCTGTTCCTGACTTATCTTGCTACCTGCCCTGACTGCCTGCTTGTTGCCGACTTTACTTTGCCTTATCCTTGTCTGTACTTTGTTTTGTATTCCTCTCTGCAGTGTTCATCTTCCCTGCTGACTCTTCAGCAGAAGTTTCTAGAGCCCCATAGAGGCAATGGTTAGGGTTGCCAACTTTTCCTGCAGCATGGGTCGGGCAGTGGGAAGGCCAATGTCATGGGGTGGGCCAATGACATCATGGGAGCCAGATCGATGACGTGGCGATCAGCGGTTGGCTGATCATCATGTTAATCTAGGAGAATCTATACCAAGATTCCTGCCCATTTATTCTAATTTGGAAAATGGGCAAACAGTTTTGACCCGAGCAGCCCGTCAAAAAACCAGGCTGTCCAGGTCAAAAATGGACAGGTGGCAATCCTGGTGTCGGTGGAGATTGGTGTTTGTAGGAGGCTCTTGCTTTACTAAGAGAGGGATTGCAAAGAAATCCAGTAGTTTCTGCTTTACAGACTAAACCATCCTTTAGGCAGCGTATGCAATAAAACACAACCCTATGGCCCTAGGAGCAGAGCACAGACAGACCCTGGACGCAAGTCCTTTTTACATGAGACTTTGTGACCCTCTGCACTCTTGCACTTGCATCCAGGGTAAAAGTAAATCACCCATATTGTCTTTTCCTACTATTTTCATTTTGCCCTACTGTGTTTGTCTTACAGTAGAATCTCTACCTTGCACTACTGTCTTCATCTTGTCAGCACACTGGAAATTAATCCATCCTAAAAGGATATGCATTGGTAATAACACAACAATTATTATCATGGAACTTGTTATCCAGAATACTTGGGACCTGGGGTTTTCCAAATAAGGGATCTTTCCGTAATTTGGATCTTCATACTTTAAGTCTACTAAAAAAACTTAGTAGACATTAAGTGGTTTATTTACTAAAACTCAAGTTTATCTTAGTTTTTTATTAAAACAAAGTAGACCAAACTCCCATCCACAAATCAAATTCATCAATAAAATACACAAGTGGAGGCATTATATATGCAAATATGATTTTCAGAAGTAAAGTAGCAATGGCTAAACTGTAGATTGGTGCATACACCACATTTCTCTTTGGGCTACTGCCCCTTAAATCCTACCATGATATTATATCTTTGATATATATGAAAGTATTGAAAGTTACATGCTGCCCCATTTATTGTGAAGAATTGTATTAAATTTCAGTACTCAACTGATTCTTGTAGAGATAATGAAAGAAGGACTATTTCATTAAGTAAAACCCATTTTGTTTGCAAATGAGATACTGACTTGAAGCAAATTGTTAAACATGACATAATAGCATCAATTCTACAGAATAGAGCTGCCTAATCTCATAACCTTTTCAAGAAAATCCTTATGTGCTAGAAAAATGAATGTATAAAATCAATGGAAATATGTAAAATGTAAAGAAATACATTACACATGTATTCAGTTCATGGCCTCCATTTCATATTCTCAACCTCTGGAGGCCCACAACGCTCACTTAGCCAATTTAATCCTTCTGGCAGCTGAGCACAGGGAAGCTGTTAAAGCAATTACATCTTCCAGCATTTTCTATGGTTACAATGGCACCATTACATTGTTAGCAGGCCCTTTTATCCAGTGATTTCACCTTTTTATTATAATTTCTTCTTAAATAAGTAACCAGCATCAGACTGGGGGTCCAGGGCCCACCGGGTTGCCATGTCAGGGACTTCCACATCACCTCGCCCCAGCCGCAACCCTACTTCAATGGCCCCACTCCTGAGTGTACCTTTTTTCCTTTAAAAAAGGATCAGGGCCTGTAGATGAGGTCAGGAATGGGTCCACTGACCCTGTAATTAACCTAAATGTCATCATCTGCTTTCAGCCTGGTGTAGGCCTGACATTAACATACAAGACCCTGGAGAAGGAAGCCGGATTATTCATTGTGGCAATGAACAGGGGCAATGCAGGTGACAGCAATATGAATGAATGCATATTGCATCTATTTGTAAATTGTGGTTATGGCTCGTGGTGTGGCTCAAATGCAGTTTGTGATTATATCCAACACTGTGGTTCCTTTATACCTTGGCATGATGGCTAAAGCTGGCCATAGTGCAGATTTTATATTTATATTCTTTGTACGAAAGATTGTTCGTTTCAATGTAACTGCGAAAACTCACCCTGTTGGTCTAGTAGGGGTACGACGATGACGCCCACCGCATCCATCTCCGTTGGCACCATTTTCTTGAATGCAAATTCTTCTGTGCCGCTCAGCTATTTCTGGACTTATCCGGAAAGTCCTGAATGTCGGTGTAGTTTTCTTTGCCCAACGTAAAGGTCTAATTATTAGTTCGTGGGTGTGATTATTCTGTGTTCTACTCGTGTTTGACCCTGCCTGTTCTTTACCCAAGTCTTGTCTGCTGCCTGTCTTTGGTCATTCTCTCTGATCCTGAAACGTCCTTGTATTTTGTCCCGGCCTGTGACCTTATTATGCTTCTGCCCTTGTTTTGTACTGCGCTGTCCATTTGGTAAAACTAACACGGCTTGTGACTTCGATTACGATACAGTCTAATATTATTGTTCTGTTCAGCTCTTCTGGTATATTGACCCGGCCTGTGACCCCGACTACGTTCCTTGTTCTCCCATTCAGTATAATGTAGCGGAAGGCTCCTCCCGAAGCCAAAGGTGGTTGCTAAAGGCAGAAGATGAGCCGTGACCGGGACCTTTGGGTTTGTTTTAGGTTAGGGATACCAATCGTAACAGTAACAATCTACAACTAACTATTCAGATTAAATAAAGTCGGAAAAATAACAAATCAAACTATGTTCTGACCATAAATTGTCAGACAGCAATCGTTTGAAAGTTCTATCCAACAAATAGTAGTGACAGTCACCCACTGAAATCATCAGATATTATCGTTAGCTGACAGAAATCTTCTAAACAACCTATCACCATGGTATTCAAAATCTCGCAATGATTATTCTGTCTCCACACGGTGTGAAAATCAAATGAAACTAAGTTTCGTACGACTATATTTTAGCGTCAATGGCCAGCTTAATAGTGTGGTTCCACTGGAGTTTGGGATTGTGGATCACTTGTGGTATTGTTAATTAATGGAAGCCAGTATAATATTCAAGCTGTTGCAAAAAAAATGGTAAAAGTTAGAAGCCGCACAATTATGAGGGCAAAGAAAATCTGCCACTTAACATTGCTCTTGAGATGATAAAAAAACAAATCTCGTGTACAGATATGAATCAGTAGAGTTCAAATAAGCAAATAGCTAGTTTTGGGATAATCCAGAAGATTTTGCGGTTTCCCATTAATGCAAGTACGTGTTTCAATCATTAAGTGAAAACGAAGTAGTAGGCTAAAAAGTCACTTGTATTTTGCTTTCCTTTTATTTCTTTGCTGCTATAGCAATGGGAATCATTTTGAAAGGTAACATTTTACTTTGTAGCAGAGAGGTCGATGGTTGAATTAATTAAACTTGTTTGGAATTTCCCACTTGTAACTTGTATAATTAGTGGTCATAGCACATACACATTCACTGTGTGTCAGTATATCTGTATTGTTTTTTTTATAAAGATAACATGCCTTTATCATTTCCATAGTTCCATGGGAGAAAGGATCTTCTGTTGTTCATGTACAATCTGAGACACCATGGAAACCATCTTAACAAAGATTCCAGGTTCCCTAGGGGCCCTTAACAATAATGATAATTATGGTTTTAAACTACCCCCTTTCTGCATTTGTTTGGTTAGCAGGGTGTTAGAGAGAACTATAGGGCCACCCTTATAACTGGGGAGGTTGTGCTCCTGGCATTAGTTATCACTGACCCCAATACCATCTAACCAGGGGTTGTTGCATTGGTAACCTGTTGGAGTTCATCTGTGGGCAATTCAAAAATATTGCTACCTGCTATACTTGGGGTCATCTAAAACAGTGCTGTCCTGGTTTTCCAAGTAGCGTGCTGAATTTCTGTTGATATGTTCAAGGGCCCCATGAAGTAAAAATGATGATGTTCTAAGCAAATATCTAGGAAGCCTTCAAAGCCCTGATCTAAAATAAATAAAGTAATTTCTTTACCTGTATTTCTCCCTTAATGTCAATCCTTGATCTCTCTCATACAGTTCATCCAAAAATCAAAGACGACTGATACAAAATATTGATTCCAAGAGGGTCCATCTTCTTAGCAATCTTCCATTATGCACTATTCAAAACTAGATAAATTGATAGCAGAAAAAGGGCATAGAAGATTACAGATAAAGTTTGGGTCTCGAGAACAAAATAACTGAATGATTTGTAAAGGGAATTATGACACTTTTGCATGGACTTCACGTCCTATGAGGTTTTCTGAAGGGCTTTAGCTCAATGCAAAGCCATGAACACTGATATTCTGAGTTCTTCAACCCCCACAATAAGACCCCTTCAGGCTGTGACCCAGATAGCTGGAAGAAATATAGAATCTATTGAGGATATTAAGAACAGATAATAATATAATGCTATAGAAAAAAGAAAGTAAATTAGCTGCTGGTGCCACTGCTCATAGGCTGTAGGCCATTTAAAAAATCATTACAAATTAAACATGAACAATGGTCACTGGCCAGGGAAGCCATGACACTGTACCTGTGTCAGTGAATGTGCCTTTCTGAGTGAATTTTTTAGTACCAGATCAAACAAATATTTTCCAGAATTGCACAGTCCAAAGAAGGAGCACTTTTAGATTTCTTGCAGTCCAAAGTGCTGAAGACCTGAAATAGTCTTAGCAGCAAATGGGTTCTTCATAAACTATCATCAAATAAAAAAAGCAGATGGCAAACTGCTTACTAATATTATCCAGATTTCAGGTCTGACTGTTAATTCCCAAAATAATTGAAGCCCTTAACCTCCCTATCATGGCTAGGCAGAGTTCATGAAATAAGATGTCAACACTTCCTCCCAATTTCTCCACCTGTGGTACCTTAATCAAATTCTAATCCCAGTGCTCAAAGTTCATTTTGGGCAATTCTTGCCATAGACTAAACACAAAATCTACCTTTTACAGTGTATATAGGGATTTTTCGTGTGCGAATTGTCGACGCAGTTTCCCGAATTAATTCGCTTGGGGTGAAACTAGGAAATTCGGTGCAAATTAGTGTTTGGCAAATTTATTGTACACTATGTGCCACTACAGTATAACTTATTGTCCCATGGATACTAGTAATATTAATCTTTTGCATATATTGAGCAGATAGTGCCACCTTGAGGAATTTTAATTCAGCTGCACTACCAGTGTAAAATGAATTGTATTGCACAGGTATGGGATCTGTTATCCAGAAACTAGTTATTTTGAAAGCTCTGAATTACAGAGTGACCATCTCCCATTTTAATCAAAACATTAACATTTTTAAAATGATTTCCTTTTCCCCTGTAATAATAAAACAGTACCTTGTACTTTATCCCAACTAAGAGCTATTGGTGGTATGGGTGTACAGAATCCACTATTTTGGATTCGGCCGAACTCTTCGTGAAAGATTTGGCCGAATACAGAATCCTAATTTGCATATGCATATTAGGAGTGGGAAGAGGAAAACATTTTTTACTTCCTTGATTTGTGACAAAGTGACGTGATTTCCCTCCCCACTCCTAATTTGCATATGCAAATCTGCAAATTAAAATATGCAAAATCATGTTGGGTTTAATTGATGTTTAAGTGATTTGTTAGTAGACTAAAAGGAATGGAGATCCAAATTATGGAAAGATACATTATCTGGAAAACCTCAGGTCCCAAGCATTCTGGATAAGTGGTACCATACCAGTACAAAGTAGTCATTAGAAGGAGGTAGATGACTAGTTCTAAATCAACTTTTGGGCCATGAAGCTGATAACCTAATTCCTAATAATACTAATTCCCCTGTAAGAAAAACGAGGAGGGGGGTAGTCGGAACGCTATGATGCTTAGAAAGTTTTCGGCTGCCATAGTTCTTCCATGTTTAAAATGCAGCATCAATGTACCTCCAACATAAAGTAATGTTTTTGAAAATACATGCACTTAGTACTAATAAAACAGGGGTACAGGGAATGTACATTAATTAACCACCTCTCTTTTGTTTGCTTATTTACCACAATTCTAGTGTAAATGAGTGTTATTCAATAAAATAAGTCTTTTGCAAAACGTGATTTATAAATATAAGCCAATTATAACCTATGCTTTTTTTATTTATGCTATTTTGCATTTGGCCTTTGGTGCTCATTTATGCAAAACTCCCACTTGACTCTGAAAGACTATTTAATAGTAACTGTATATTGTATCATTACTTACCTGCATTCTCTTTCACCTGGGGGTTGACTTCCTGCAAAAGAAAGGTAAAGACTTTATAAATGCAAGTGCTGTGTGCAAACTACAGTTTGGACACACCTTTGCCATGTTTCTTTTACGCATGATGACCAATGCTTTGGTCTTAGCAGTCTCTCTATATAAAATCTAATGGTGGAGGAGGATCAGTCCTGTTACTGGAACCAATACTCAGGCCAGGAGACCTGCACTGGGAACCCTGAAGGTAGGGTTGCCCTGCGTCAATAGGTGCACTTGCATGCAATTCATCTGGACAAACTAGGAGGGCGCAATGCATGCAAGTGCAGGGAGTCAATATGCACAATAACTGTGTGCATTTAGTAGGGATGCACCAAATCCACT
This sequence comes from Xenopus laevis, assembly GCF_017654675.1. Taxonomy (NCBI): domain Eukaryota; kingdom Metazoa; phylum Chordata; class Amphibia; order Anura; family Pipidae; genus Xenopus; species Xenopus laevis. The sequence continues at coordinate 190,837,730 of NC_054371.1, forward strand.
ATTTTGGATTCGGACGAACCCTTGAATCTTTTGTGAAAGATTCACCCGAATACCGAACCGAATTATAATTTGCTTATGCAAATCAGCAAGGGGGAGGGGAAAAAGCCGCTCGTGACTAAAAGTGACATGATATTAAGGCTTAAGATTCGGTTCAGCTAGGCGCAAGGATTCAGATGAATCCTGCTGAAAAGGGCCGAATCCTGGCCGAATACCAAACCGAATCCTGGATTTGCCACATTCCTAGCATTTAGTACACTGCGCAAAGGTCCATATATTTGGAAGGTTTCTGCCCTGACATTCATATATCCTCCACTGCTTCCCTTCAGTTAAAGGCAACTTTTAAAATGGGTAATTTCTCCCATTGCCACCGTTCAACAAAGGCAAGTTTACTTAAGGGTTTTGAAAGAATTTGAAATATACCTTGTGGATGTGCAAAATCACCTAGAATTCACTCATCACAGTTATTTCAATAGATATTTATCGCTTTGAATAATGAAACTAAAGCCATCACAATATCATTAGTCTGCAGTATTATTTATTAGATTATGAAATCAGGCAAGTATAGAGCTAGGAAATATATGCTTTCACCTTTGACAATTTGTTGTTTACAATTGTAAATTTCTTGAAAATAGAAATGTATTTTTATTGTAGATAAGCAGGTAGGCACATTTCCTTTTCATCTTTTGCCAAGGTTAAACTGTGTTTTTGAACTTTGTGACTTGTCCGGTTATCAGAGTTATAATCCCCTATCGCTTCTTAAACAGATTGTGAGCTCTAATAATGACATTTATCTGTTATTCAATGTAAGAAAGATGATAAGATATGTTTCCAATGTCACCATATTTTCCCTTATCTGACACGGTAACATACTATAGTCTTCTTTTCTCATTTATGTTCTGTAAGAACACTGATCATTTAAAGAGACAATATATTAACCAGTTAAAGATTCATAAAATAATAAGCATGTAAGGCGTCTGGTCCTGAATAAGAAAACACAATTCCCATGCCTGAGCAATATTTTGCTGTGGGAGGTCCTCGTCATATAAACTCTTCCACTAATCCAATCACAATGGCACATTGTAACTCTTCAAAGAGATGACAGCAACGTAGTTGGCCATCTTAAATATATTGCAATGCTGAGGACTTCCCACACCAGTCAGTTGAACTGAAGAAGCTGCTCGGATAAGTAGTGAAACGTCTTCAATGATTACTCAGCAAGTCCAGTTGTTTTAAAATTACTTGTACAGGTATGGGAACTGTTATCCAGAATGCTCGGGACCTGGGGTTTTCCGGATAACGGATCTTTGCATAATTTGGGTCTGCATGCCTTAAGTCTACTAGAAATTCATTTAAACCCAATAGGCTAGTTTTGCTTCCAATAAGGATTAATTATATCTTAGTTGGGATCAAGTACAAGCTACTGTTTTATTATTACAGAGAAAAAGGAAATCATTTTTAAAAATTTGGATAAAATGGAGTCTATGGGAGACAGCCATTCCATAATTCGGAGCTTGCTGGATATTGGGTTTCCGGATAAGGGACCCTATACCTGTACTAGATATACCATTACCTGGATGAATGAAAATCTTCATTGTCATTTACTGAAGCATTTCACAATTTTTTATTCATTTGATTACCAGAGGGCCCTTTTTATTAGAACCAGTGGATGAGCTAGTCTAAAAACTTGAAACATCATGAAGGCTATTAACATCTTCATATGGTTCAAGGGACCTCTGCCATTGACTTCTACATGAACTTGGCAGGTTTTAGATGCGGTATAATAAATCTCAAAAAAGTTGAGTTTTAAAAAAAAAATGAAAGATTTAACACAAAATTTCAGTTTTGACCAAAAAAAAAAGCCTTGAATTTTCATGGAAAGCACAACTGAAACCTTAATAAATAACCCCCTAAATGTAAAAGAAAATATTTCCACTTTTTGATGTCACAGGTCGTTTAATCAGAACAAAACCTCCTTTTACAGCTGAATGCATACGTATTCTGTGTTCATTCAATTATCTTACAGTATATACAGCCTTGATTATCGGGAATTATCTTATCTCAAAACCTGTCATTTTTATAGGCCCCAACATGTCTCCTGAGTAGGCGGGTCCATATAGGTTACAGCCCTGTGAAACAACCCAGGGGAAATATAAACCTTTTTTAAACATTTAAGGTGTAATTTGTTTTGTTGCTGTCGCAATGCTGAAAAATTCACTGCATCCATTTTTTTGCTTTGCACACAGGTCCCTGTTAATCGATAAGGCTAAACATCTCAAACACAGCATATCATATATTGCTTTCATTAGACTAGTTGATTTTCTTCATTCTATAGGAATGGGATCTATTATTCAGAAACCCACTATGCATAAATTTTACAAAATGATATATATTTTCCCTGTAACTGTTTGATAAGAGTTTGCCTTGCGCTTCATGTTAAATAAGCTAGCGTAAATCTATACTAACAAGACAATTTTATTCTATCTTCTGTTTTTACAATTGTAAGTTATGTTTAAAGAGTAACCTTTAACATAAGCGAGTGTAAAACTGATGAGAGTACTATTCTATGCACTTTTATCAATTTACAGGCTTTGTTTACATTATTACTTTTCTTTTTTTAATTCCAAGATATTGAAGGATACATGTACTGTTGATATGAATAAATTGGTACAACGGTGTCACCTGCTGGCCATTTCTGATCATGAAGTAGTCAAGGTAGTTGTCAGGAGAAAAAATAGAGGGCTGGTTTGATGTTTTTCTGGTTAGGAAAGATGCAAGAAAAGTTATGTGAGGTTTCTAATTTTTTTGATGGACTAGCACTAAAGAGATAAAGAAATACCCGATGTCCGACAGCACTTGAATCTTATACAAATTACATGGGGAAAACAGGGCAGGGCCAGGAAACTTTGCCTTGCAATTAGCATCTTATGTTGCCAAGACGATATGCTCAAAAATGTGGCTATGTCACCCCGCTGGACAAATGTCCATAGAAGTGATGTCATCGGACGTGACGTCATGTACCCAGAATCGAAGTGCACGCGAGGCAGCGGACATCTTTATTCACTAGGGTATTTATACTGCGGATGAAACTGTGTAAACCAGAATTACCCCTGAAAAAGGCTTTATGCCAGAACGTTGGGGTGATTCGCATTCTTTGGCCAGTGCATCCGCTTCCACGTATGCTTTTTTCCTTTATTGCACTGTGGTGGCATATATTTAAACTCCATTGTTAATGTATTTGATATGTATTGTATATAATGAGAAGTCTTGTGCAATCAATTACCTTTCTATAAAGAGGTTTCTTTATGCAATACCACCTTGTTTGTATTTCATTAGTGCACAAACCCCCCATTATTGGAAAATTTAAATCAATATATGCAAGCCCCTCACCCACACAATTATACACTGTCTTGTAGGGTTTCATAAATGTTTCCATATTTTCACAAATGTTTCAGCAAAATGGGACAGATATTCTCATTGCTACCTGATACTGCTTGTACAAGCAATTTTTGGACGGTGTCAGGTAATGGGAGGTGTGGATTTCAGGTTCTTCTCTTCCAGTTGGAGAAAACACCCTGTGTGCCATCACTAAGGAAGTAATTCCCAAACTATTGCCTTTAATGAAGGCTCTCCAAGGTGTTGCTCTGCCCAGTTAATAAGGCACCATACATCGGCTATGCATTTATAGTATCCTTTGATTTATATAGAGCCACAGTGTTTCACAGTTATTTACAGGCATTGTTCATAATTCGCAATTGATTGTACTATACTTTTAAAAAACATTGCAATTTATGATTAATATATATCTGTGGAGACTCTCTCCACCCAAATTCAAGTAAAACCTCATCAGGACTGAAACATATCCTATATGTAGATACACAAATCATAACAAACATAATTTATTTTATACGCAATTTATGGCCATTGCAATGGGCATGTAAAATAATAATACCCCAAAGCTACATGGCAAAGAGCACAAACACCACCATCAGCTGTGACAATTCAGCAATCAAGCACAATTTGCTAAAGTAAATTAATTTTCTAAAAAATATATACATTTTTAAACATTTGCACTGGACTTAGAGAATTCACACACTAAGAGGGTGGAGACATGAGGGTTCTTAAAAGGAAGAAGGGCAATTGCTCAAAGAGATAGGGGAAAAACCCCCAGGTACATTATGGAAGAGGGAGAGAATGTAAGTAGAATTACGCGCTCCACAGTCCCATTGCATTTTCATTATGCATTTCAGCAGATTCCAAGACAAACATCTACACTTTTTCTGTTCCCTGTATCTCTTGTAGATATGATATACCCATGAATATTCAACAGCTAGTTGTACAAATTGTAAAGTTATGTCTTAGCCATACCATGTACTGTATATAATATTGCTTATCACATGCCACAAGTTCAAGTTCTTCAATGCACCTTTCAAGTGTCTAGCTTTAGTAAACACACCTCTAATATCCTATTTAGCCATTGGATCAGCTTACAATGCCACCACGTAGGGCCAAGGACAAAGGCCTAATCTTTCAGATAATCTTTCTTATGCTATCTTTTCATTTGCAGAAATTGTGTAATAAATTAACTAGGGAAGCCTTGAGCTATGTGCTACAGACTTTGACCATAATCTTTCAATCTATGAAAGCAGGTAATGTTCAACAGTATATATCTGTATTAATGATAATATAGTATGTACCATACTTGTATCTTTTTATTGATGATGTGTGCATCATGGCCTCTGACAAAATGGGTAATTGTAACACAGAGAATTTTATGCAAATGAAAACTGTTCCGCAACGTTCACAAAGCTAAACAGAAGAGTCGCATTCGCAGGAAAGCTACAACTTTGCAAATCACTGGATTAGTTCATTTTGATCAGCCTCTCTATATATTGTTTTATATACACAAAAGCCATGAATATCTTGTAAATTATATCCTTATAAACGGTGACTAGTGATGTCGTCAGTTATAAACGGTGAGTAGTGATGTCATTTTTGTCACGACTCACTAAAACTTGTGTATTATGATAAATAAAGTACCTCTTGTTGGAAAATATGAGGATATTAGAAGTCACTTTGGAGTTCCAAAAAACACTCGGCCTTCAGCCTTGTGCTTTTATATGGTCATGAAACTCTTTGGTAATTTATAATATCCTTATATTTTATAATAGGGGGTACTTTATTCACTATATAAATGGCTGGTGCACTGAACATTATGATAAAAGTAATCTAAATCTGGGCTATGAATTCCCCACCGTATTGTTTGTAGGGTAGGCAATCCTCCAGGCCAGGGGTAGACAACCTGAGGCTCCGGAGCCTCATGCGGCTCTTCATCCTACTTGCTGCGGCTCAGGTCGGCTATACAGCCCTTGCACCTGCTGGCGGCTGCTTGATTGTGTGACCGGGGTAAGCTAACGGTTAGCTAACTGCAGTCGCACACTCAGGAAGCCGCCACCAGGTGCGAGGGCTGTATAGACATCCTAGGAGTGACAGGCAAGACCGAGCCGCAGAAAGATGATTCATCATGGTCCTTACCACGGTCACAAACTCAAGACAAGAGAAGGAAGATCAGCATTGAACTTCAGAAACAGAATTTAAATTAAATAGATGAGAACACTAGCATTTAATAGGGCTATTTAGTGTTTAATTTATTTCAAAGTAGGCCTACACATACACACTGCACTTCTGTTTGTTGTATTCTGTTGTTTTAACAGTTACAATTGAAAAAAGGTTAAAACTTTTAAAAGTCTGTTTTTAAAAATCTGTTTTATGTTTTGCGGCTCTAGACTATTTTTCTTTAGTGGAAGAGGGGGCAAAATGGCTCTTTTGATAGTAAAGGTTGCTGACCCCTGCTCCAGGCAGTTGTAGTACAAAGGTATTTATTGAAGTGCAAGTATGGTTTCCTGCCTTACATGTTTCGCCTTCTCACAACACTTAATCATAGGCTGAATTCACCACTATGTGAAAATACTTACAGATTTGCTGTTTATCAAGCTGGGATAAATATGGATTAGAAAACTAGAAAAATGTACCTAAATGAAATACAGAGCTTTAATTAAATTAAATGTAATTAAAACACCTTATATTAAAAAATATCACTTGATTGCAATCTTACAGATATTAAAAAAAACCCAGTTCTTATTACTTTAAGGGCACAAGTAATATAAAGTTCCTTTAAAGGCCCAAGTAATATAAGGTCCCTTTAAATTTTTAAAGAGACCTTATATTACTTGTGCTCTTAAAAGAATAAGAACTGTTTTTTTAAATATTTGTGATATCTGTAAGATGGCAATAAAGTGATATTTTTTAATATAAGGTGTTTTAGTTTTGTTTAATTTCATTAGAATGCTGTTTTTCATTATAGATATACGGTTCATTGAATATCCCCACACTTTCTTTGTATTGTCTCCAAGTTTTTTAGGCTAGGACCAGGGGTAGCTATCTTGTTTCATTCTAAGCTATATTGTGTCATTTTAAGCTATATTGTTTGATTCAAAGCCAAAATGTGACATAGTGGAGAATGGTAACTGGCATTCTTGCTGAGCAAACATATAACAGGCATAATATCGATATCTTACTTGTCTACTGCTCCTCTTGAAGATTACACACAGGCTATCCCCAGGAACAAGGAAGTATTAATTCACTGTATTACATTTATGCATGGACTGGCACTAATGGGATCATGGATAAAGAATTGTAATACCACATGTTTACCAGTATTTGATTCTTACACAAATGGCATGAAGAAAACAGAGCAGGACCAAAAAGATTTGGAACCCAAGGGAAATGTGGCAATATATGCAAGCCCCACACTCACACCATTATTCACTGTCTGGTAGGATCAGTGCCAGACACAGAGCAACACAGATGAGAAGAGGAGAGACAAGGAGCTATTATTGTTCTTTGAATATTGACAATAAGAATGCTATACACCACAATAAACATCATCTGCATTTGTGCCCCCCCCCTCTTCTTTTCCCAAAATGGTTGCATCCTAGGCAGCTGCCTCACCCTAGTTCTGGTTCAGGGGGAAAAAACGAATTACATGTCTAAAGTCAAAGGCTGTAGTGTATTAAGTAATGTGAAGCAGCATAAAAATGAATGCTACTTCCAAGATGCTGGTACAAACACTTTCTAGAATTAAATATTAGTATGTTTAAACAATTTCTAAAAAATAATACATGATGCAGAAAAAAAAAAGAAATCAACAGTACAACAGCCTAGATATGCAGCACTAAAGAGGGGTGTACCACTTCTTGGGGATCATTTCAGGCAACCGCTACTCCAATGTTTTTCTTCAGGTACGGTATGTGGTTTCTGCTACATCGTTTCAAGAGTCAGAATATGTGGTAATCTCTGTAATGAAAGGTATTTTAAAATGCTCAACGACTGACTTCCTCTTACGTTTGGTTTAACTATAGTTCGTGTTAACTGAACGACATTCCTTTGATGTATGCTATCATGAGGAAATTAGGCAAGAATTCTAGCCACAACTCTTGTGAGATTCTTTAGCTCTCACACGATAGCAAAAATAATTTCTGCAGAATATTGTAAAATAGATCTAGATATATATTAGACAGAGCCATATAGACTATTATATCCATTATTAAGCATTGTAATCGGAGACTGTTTGGGACCCTTTTTTTCAGATGGCTGAGAGAAAATTCAGTAGACTATAGGGGGAAAATCCACCAAAGGGCGAAGTGACTAACGTTAGCAAAACTTCGCCAGTGTGACGTCATTCCGTTCCTTCGCAGATTTACTAACGGACGCAGGCGTAACTTCGCTAGTGAAGGAGATAGACTCTAGCGCTACTTCGCACTCTTACGCCAGGCGAAGTTTCTAGGTGGCGAATGAGTGTTACTTCGCAAATTCACTAAGATGTGCATTTTACCTTTTTCGCCAGACTTGCCTTCGCCACCTCAGACCAGGTGAAGTGCAATTGAATGTATAGGACTTCTTTAATTTTTAGTTGAAAAATTTTCCCAAAAAACTCTGGCATCTTTTACTTTTTTCAGGGTGATAGGCTGCAAAAGTCCCTACATTTTTTTTTGGGTACCCGGGCTCCCCCATACATTTTCCACATGTGTAGGGCATTATAACAACTCTATTTCATTTTATTAAAGTTCCCTGGGCTTGTGTAATGTAATGTATTTGATGCAACATATAAGTGCATTGTACTTTCACTTCCTGCAGTATGCAAATTAGCCAACGCTAGCGCAACTTCGCCAACGTTCGGCACCCTGGACGAAACTTCGGATTTAAGTGAATTAGCGTTGTCCTGGCAAATCTACGCCTGGTGAAGTGTTGCGATGTGGGCGAAGCGGACGCTAGCGCAAATTCGGAGCAAAAATTAATCTGCCCCAATGATACCAAAACACTGAGCCATGAAAGTATCTCTCTACTCATATGACACAGAGCTATTATAAACTGCAAGTACTTGGTTCAAATCCATGCATAATAATACCCTATGAATCCCAGGTGTAATTTACCATTAAAGAAACAATAAAACAAAAAAAAATGAATGGTGTTTTAAAATATCATGTAGTGTTGCCCTGCACTGGTAAAACTGATCTCTTTGCTTCAGAAACACTACTATAGTTCATATAAACTAGCTGGTGGGTAGCAATGGTATAAAAAGGCTATATGGTATAACTTAAATAGTGGATAACAGATAACACCATTATGTTCTACAGAGCTTATCTGCTGTGTAACCTGAGCCCTTTCTCCTTTGAATGGCTGCCCCCGTTGCTACACAGCAGATTATTTATATCAACAATAGTTGTGTTTCTGAAGCAACACAGCAGTTTTACAAGCAGGGCAACACTGCATTATTATACCTCCAAACATTTTGGAAACAAAAAAAGAGGGACAAAAAAGTTGGCACGCATAGCATGGCAATTTTTTTTTGACCATGGGCATTTTTGTGGCCACACCCCCTAATTACCATGTTCATTTTCCAAAATTTGGCAGGTTATGAAAGTTTGGACATATTTCTGTGTTTTTTTTCCAGTTATTACAGTTTTGCTAATGAAGGTGAATTGCCCTTTAAGCAGGGAGTTTAACTTTTCCCAAGGGACCTGTTATCTTATATTGTTACAATTACTTATTTGCTTTTATTGAAATTGTTGCAAACTCTGCCAAAAGTCAATTAAGTTAGAAACTTTGTTTCTTTTTCTGGCTGTTCAGTGCAGAGAAAAATCAGACTTTCAAGTACAAATGAGGGACTGTGGGTTGAGCTGTCAAAAGAGGAACTTGTCCCTCTAAAAACGGGACAGTTGGGAGGTTTTTTGAGGGTTACTGTTCCTTTAAGAGGTAGCATGCAAACCTCTGTATCTTTTTGACCCATGTGACAAGAGTCCACAAATGCAAATCATACTCTGTTTAAAATCTATCTTCAGCTGCCATTACAATGAGAAAGATTCCCTTAAGAAGCACTAAATGGTTCCACTCTAATTATTAACTAAGTTCTAACACATTTCTCGGATTACAAAGAAGGGATGATCCACAAGATGGTGAATATGTGATTCAGCAACACAGCTATTCATTAAACTAAGCACATGCTGAAACTTCCATACAGATAATATACCTGTTTGTAAGAATACATTCTTATTCAACCTCTGTGAAACCTACTGAATTTTGTGTTTAATTATTTTGAATATCACTTCTTCTGTGTACACAAATAGCTATGCCACTGAAGTGGTCGATGTGACATATTCAGCTAAAACATCTACACAGGTGAAAAAGTAGATAATTAATCCTTGAGGAATGAGGTTTCACAATCAGCACAGATTCTTTTATGTCAAGTTGGTAGCAACTGGTTACGTACTGGGCCAATGAGAAAAGCCTCTGATGGGGCCGAAACGTTAGTCGTAATTTGTTCTATCAATATATTTTTGTCAGATTTTTAAGCCCTGCGAGTGCTGATCGTTTTTGGAATTCATGGAGATAAATCGTGGATTGTGCACCCGGGCACACGAACACTGTATTCGAGAGTGATATATAGGTATCTGGCCAATCTGGGCAGCTAAGTGGCATAAATGTAATGTGTTGATAAATGTAAAAAAAAATATCAGAGCCACTTATTCCCTCTAATGGCAAATCAATTATGGAAAAATACCTTGGAGTCCTTGTAGATAATAAACTTGGCTGTAACCCCAGTGAGCAGCTTCAAGGGAAAATAAGGTATTGAGCTGTATTAAAAGGGGCATAGATTCAGGGAGGAGGGGGTTATTCTTCCACTGTATAGAGCACTTGTAAGGCCCCATCTAGAATATGCCGTACAGTTTTGGTCCCCATCACTCAAACAGGACATTATTGTATTAGAGAGGGTACGGAGAAGGGCAACTAAGCTGGTAAAAGGTATGGAAAATCTTATTAAGAAAGACTTGGCAAATTGGGGATGTTCACGCTGGAGAAGAGACGCTTAAAGGATGATATGATAACTATGTATAAATATAAAATGAGATCATATCAAAATCTCCCTAATTAGGGATGGACGAATTTTTTCGCAGTGGAAATGACGGCCATAGACTTGTATGGCATTGTGTGTCAAAAAAAAATGATGCATAGATTTTAATGGGCGTTGGCGGCAAATTTTTGGCGAAGCGAAACTGGTCAAATTCACCCAAGCCTATCCCTAATGCTTTGTTTACCAGTAGGTCTTTCCAGCTGACACAAGGTCACCCAGGTTAAAACTAACAGGCAGGTTAAAATAGAGTTCAAATGTTGAACGTGTGTCTTTTTTTAACCAAACTTACTATGTATGTGACCTGTTATCCAGAATGCTCTGGGCCTGGAGCTTTCCGGATAAGAAGTCTTTCCATAATTTAGATCTTCATACCCTAAGTCTGTTACAAAATCATGTCAACATTAAATAAACCCAATATTCTGATTTTGCTTCCAATAAGGATTAATTATATATTCGTTTGGATCAAGTACAAGCTACTGTTTTTTATCACAGAGGAAATGGAAAAAAAATGAAATTTGGATTATTTGGATAAAATGGAATCTATGGGAGATGGCCTTTCCATAATTCAGAGTTTTCTGGATAAAGAGTTTGCAGATAATGGATCCCATACCTGTACATGCATTAATATTATTTAGATTTTATATTGTTAAACATTTTCTTTTTCATAGATCTAGTTTTCATAACCTTACAAATGTAAATATATAAATATAAATAAGAGAGGGCCCGAATAGAAAGATGAGTAATAAAAATTAGCAATAACGAAAAAATGTGTAGCCTTACAGAGCATTTGTTTGTAAGAAGGGGTCAGCGACGCCCATTTGAAAGCTGCAAAGAGTCAGAAGAAAAAGGCAAATAATTATAAACCTATAAAAAATAACTAATGAAAACCAATTGAAAAGTTGCTTAGAATTGGGCATTCTATAACATACTAAAAGTTACCTTAAAGGTGAACCACACCTTTAAATCTACTAGAAAATCATGTAAACATGAAATAAACCCAATAGGCCCATTTTACTTAGTTGGGATCAAGTACAAGGTACTGTTTTATTATAACACAGAAAATTGGTTTTTAAATTTGGATTATTTTTATAAAATGGGGGTCTATGGGAGATGGCCTTTCGGTAATTCAGAGCTTTCTGTATTAAAGGGTTTCCAGATAACAGGTCCCATACCTGTATTAATTAATATATGTAATTACTGGGATCCCTATGGCTTAATTGCAATTTTTCATTTTAGGATCCCTCCAACTCTGGGATGCGGTGGTTTTAATGTTTATGCATCAATATAATACCTATGATATGGTTTTATTTTTATATGCAAATAGTTGATATTTATATCAGGTTCTACCTGCAGACACAATAGAGTTCACTGTGATTAGGGGGTTCAGGAGGTTCATATTAAAATGCAAATGATTATTTTACAGAGCTGGAGTGACAGTTGCATAGTAATAATTGTCCATCAAGTTCAACCTGTTATGTTAGAGTGAAACCTGACTAACTAGTAGCTGATCCAAAGGAATGCAATAAATCCTGACTCCAGGTTGGCAATGAGACCAATCCATGGATCAATTTAGTAGTAAGAGCAGGGGCGCTCCGCCAATGAGGCGAGCTGAGCCGCTCGCCTCAGGCGGCAGCGCCAGACAGGATTCCAGGGGCGGCAAAAAGAGCCGAATTTCCGGTTTTTAAACCGGAAATTCGGCTGCGATATTGCGAGAGAGCGCAATTGCGCTCTCCGCAATCGTGTTCCTGCCTCCTCTCGCCGACAGGTAAGTCGGTGCGGGGGCGGCAATGCAGGAGCCGCCTCAGGCGGCTCCTTCCCCAGAAACGGCGCTGAGTAAGAGCTAATTCTGTCCCTGAGAAAGGAACTTCCCCCCCCTCTGAGACAAATTGGAGAAGCTTCAGATGAGTTTTACCCTTTATCTGGAATAGGTAGCAGTAATGAAGATGTCACTTAGCCAAAAGGTTGATGAGCATTTTTTTACCTACATCAGTATGTTACTATTGATGAAAAAAAAAACATGTGTAGGCAGATTTCACCAGCAGCATTGTGTGCTCCCCCCCCTTAAATTGTTGGTGCCGTCCCAAGACTTCCATTGTCCTTGGGTTCAGAACTACAATGTAACATTCTGGGAGCAGTTTTTTACAAGCTAGTCTTTGTGTGCTGTTACCATAAAAATACTACCGGTATATAAATTCATTTTTGTCCAGTATTGGGACTCTTAGTTCAGAATCCATGCAGCCTGTGTCAAAAAACATTATCCTCTGGTTCAGTAAAAAATAGTGTATGTAGTGCTTCCCTAGATGACATCCTACTTGTAATAACATTAGATTATGAAGGTTGGGAAACACGTACAGAGGCATAATAAACTGCTGTTAAAGGAATTGTTCAGTGTAAAAATAAAAACTGGGTAAATAGATAGGCTGTGCACAATAAAAAATGTTTCTAATATAGTTAGTTAGCCAAAAATGCAATGTATAAAGGCTGGAGTGATTTGATATATAACAAGTCAGTCAGACCACTACTTCCTGCTTTTCAGCTCTCTTGGTTTACACTGACTGGTTACCCTGGCTACCAGGCAGTAACCAATCAGAGACTTGAGGGGGGGCCACATGGGTCATTTCTGTTGGTTTTGAATCTGAGCTGAATGCTGAGGATCAATTACAAACTCACTGAACAGAAATGTACCATGTGGCCCCCCTTCAAGTCGCTGACTAATTCAGAGTTATAGAGCTGAAAAGCAGGAAGTTGGATTCTGGCTGTTTTATTAGACATCTGTTCACTCCAGCCTTTATATATTACATTATAACTATATTAGAAACATTTTTTATTTTGCACAGCCTATCTATTTACCCAGTTTTTATTTTCACACTGAACTATTCCTTTAAAAGGAGAACTGAAGCGTAACTAAAGAAGATGCCTAAAAATGTTGTACTTTAGCAGGGAAAATCTGTGCCTCTAAAGATGCCCCAGCAGCTCCCCGTCTTCTTTTCTGCTGATTCACTGCACATGCTCTGTGCTGCTGTCACTTACTGAGCTTAGGGACCCACTCACAATATACAGTACATACAGAATATAAATGTCACAATATAAGGCTGATTAGTAATTAATACAGATAATTACTACATGGCAGCACAGAAACCAGTGCAACTAGCATCAGAATTAAAAAATCAGTCTGAAGCATCATCTTATATTAAAGGACAACCTCTTTTTCTGCTGGATAATTTGTGACAACCCCTAAGCTTAGCTTCTCAACAGCTGCTCAGAGCCCACTGAGCATGTGAGTGTCACAGACACTTTCCAAGATGGTGACCCCCTGTGACAAGTTTGAAGTCCTGGATCATTGCTGCTATTGACAAGCTGGTGCAATTAGCCAAGCATATAAAATATGGCATTTTTAGACATTCATTTTTAAGGGTTTTATTGTGAGTCCACACAACATGTTTGGGCATCAAGGGCCCGTTCAAGTATGTACAAATCAGTATAAGTATTTAAAGAGCCACCCAGGAAGTCCCACCCAACAATTAAGTGTGAAGGCCATTAACCCTTACTAGTATAAGGTGTATCCATAGTGTATCCATTAGCGATGCATAAAAGTCTCTTTTGTTACAGTTCATACTCAGTACCAATATGTATAATCCTTATGCTAATCCTGTGGGAAGATCCAAATCGGTGTGTGTAAATAATGTGTCAATCTATCGAATGAACATTTTACACATCTTAAGATCACGAAAAAATAAATAAATATATATATATATGCAAATATAAGAATATATAATTAAAATATATAAATATACATAAATATATATATATATATATATATATATATATAAATTATAGATATAAATACACACAATACAAACAGGAACTGCTCTATTTCTGAGGCTACCTTTAGGACACGTTAGTAATTGTACAGTCCTGTTTGTGTCTCTAACATTTCGGAGGTTATTCATTAAAGTCCGAATGCAAAAAAATGAATTTTTAGTGGAAAAAAAAACAAATTTTTTGAGATTTATTATACCCAGAGGATGGAAAAAGTCTGAATCCAAAAATCCTCCATCTCAGACCTGCCGAAGTTGTAGAATGGTCAGTGGGAGAGGTCCTTTTTCTATTTGGAAGTTTCTGTGGTCGTCACTGAAATTAGCCTGAAAATCCGACTATATTAGCTTGGTTTTAAAGAGTTTTTCCCCGATCTGATTAAATAATAAATAAGGTCAAATCGTGGATTCTAGTTTGCTCGGACTTTTTAAAATAAAATTATCAGAAAAATTTGGATTTTAATAAATAACCCCCTTAGTTATTATTATCCGGGCCCAACAGCCAGTGGTCGGGGGGCCGCACCCCCTCAGGGCCCGTCAGATAACGCACTGCCAATTTCTGGCCGCAGTGGCCGATTTCGGGACAGATAATCTGGTACGGAGGGGGTGGGGGACCTGGCTGCACATCCCGGACCAGGGCCACCCCCCCTCCAGTTACTGCCAACAGCGGTTTTAGTGCAATTACATTGCACAAAGGATTTCAATTAAAGGGGAAGTAGTATTTTCCTCTTTTCCGTTCCTGTATCTCTCACACAGCAGCCTTAACTTACCCCATGTATAATACAAGACAAGTGATAAACATGGAAAGGAAAGCACTGCTATAAGTACACTGGGCACAGCAACATCCATATAAAGTAAGGAGGCCACTGGGAATACTCCAATGTAAGTACAAGTCCAGGGCAGCAGTTAAATAATCTCATTAACTCATTGCAGGTAAAAGCTGCACAACACGTATAACACATAATGAACAATGCGTGCCAAAAGCTCTACAAATGATGACAGTTCCACAGAGGAGAACTACGTTGGCTTGTGGTTTGTGATTTCTCCACACAGAGGAGCAGCAGCTGGTCAGTTACATTATCGCCTCTGAGAAGAATGCGCGGTGAGAGGCATGAGAGAGCGGCAGGAGACAGTACCTGGGAAGGTGTTGTCACAACATGCGTCACGTGACCGGCCGCCGGAGCGAGGGGTGTGTCGCTTGTTTTTGGCAGGTGAAGTTCTGCCTCTGAGGAAAAGGTGCCCCCACCTTCCTGTGTGCCAATACATGTCTGAAGGAGACCATGCAGTCTTGCTTCACTTGGAAGCCGATGCGGGAGGAAGCAGCCAGGCATGTACACCCCATAGACTCGCCCGGGGATTCCAGCGCTTACACAACTACTGGGGGAAGAGGCTCAGGGGTTCCAGCACCAGGCTGAGCTGCGAAGTGTATGTCATGGACGGAGTGGAGAACCCGGGTTTTACCTATACCGGAGAGGTCGGGCTGAAAGACTTCGATAGCACAAGCGAGAAGGAGCCAGAACCCTCTGTATCCCCAGTCCAAGCTGTGGGGGAAGAGTTTAAGGAAGGACCATGCGGCTGGGGCAGCTTCGCCCCGAGCTGGACGCAGTGTTGTAACAACCCCAAGGGCTACTTAGTGATGTACAGCCTCCTGGCCGTCATGCAAGGTAAGCGCATTCCACACATAGCGCTGCGGGGGAGACGCGTCAGCATCACCTGCATTTATAGCCCTGACAGGCGGAGGGGTATCATCCCAGGCATTTCACTCTGTACAGTGTAGTGGGCTAAGCTGCCCCGGGACAAGGACTACTTCTGCTATATACCCTTCACGTTTCAAAGCAATTATAAACTTTCATTTAAACTTTCCTGTGGTTTTTCAAGTTATTTGTAAATGTGAATGATATTGAAATCAATATATTGATTGTTTATTTTTTCTGCGCTTCAGTTTCTGACCTCTCAAACAGTGTAGCAGGAGACAGCGGATTAACAGACCAGAGCACACAAAGGGACTGACCAATACCGCTTTCAGTTGCAAATTACTTCGCAAAAGATTCGGCCGAATACCGAAGCGAATCCAAACCCTAATTTGCAGATGCAAATTAAAGGTGGGAATGGGAAAACATTTTTTACTTCCTTGTTTTGTGACAAAAAGTCACGCAATTTCCTCCCCACCCCTAATTTGCATATGCAAATTCGGATTCAGTTCGGCCGGGCAGAAGGAGTCGGCCGAATCTGAATCCTGCTGAAAAAGGCAGAATCCTGGCCGAATCCCGAACCGAATCCTGGATTCGGTGCATCCCTAGTAGTAGTAATAACCCCAAAATCTCCCTTACAACCAGATTCACAGGATAGTATAGGCTGCACTGTACCAATTCATTTTGCAGGCGGATAATTCAGTATTGTCACTTGGATTACATTAACTAGATTCATTATACGTGTTAGGTAAAATCACCTTTTAGAAGTTCATTTGAGTATAACTTGATTAATGACAGTATTATCAGGAGGAGGCTACCAATAGAACATGGAGAACTTAGCATTATATTTGAATATATCATTTTTGTGAATGTATATAACAAATATGAAGGATGCACCCTATCCACTATTTTCGGCTTCTGCCGGACCTAGGGTTGCCACCTTTTTTGGAAAAAAATACTGGCTTTCCTATATATTTATTTTTTTTCCCTATGATCAACCATCATTTTTACCGGCCAGGTGGCAACCCTAGCCGGATCCGGAGTCCTTCGTAAAAGATTTGGTTGAATACCAAACAGAATCAAAACCCTAATTTACATATGCAAATCAGGGAAAAAGAGAATTGCATACTATGCATGGTTAAAAACTTTTTACTTCCTTGTGTGTGTGTGTTGAAAATTCACATGATTTTAAGGATTTGGTTCGCCCAGGCTCATGGAATCAGCCCAATCTGAATCGTGCTGAAAAAGGCTAAATCCTTTCCAAATACTAGGGATGCACCAAGCCCAGTATTTTGGATTCGGCCGAACCCCTTCGTGAAAAGATTCAGCCGAATACCGAACCAAACCCGAATCCTAATTTGCATATGCATATTAGGAGTAGGAAGGGGAAAATATTTTTTCCCTCTCTGTCTGTAATTTGCATATGCAAATTAGGATTCAGTTCGGCTGGCCAGAAGGATTCGGCCGAATCCGAATCCTGCTGAAAAAGGCCTCAAATATATAGCTAACCCTCCCTGAATGTTTATTTTATCCAGCTATGATTATTATATAGTATAATTAGACGGTTTATTTACATCTGCAAGTGCAGTTGCAGCCCAAGCACTTTTCTTCAGTGATGGGCGAATCAGACCCATTTTGCTAGTTTTGGTTACCCATCACTAGTTATTTTCAATGTTCAGTGGGCAAGTGACCTGTGTGTCCTATTCTTTTTGCGCAACAAACTGCGGCAATTGATACAGAATGCATCAATTGAGGGGAATGGAGGAAACATGCTGGGACTGCAACTGCACTTGCAGATGTAAATAAACCCAAAAATTCACCAAAATGCATTGAAGTCTACAAATTTTTTTAATGCACGAGGCGACGCGTCAATTTTTTTCACTCATTGAAGTCTACTTGACTCATTGGAGACTATGGGTGTCATTGTCGCAGCTAAACTTGGCAAAACTCATCACTAGAAATGACACCAGAAGACTTCAAGAGCTATTGCGGCCTATTTGCAATGGAAACCACACTCAGTTGTGTTCATTTTGGTGAATTTGACACAATTGCGGTAGGCTTAGAACAAGCATCCTAATGACACCAGAATTGTGGGGAAAATAGTGCATTGTGGATTCTGCTTGAAACTGCACTTTGCTCACTGCAATTTACAAACGTAAATAAGCTCTCTTTTGTGGCTAAGGAATGCTAGTGTTTTCAAATTTTATGGTGTTTTGTCATTAAAGGAAAACTATACCCCCCAAACAATGTAGGTCTCTATTAAAAGATACTGAGTAAAACAGCTCATGTGTAAAACCCTGCTTCATGTAAATGAACCATTATCATAATAATATACTTTTTTAGTAGTATGTGCCATTGGGTAATCATAAATAGAAAATTGCCATTTTAAAAAATAAGGGCCGCCCCCTGAGATCGTAAGATTCACTGTGCACACATACAAACCACATGTAAGGTCACATGAGCCAATTAACAGACAGAGTTCTGCCTTTTGCTTCCTCACTTCTTCCTGTTACAGTTAGAGTTGCAGTATTTCTGGTCAGGTGATCTCTGAGGCAGCACAGATAGAGTCACGAAATGGTGGTTCAAGGCAAGAGATGTAAAAGGGCAATATTTATGTAAATATATATTCCAGTTTGGTAAGATTCTTTAATATGTCATTCAATTTGATATAAACTATCTGTTGCTTAAGTATTCATTTTGGGGGTATAGTTTTCCTTTAAAGTGGTTTAACTAGGAGTTCCTGGGCCCTATACAATCATTTCCTGGGCCCTACAAAATCATTTTAGGGCTCATAAAATGACATTTATCATGAATATATACTGAAAGTGCTTATGAGTCAGTGTGACCCATATGGCCCCCAAAACTCCAAGGTCCACTGGTAGTTGCTTCTTTTATAGCAGGGGTGCCCAGACTTTGTTACCCTGGGATCTACTTTCGACATCTGGCCCCATCAGGAGATCTACCTTGATAAAAATAGTGGGCCATCTACCATATGGCACAAGAACAAGTATCCCATGCCCATATAATGGTTATAACACTACATAGTGGCTTTTATAGGTATCCCAGTGCTTTTAGTCTGATAGAGTACTTTATTCTTCCCATGAAAAATCATTAGCACAGACTGCTTTGCCGTACTTACACACCAGCTGAACTTTTCTTGTAAGGCAAATAATCAAAATAATTTTCCCCATGGACTAGCTATATTAATTAAATAAGTTGTCAATTTCAGAATTAGTTATCGGATATAGGTAACTGTAAACTTCTTCTTAGCAGTCACAACCAAACAAAGGAACCTTGGAAAGACATAAGCACCTGGGGTACAAGGGACCTGGGGTATTCCATATAAGGGATCTTTCACCATACCTCCTGTGCTAAATGTACTTTAAACATTAAATAAACCCAATAGGATTGTTTTGCCATCAATATGGATTCTTGCAGCATAGTTAGGGTAACGCATAAGGTCATTTTTATTGTTAAAGAGAGAAAAAGCATATCGTTAAAAAATTATTTGCTTAAAAGGGAGCTTTCTGGATAATGGATTTCTGGATAAGGGGTCCTATA
Organism: Xenopus laevis; assembly: GCF_017654675.1. Taxonomy (NCBI): domain Eukaryota; kingdom Metazoa; phylum Chordata; class Amphibia; order Anura; family Pipidae; genus Xenopus; species Xenopus laevis. The sequence goes on from NC_054371.1 coordinate 190,857,265, forward strand.
CCTGTAGTATTGTGCTATGTTTTGAATATGAAATTTGGTTACTCACCTAACTTTTTAGAATAGATTAAAATATCATTAATCCTGTTTCACCATCACTCAATTGTTTATTTGCCAAACTGAAGTATTTCTATGGCACAAAATGGTTAATATCTGGGATTCATTGCACCTCTCCCCATTCAGAGGCCTTTAATTAAACCCTCAAACAAATGTACTATTAGCAGTGAGTATGTACAACTGGTCAAAGGCCAAAAAAGAACAGGGTAAAGCCCTCAGAACCAGGGGCAAACACAAACTCACATTATCAACGATATCTTGTAACTCATAAAATTCTTCATAAAAATAGAAACATGTATTCAATACATCATATTAAAATACATGCATATAGACCCCATGGTACTCCACCTTACGTGTTTTATACACTTTGCATATAGACCCCATGGTACTCCACCTTACGTGTTTTATACACTTTGGTGCTTATTTATAGGCAGCTAGGCAGCATGATGACAAAAGAGTATTTAATAGACAAAAAGCCCCTCCCATCATTACACAGGACCAATCAAAGCACTTTACATCAACTATCAAATACATATATTTGTATACCATGTATAAACGATAACATGAAATCTCAAATCAGCAAATGAATACGTTAAATTTCAGTTAATTAAAGTCATGTAGTAAAAGGATTTTAAACTCCAAAACAGCAGTAAATAGCAGCAGTCTGCAATTAAATATAAAAGCTGAAACAGTTGGTTCACCTTTACGTTAACTTTTAGTATGTTATAGAATGGCTAATTCTAAGCAACTTTTCAATTGACTTTTAATTTTTTTTATTTTTGTATCGTTTCTGAATTATTTGCCATTCTTCTTCTGACTCTTTCCAGCTTTCAAATGGAGGTCAATGACCCCATCTAAAAACAAATGCTTTGTAAGGCTACATACCATTGTATTGTTATTGCTACTTTTTATTACTCATATTTCTAGTCAGGCCTCTCCTATTTATATTCCAGTCTCTGAATCAGTGCATGGTTGCTAGGATAATTTGGACATTAGCAACCAGATTGCTGAAATTGTCAACTGGAGAGCTCCTGAATAAAAAGCTAAATAACTCAAAACCCACAAACAATAAAAAATGAAAAACAATTGCAAATTGTTTTTCAGAATATCAGTGTCTACATGACAATAAGGGGCCGATTCACTAAGGGTCGAATATCGAGGGTTAATTAACCCTCGATATTCGACTAGGAATTGAAATCCTTCGACTTCGAATATCGAAGTGGAAGGATTTAGTGCAGATAGTTCGATCCAACGATCGAAGGAATATCCTTTGATCAAAAAAAGTTAGCCAAGCCTATGGGGACCTTCCCCATAGGCTAACATTAACTTCGGTAGCTTTTAGATGCCGAACTAGGGGGTCGAAGTTTTTTTTAAAGAGACAGTACTTCGACTATCGAATGGTCGAATAGTCGTACGATGTTTACTTCGAATCCTTCGATTCGAAGTCGTAGTCGAAGGTCTAAGTAGCCCATTCGATGGTCGAAGTAGCCCAAAAAAAACTTCGAAGTCAGGCCTCTCCTATTTATATTCCAGTCTCTGAATCAGTGCATGGTTGCTAGGATAATTTGGACATTAGCAACCAGATTGCTGAAATTGTCAACTGGAATGTTTCAGAATATCAGTGTCTACATGACAATAAGGGGCCGATTCACTAAGGGTCGAATATCGAGGGTTAATTAACTCTCGATATTCGACTAGGAATTGAAAATTTAGCGCAGATAGTTAGATCGAAGGATTATTCCTTCGATCAAACGATTAAATCCTTCGAATCGAACGATTCGAAGGATTTAAATCCAACGATCGAAGGAATATCCTTTGATCAAAAAAAGTTAGCCAAGCCTATGAGGACCTTCCCCATAGGCTAACATTGACTTCGGTAGCTTTTAGATGCCGAACTAGGGGGTCGAAGTTTTTTTTAAAGAGACAGTACTTCGACTATCGAATGGTCGAATAGTCGTACGATGTTTCCTTCGATTCGAAGTCGTAGTCGAAGGTCTAAGTAGCCCATTCGATGGTCGAAGTAGCCCAAAAAAAACTTCGAAATTCGAAGTTTTTTTACTTCGAATCCTTCACTCGAAGTTAGTGAATTGGCCCCTAAAAGTTAATTCAAAGGTGAACAACCCCTTTAATGCCACATAGGCAGTTTTAAAGGTATTCATAAAGCCATATGAACTGGGGGCCCAGAATCTATTAAACTTGTAAGAACCCAATTTCAGATTTGTATAGAATGTTACAGATGTTATCAGATTCATAATTTAAGCCCAATGGTAGACGTCTGTATATGGAAAAACTAAAAGACATCCCTTTTGGTTAAAAGGCTGAGTAGATTGTTGCCTTTCCTTTCTAGCCTCACCTTCTCCGTGCCCTTTATTCAGCTATGCCCTAGAAACTGGACCTTTTCACACATGCTCACGCACCACAGATCCTTTTGACATCACTCTCCTCGCAACCAGGACCCAACCAATTTCTGCCTCCGGATTTTTATGGAAATATATCTGTCTGCATGGGAGAGGGTAATTTTTAATTGAAAAAAAATACATATTTACCATATAGGCATTCAAGGCCCTCGAGTGCCTATATGGCAAATACAGCCCTGCCTGTACTGAAAAAAATGTAGTGTCATTGCCCTGTACAAAATATCTAGTTACATTGCTTTTCCCTATACAATGTGGATTTTTTTATTTGACTCCAGTGTTCTCTAATTCTTTCCTTCAGGGATCTATTTGTGCAACTCACATATTGTTTTAGACACTTCAAGCATGTCAGCAGGTAGATTAGCATAGTAGTATTACAACTGAGATATTCTTGATAAAGCCCAGGCGAAACGCGCTTTGGCAGAACTTCTAGCATTTGGAAATTGGATCTGAATTTAATCCAATTTGTGGATACCGACTAACCTTAGCCTTACCTTACAACATTTAATTCTCTGATTCTCGTTTTACTACATGGCACTGAGGGATTTGTGGTTTTATAGGGAAGATTAGCTCTCCCTCTGAGATAGAAAGATAGCTTTGAGACCACAGTCCCCAGCGTCCGACTTTCTCCCCGTGTGGGGTCCCAGGGCCTAGAGAAATTAATCAGGCAGTAGTTTATTGGGACATCTACACCTCGGTTTTGGTCTCTTTTTTATGAATATAATGAATTCATTTTCTAACACCTAACAGCACTAGCTTTTTTTAACCGATTTGATTAATTTATTAAATCACTGGCAATCTGAGATTGTAATAAGTATTCGCAATTGCACTTAATTGAATTAATTTTAAAGGTGTATTAAGGTTTAGATCACTTTATTTTTAATTAATGAATTAAAACTTAACTTATGTAATTAATTGGCACATAGCACTTTCAAGTATTAAGAATACGCAATTAATTCAGCACAAGCACTTTAGTTAATTAACTCCTTATGTAATGTATTATATTATCAATTAATTACCAATGAATTACATCTATAATCACATATCAACTTTTTAATGATTGCATATAGCACCTTGTCAGTGGGTAGAGACTAATAATTGGTCATGTGGTGGAGAGAGGGGGTTTTACTTATATAGTGATATTCTTTAATATGTCATATGTCATAGTTAAATTCTTTAGATACTCTGATGTATTGACATGTAGTGGGTTGTTTAGCAAAGGTTGAATTTTAGAGTTTTTTATACCTCTAATTAACCTACAACTCGAATGGTTTCTAACTTAATAAAAAAACTGGAATGGAAAAATCTCGAATCCAAAAAAACATCATGAAGGCTATTAACTTCTTTAAATGGTTCAAGGGACTTCTGCCATTGACTCCTACATGACCTTGACAGGTTTTAGATGGTATATTTTCAGATTCAAGCTATTTCCAGGGTTAGGGTATAATAAATCTCAAAAAATTTGCGTTTTCAACCAAAAAAAAATAACCTCGAAAACTCAAATTGGACTGGATTCTTAATAAATTTGCACAGTAATGTACCTTTGGCTATCACATTTTTAATGTTATGTGTGAACGTGCTTGCAGAGAATATGTCTTTGAAGGTATGCGCTCGTCTAGGTTAAGTATTTCTTTATAATGCCAATTTATAGAATTGTCTGCTTCAAAAAGGAATCTTATCTAGCCAGTCTCTTTTCTTCTTTATCGATCTCTCACTGCTTAACAAAATTTTTCTCTCCATGCTTGCTGCTCTTCGAAAAGCTTTAGTAACAGTTTTTTGTCTATAACCTTTCTCCTAAAATCTCCTACTCATATCCCGTGGTTGATTAGGGATTCACTAAATCCACTGTTTCAACATTCAGCCAAATCCTTCATGATACAACCGAATATGAACCTTAATTTGTATGTGCAAAATAGGATGAGCTAGAGAACCATGCGCTGCACTTGTGGTTAAAATATAAAAGTCATGTAATATTTAGAAAATGGATTTGATTCAGCCAGGCCGAATCCTGGATTTGGTGCTTCCCTAACTTGCTTATAAAAGTCACTCTCCGTTGAGCATTTCCTTCTCAAGTGAAGGAACTAGCAGACAATTCTATAAAGTTCTTGACATTATAAGGAAATACTTACATATTCTTATATCAATTTATACATGGTACATGCAGCTTAAAAGACAGAGCCCCATCAAACTTATATATCGCTAAATAATTGTTTGTTGCTGTAAAGCCCTTTGATGTAATGATGGGAACTGCTTTTTGGAATCATACTGTAAATATATTTTATATTTTGAGTTTAAAGCTTATCCTGTAATCGTACATCTACTTAAAGAGGACCTGTCACCCTAAGAAAGAATTCCAAATCCTATGTTATGATGTTAGTCTAGCAAAATAAACTTCACTTACACTACATAGGTCATTTCAATCTTGTCTTGGAAATCACAATCACATCAAGCTGGTAGGCACCATTTATGGACACTGTTATTAAGGCAAGCATTAGATCATGCCAAAATCTTGTTAATTTGCCAGAATTAACAAGATGACCATGCATTGGCTACACATTTAGATGTTGAAGACAGACGGTTGAATTTAAGGACAGTGACATCTAGGAAGTGCAGAATGGAAAATGAAAGTAATTCCCTGCTCTGGCTTTATGCAGTCAATATATGATCGATAGCTGAGAGTTATAAACAAGGTTATAATCAGTATGGATGTTTTAATAAAAAAATATTTGGGCTTCATGTTTAATTTTAAAAGGACTTTTTTATGACTGGGTGACAGGACCCCTTTAACACCCTCATTGTTGTAAAAAAAAAAAAAATCACTTAGTTCTAGTTTAGTTGGCACTGGGGTTGGTGGCCAGCTCTCGGTTAAAGCAAACTTTTTTTGGGCCCATTATTTATAAAAAGGGAATGTCCAACCTGAAGCTCCGGAAGTTTAGTTCACCAACTGGAAGGCCATGGCTTGGCCATTCTTAAATATAAAGTGATACTCCAACATGTTTGTTTAATTTTCATTGTAAACATTCTCATTTAGATATTAGGGAATAGGCTCTTTCCTTCTGAGGCTAGTGTTGCACATGATCATTCGCCTGTAAGTGCACTGTCACGGTTGGCACCCAACACCAGAACAAATGCCAAGCACCCTGGTCTTGGCTCGTGCTTCACCTGTAGTGTGACCGCCTTTGGCCTCGGGAGATGCCCTCAGCTACTTGGATGCTACCAGGACTTAAACAAGTGGTGCAAGGCTAGAGGTTCTGGATAAGCAGAGGGGCATGACTGTTAGCAAAGTCTTTGGGCAGAAGGTCGTGGTACAAGGTGTTAAACTGAGTCGTAGTCGGAACTGGCCGGGTTGAGACAGGCAGAAAGTGAGCGTAAACAAATCAGGCCGGGTCTGGGCAGGCAGCGTTCAAAGCGAGGTCAGGCAGGCAAGGGTCAAAACCGGGAGATCAATCAGAGGGATATAGCAGAAGAGGTAGTCGTAATTCAGGCAATGGATCAGGATACAGAGGTCAGAATGGTCAGGAACAGGCAGGGGTCACAACAGATCAGCTCAGAATCAGAATAGAAAAAAGCTAAAGGCACCAGGAACAAACCTATAACGGGCAATGAGAACCAGTGGGATGGCCCTTTAAGTATTTGAATTTTCACGCCGTTGCATGCTGGCGTCATCACGTCAGCGTGCATGCGCCTATAAAGCAGGAGAGGCATGCCGCGTGCGCCCTTAACGAACCGGCGCAGGAGGAAGAAGACACGGCGGGCGTCCCTGCCGTCCCCCCACTAGACCACCAGGGTAAGCCTTTACATGCACACACTGGGCACCAATATTCCCTCTAAGCTGTTCGCTCGTGCACACACAACATATTGTAGTGTACACAACATTTTCTATTTATTTTAACCCGAGTTTTTAAAAATGCGAATTTGCACACAAATTTTTTTTTGCATACATAGCCAAGAAAGAATTAGAGGGAATATTGTGGGGCAGATTTTGTGAAACTAGGGGTGGCATCTGGCTCTTAATACTGGATTGTATATCTTTTAACTATTAGAAAATGAGCAAATATTGGTCACTGCCTTTAAATTCAATGAATAGTAAAGCCTTATATAACTTCTTATATCATGCTAACTGTAATTTTATGTTTTATTAAGAAGGTTGGACTCCCCCCACTCCACCCCCATGGCACAGAACTCTGATCTACAGGTTTTATGTTTTTAGCTACATGAGTGTTAATCCTGAATATACACATCTCTCAACCTGTTTGTTCTACCCCACTGTCCTAGCCACTGCTCAGTTGCCTTTCCCAAATCTCCACCTACTCTCAAAACAGATATAGTATAAGCAGAGGTACAAAAAAAAAATCAGCTTCTCAAAGTCACCAAGAATGCAAAAGAGAAGTACCAATCCATTCGTAATTTTTTTTTTATTAGAACAGACAGAAATGACCTAAAGCAGAACTAAGGCCTAAAGCCTAATTATGGCTAGAAATGATATATTTACCAAGTTCAGAAACCCTATAATGGCAATGCATTTGAACCCTGCCTTTAAAGTTGTTCAAAGAAGCTTAACATCTTAAGCATCTTGTATTGTTTAAAACATATGTACATATGTTGTATTGTTGTATGTAAACTGTATATTGTGAGTTTGGAAACAATGACAGCTGAGAGCATTTGTCATGAATAAACAGAAAACAAGATGTTTAGCCACTGATGGTACCTTCCAAGGCTTAGATAATCATTGCTAAATGGCTGTGGTGACCTTTGGATGGTACAGAAGCCAGTGTCGGACTGGCCCACCGGGTTACCAGTAAAACTCCCGGTGGGCCAAGGTGTCAGTGGGCCCTCCTGCCTCTAAACATTTGGCCTATTTCATGGCCATTCCCTATTTCTATGAGAACACATAAATAGATGGATGAGAATAAAATAATAAAATAAATAGACGGATTAATAGATTATAATATGTAAAGAAAAGAAAATAGGAGAATAGAGGTTGAGTGAGGAGAGGAAGAATAATAGTACTGAGAGTGGGCCCCTGGTCTAAGGTCTTTCGGTGGGCCCCTGGTGTCCCAGTCCAACACTGACAGAAGCCCGCATGCAAACATAAGGTAAAGCATTTCTAGCAATTCATTGTGTTTTTGTTTTAGTTCACCTTTGATGGGAACATGTAAAGAAAAGGTAATAAAAAGCAATTTAGAGCAGTCGTAATGCTTTGCAATACCTATTCTTACATTAGAATTATATCCCTTGTTCTTGTTTGCAGAGACCTTATTACAGTGTAGTCTAATTAGTAGGTAGCTAGTTACACAAGCAGTGTTTTGACAAAAAGATTGTAAGTCTATTCAGTTCAGCAATTTATTTTACTAAGAATATACTGGTCCAGAAGAAGGATTCAAGTTTCCCTTAATGGTAACCTGTTTATATCTGGGATCCAATTGTACTCTGTAGAGTAACTCTTCACTCTCCCTTCAGGGATTGATTGATTCACAGTTAGGTCTAACTGTTAGGCTCCCTGTTTCTAGAAAATGTATTCCAGCTAACTAACTGTAGCTTATTTCCCCCCCAAAACAGCTATAATAATAGGTAAGGCTTACTTCCCCTTGGCTTTTTTCAAATCTTCAGCTTGAATGTGACTTTCAAAGTACCCCATAGGAGAAAGGCGATGACATCTTGAATTCCACTGTGTACTGAACCAGAACTCAGCTTTTTTCAGCATCTAAGCTAATTCACAGTTGGAAGAGGAAGTTGTTTCCCCTATCCTGGTTTAAATTCTCCTAGCAGTTTAATAACTGGCCATTAGGTGTCATTGTCCTAGTCTTTAAAAAGGGGAAGCCAACATAGGCCTGGCATCTTTTTATCTCTGTAGGAGGTGAATGAAGATCAGAGCCTGGGTAGAGGTAGGTGTAGCTAGTTTGAGAATAGTTCTGTAACAGCTCGCTTCAGGAACAAGAGACAGAATTAAGGAAATGAGCAGCCTGAAGCACCAACAAGGATATTATATGAATTAGGAGTTGTAGCACAAATCTAAGGGAGAAAGTAGTCCACTTATCTTCTACTTGAATGGCCTGTACCAGTGGCGTAACTACCGGGGGAGCAGGGGGTGCGATTGGGCCAGGGCCCCCCGGCAGCTCGCACGCCACTGATTCCGGCCGGTTCCAGGCGTACGGAGGGGGGCGGGGGCCCGGCTGAGCATCCCAAGCCAGGGCCCGTCCCCTCTAGTTACGTTACTGGCCTTTACTTGAGGTTGACAATTCCAAGTAGACTCAATACACAATTTGATCATTGACCCATGATCGATAAGCACTAAAGAATCTTTGTATGTGAGAAACTGTACTGTACTGTGTCATATGTGACAGTTCTTATGGAGGTTGTTCTACATTCCTCTGAATAAAGAGTTATTATGTATTTTAAGAACAATCAGCACCCGATTGCTTTAATCAACCTGAGAGTTGTAGTTCAGCAATACCCTTCCTCCACTAAGGCCCATCCTAGAGAACAAGAGTCACATGTTTATTTGTATGTTTAACTGATAGTTTCTGGAACACATCACTTCCATTTATCGGGTTACAATTAAAAATTTACAATTTAGAAAGCACATTATGTCAGTGAGTGAGATGAAGCTTATATTAAATGTTCATTCAATAGTTCTCCTGTAAGGGGCCCAGCCTTTCTGGGTCTTCCACTGCTGGTTCATCATATCATCTGAGACACTACCAGGGCAAACAGTCTAATGATGCTTACAATGCAACTCCAGCAAGACACATATAGAATAGTTTAAGAAAACAGCCATGAAATGTTTGACTTGAACTGGTGAGGCTCAGCAGATTCCTTAACAGCAAAGCCATGTTCACTGATGTAAGAGCCAACCTGTAGTTGCAACCATGACCAACACTTTCATAAGCTCATTATTTCAGGGAATACTAGCAGTTTACAGATAATGTTATGGCTAAAATGACAGCGGGCCTAAAGGCCAGGAGCAGTTACTTGCTTGAGGAAAAAAAACTAAAATTTGGCCTGTGAGCTGCTGGGTTTTTGTCAGTTGGACATATAGACCTAGAGATGGGCTTCTACAAAGAAGATGGGCTCCAGGCAAGTGAATACAATCAGAATTAAATCAACTTTTTATGTGGGCAAGAGCCCTGGCCACAGGATTCTATAGCGGACCCATGAGAACCCCTCCTTACTAGGATTGTGTTATATTCGTGTCTGCATAGCAGTACCAATCAGGTGATACTGGGAGATCCTTTTTGTTTTCTTGGCTGCACTGAAAATGGTTCCACCACCAAATATTTTCTGAAAGAGTTAAGAATCAAGGTTGTGGGTTTTAGTCTCTCTAGTTCATTTCGACTACATTATGTTTAACTGCCTGACCAGGAAGTACCTCCAGGGTTCCCGTTGTGCCTTGCGTCAATAGATCCAGTGTGCAACTTGTGTCTATTTTGGTGAATCAGATGCAATTGTGGTAGACACAGCGCAGTTGTCCGCAATGTCTCTAGAATTCTGGCAAAAAATGCTGCATTGTGGGGAAAAAACTTGGATATTGTGCTCAGAATTGCATTCTGCACAATGCATCAAGTAATTGAATGCACCCTAATGTTTTGCTTCTGTTACATGTTGCAATCAAATCCATTGAAGGCTTCGTTGTAGTGATAGTATCTGCATCCCTTAAATCTAAATGTGCTGGGCAAAGCCTTGTGAAGTTACCAGATAATTATTATTATTTAATGTGCACATTATTCTACGCTTTGGCATATTGTTTTATGCTAGTTTACAGAACAGCTGGTTCACAGGAGTGCTCTGCCTGTAACTACAGAATATTTATTACTTGGAAAACAAACACAAAAGAAGGAATTGTTAATTAAGTGTCCTGCTCTATCATTGTTCTTTTATATCCATTGGAGTTAGTCCAGAATATTGGATTACATGTTGCCTGGACATCCTGATGACTGTGTAAGAAGAATTATGGTAACAAGGGATGTTTTAAAGCTTTTTAAGATTTGGCAGCAGAGATATTTGGCAAATGTTTGTTGTAGAAATAGCAGCATTAGTTACAGACACTAACCCATTTGTGACAGAACTGGACCTCAAAAAATGCACATTATATTCAATGATATTTTTGTACCTGTATTGATTGTGATGTTTGTTACTCCATATATTCTATATATGTAATTCATGTGATGTAGTTGTATAATCACATTTACTTTACAGTGCTACGCAATATGTTGGCGCTATATAAATACATGTTAATAATAATAATAATATTCCTTGACCATGCCCAGTTATGCCCCAAAACCACCCATAGGTTAATGTTATGGGCCTATTCAATATAAATTGGGGCTTTGATTTAGAGACTACAGATTTGCAGCCCTAAAGTATATGCAGTTCATGTGTGTGTATCGATATGGAGGCTCAGACACATATCTTTGTATTAAGAACATAAACTTAAAGCATGTTCAGCCAAAGAAGAACATACCAGCTTTATTATATTAATGCCCATAATTAGTGCCCAAGTGGTATACGCTTTATTCATTTGTGCATAAATGAGAAAAATTATAATGTTCACCCAGCTGTCTGAAGCATACCTGAGGCATAATATGATTGGTGGTTCCAAAGTATGGGGTTTGCCTACTAGAGTATGTTTTTATTTTCACTCATATATAAAGGGTCCAGGGCAAATTTTGGACCACAAAAGGGTGAGGGTAGAACTCAAAAAGTAAAAATCCTGTTCAGAAATGATCCCTACTATGACCATTATTAGTATGCAGCACTGCATAAATGTAATTGTACCAGAATACATACGAGACTATTGCTTACTAATTAACGGAAAACTAAAGAAATATGGTACAAAAGATGGACCAGCCCACAGCAAACACAGCCCTTTGACAGGGAAAATCTGTGCCTCTGAAGATACCCCTCATCTTCTTTTCTGCTGATTCACTACATATGTTCTGGGCTGCTGTCAGTTATCTGGGCTTAGACAATGACTCTATACATATATATTTACAATATATATATATTTATTGTATATAAATGTGATGATACAGAGCTCACACGGCAGCTCCAAAACCAGTACAATTAGCTTTAGAATGTAATAATTAGCCCTGAAGCATTGGCTTCTATGACAGGTGAACCTCATTTTTTACATGATGGTTCTATGACCCTAAACTTCTCCCCAGCTGCCCAGAGCATGCTGATCATGTGCAGTGTCACTGACTAACCAAGATGAGGAGCTCCTGTGACAACTTTGAAGGCCTGGATCATTATTGTAATAGAAATGCTGAACCTTTAGGCAGTTAAGTATTTTCTGGCTGTATTCTTTTTAGGGTTTAGTTCTCCTTTAATTTCTGTCAGACATTGTGAATGTAAACCTTGGCACTCAATCTCATGTCATTTTTTTTTTCAGGCACTGCAGTAAATGGGTTGATAAATGTCGTTATTACCACAATAGAGAAGCGCTTTGACTTAAACAGTTCCCTGACTGGATTAATCGCCGCCAGCTATGACATTGCCTTTTGCCTTCTTTCACTTTTTGTGTCATTTTATGGACAGAGAGGACATAAGCCTAGATGGCTTGCATTTTCAGCTTTTATGATTGGACTGGGTTCATTCGTTTTTTCTATACCAAACTTTTTTTCTGGTGTATATGAGTATGGAAGCAAATTCAGTGGTAAGTTAAACTATTTATTTTCTACCATTCACAAATGTCAGCAAACTGTACCAAGAATATGGGCATAAAATGTGGTGTGAGATTAGTGTTTATTCAATGGGTTTCCAACCATAGGGTTTCCTAAACTGCCTGCTGCAGTTTTCCATCCTAGAATGTGGCATGTTATTTGATATACAGATTCCTACATTTACTTACGGTGAAATTGGTCCATTAACTACTATATTAGGGTTTCCAAAAACATAAATGTACTAGATTTACCAGCAACTGGTGCACAGGTTTGTTTGGAATCTTCAGTCTGTGTTGAGGCAGGGATACATTCACAAGGATAGTGGAAATAGTTAGGAAAGGAAGGAAGGCAGTCAAATTAAAAAAATGGAAGGAAGAAGAAAGACAAAAGTAAAAAAAAGCGAGAAAATTAAAAGAGACAAAGGAAGAAATGTAGGAGAGATTGAAAAATTTAAAGGGTGTTCTGAAAACTGAATGTTAAACTAACGGTGGCTTTGTTTTATAGACGTCTGTGAAGTATCAGGAAACTCCAGCAGTTTACAGAATTGCTCCGAAGGAACTTCCCAGTCCTATTTTTTGTATGTCTTTGTTCTGGGAGGGCTTCTTATGGGAGTTGGTGGAACTCCACTATACACGCTTGGAACTGCCTATTTTGATGACAGCCTTCCACCACATAAATCATCCCTTTACATAGGTAAATAACTCACGCTACGAATTATTTCCTAACATTATTAGGAAGATAAGAAAACTGTTTGGTTCCAGGTACTTTTTAAACGCATTGCTGAAATAAGAGCTCAGGTGTTACAAATGGTATCTAGTGATGGGCGAATAAATTCGCAAGGCATGAATTTGCTGCGAATTTCCACGACTTTAATGCACTTGGACAAAATAGTCATTTGCGTCAAAATTGTCACACTTCAAAATGATTTTGACGCCCATTGACTTCAAAGCACTTTGTGAATTTTTTGCCGTTTTGCTAATTTTCGGGTAAGCGAAACGGGAAAGAGTTGCCCATCACTAATGGTATCCCAAACCCAGAACAAACCCCAAGGTCCTGGCCTCAGCTCGTGCTTCCACCTATAATATCAGGCTTGCTTGTACATAATTTAACATCAGAAAGAAAACACTCACTCGTTTTGTTTTTGCCAGTATTAATGTACAAGCATCATCATTTTTCATATTTATCTGCTATAAAAATAATGTCAAATGTTATTTTTGGTATTGTCAACAGAAATAGAAAGACAAAATAGTAAATTACGCCATTTAAATGAAAGTGGATTGAACTTGATTTTGTAAATATGGACTCTTTCTAGTACAGGTATGGGATACATTATCCAGAAAGCTCTGTATTATGTAAAGGCCATCTCCCATAGACTCTATATTATCCAAATAACCAAAAATGATTTCCTTTTTCTCTGTAATAATAAAACAGTACCTTGTACTTGATCCAAAGTAAGATATAATTAAGTCTTATTGGAAGCAAAACCAGCCTATTGGGTTTATTTAATGTTTAAATTATTTTCTAGTAGACTTAAGGTATGAAGATCCAAATTATAGAAAGATCCCTTATCTGGAAAACGCCAGGTCCTGAGCATTCTGGTTAACATGTCCCATACCTGTATAATGATTAGATGTTACACAATTCTATTACTAATGTATGTATAATCTTATATTGTTAATATAAAAACAAAACATTTTCTGAACATGTTGGCTGCTATATAAAGGGTAATACTAAGGGTAATACTAACATTGGGTATTTTCCAGGTATAGCCTATGGCATGTCTGTAGTGGGCCCTGCTGTTGGATATTTAGTCGGAGGACAGCTCTTAAACATATACATAGATTTTGATAAAGGTCAAAGGTAAGTTGTAACATATTTGACTTTTTTCACATTTTCTTATTAAAGGAACACTATTATCATCATAAGAAATGCTTTGAATTTATTGCTTAAAAGATTTGTATTATCCAGGCAGAATGTAGCTACTGAGTTTTGTATTTTTTGGAGAACAAATGCAGGATTGTGGAAAAAAATTGTGATCACTTAAGAAAAGATTGTAATTGCAACATAAATCTGCCACCTATGACAAACCATCATAACATATTTCATAAAATAATCTCACTGGCCTCCAATCCACTAGCTGTTAGTGGTGGAGATTAACAGTGATGACTTGTCAATCCCAGGGCTTGAAGATTGCTAAAAAAGATAATTAGAATACAGTGGTTGTATCGACTGTAAAATGCTCAGGCTGCTTTTTTAAGCACTTTTGCAATTTGCATTATTTATTTAGCTATTTAAGTTTTTGGGTGGTTCGCCTTTAAGTTAACTTTTAGTAAGTTACAGAATGGCTAATTCTAGGCAACTTTTCAATTGGTCTTCATTTTTTCTTTTTTAGTAGTTTTTGAATTTGTTGCCTTCTTTTTCTGACTTTGCAGCTTTCAAATGGGGGTCACTGACCTTATCTAAAAAACAAATGTTCGGTAAGGCTAATATTGTTATTGCTACTTTTTATTACTCATGTTTCTATTCAGGCCCTCTACTGTTTATACTCCAGTCCTTTATTCAAATCAATGCATGGCTGCTAGCAGTGGAGTAGCTTGGTAGAATCCGACCCCCCCCTGCCAAAAAATACACTGAGGGGGCCTGGCGCAAACAGTCCTCTTCTCCTGGTCCCCCTCCCAATACACATGCTCAGGGTCCCCTATAAGTTAAAAAAACATTGGTGCCAGGGACCCCCATAAAAGTTTTTTTAAAAATCATTGGTGGTCTGGGCCCCCCCATAAGTTAAAAAAAAATGCTGGCAACAGGGCCCCTCTTACAAGTTAAAAATAAATTGGGGCCCCAGAGAAAAACATTGGTGGCAGGGGCCTGTAGAGTATTAAAATAATACATTGGTGGCTAGGGCTTTTCAAAAAAAAAAACACATTTTGGGGGTTATTTATCAAGGTCCGAATTTATCTCAATATCGGCTGCTACAAACTGCGATCTAACCCGCTCTGGTTTTTAACGCTTATTTATTATTACATTTTCCCGAAAATTTGCTTTGCAGGAAAAGCTCTGATTTTCACGATTTTTTCATGAATTTTCCCCGAAATCTCAGAATTTTTTGGATTTTTCACCCGAAAGCTCCGAAAACATTGTGAAATTGCCTGAAACCCCGGACACAACCAAAATTCAATGGGACTGTTCCCATTGAAATTATGCAACCTCGACAGGTTTGAGATGCCGCATTTTTATATTCAGGCTTTTTAGCCCTCGGGGTTTAATAAATTCCAAAAATTTGTGATTTTTTTTTAAAAGTCCGATTTTATAAAAAAAATCACAAATTTTTCGGATTTCGGGGAATTTCAGGTATTAGGAGCTTAGTAAATAACCACCTTGGTGTTTGGCTCTTTTCGTGACTTTGGGTCTTTTTTCGTGGCTTCAGGACTTCAAGTGCGCCTCTTTCTGTGACTTCGGGTCTTTTCGCAGCTTCTGAACTTCGGCAGTTCAGGACTTCGGTTTTTCGGGGGTTCAAGACTTTCAAAAAGGCGGCACGTTTTCGTCGCTGCCAAGGGGGGCAGCACAGCCGGGCCCCCCTTTACCGGTACACTTGTACCCCCTGTGCTCCCCTGAAGGCGGCCCTATATATAACATAATATAATTAAAATAATGAAATTTGTAACAACACCGCCATCTGCTGGTCAGTTCATGTAACTGTACAATCAAAGACAATCAATATATACTGTATTATATCAGCAGTTAATAAAAACTTAAATAGCTCTAAAACTGAAAAAAAAGTCATGTCTTCTCTTGCACTGATCTCTCTGGCCACAAAATTTAACATCGTCCCTTCCATCCATGACTGGAAGATCAGTGCAAGGATTCCATTACTTTGCTGCAAATACCAAGTATGACTCGGGTAGAGTGACTGTGCCTTTCAAGTCTGTCCAAGTAGGGGCACTTTAGATTGGCATGCAGGGATGCTGGAGGGGCAGTGAAGATGTGCAGGACAAAGGCAGGTCTGTTCTGAGCATTTGGTGAATGGAGAGTGAGCAGAAAATTACATAGTCCCATAGAGCTATGCAAGTGAAATGAGTCACTTTTCCGGGTATGAACTATGTGTAGTAAAGCGGACATAAACTTTATGGACAGGGTCAAGTAAATATGCTTAAAGTGCTCATTTTATCACCATTGTAAACCATTTACAAATGACCCCTCTCTTCTATAACAATAAACAAAGAATAATATATAACATTTAGCATTAAGCAGTTGGTCTTATAAGTAAAATGTTCAGTGATAACAGATAGATACTTAAATACTTAGGAATTTGTCAAGCATTGATGAAAATAAACCTGTAATGTTTAAACTTCTTGGAGAAAATACCCCTTTCCTTTACCCAACAGTCAGCTGTTTGAGTAGAATGTAAACATTTTAAATAACATATATGGGACGTTAATATGTACTGAGTATAAAATGTATAAAATATATTAAATGCTTAAAATGTAATACAGGTATGGGACCTGTTAGCCAAAATGCTCAGGACCTGGGGTTTCCTGGATAACGAATCTTTCCTTAATTTGGATCTTGGGTCCTTCCGTAATTTGGAGCTTTCTGGAAAATGGGTTTCCAGATAATGGATCCAATATTTGTACTGACAATAAAGGTTTTTGGAAATTAGTCAAATTTGTCAAACTTACTCAATGAATCTTGTTTTATTTTCAGTGTAAATCTTACTCCAACTGACCCTCGTTGGCTTGGAGCATGGTGGATTGGATTTTTAGTTTGTGGGCTGGTGACTTGGACACTGATTGCACCTTTCTCTTGTTTCCCAAAACATTTGCCTGGTATGTATTTGATCATTTTTAGTCAATACAATAACGTACTTAAAATTTTATTAAAACTTCAATAACAGCCATATGAGTGTAGCGTAAATATGTGATTGTACCAAATATGATTCCCTCATTCATAGAATAGTAAGAATGTATCCAGGAATAACTGTTGACAATGCACAGTTCATTGTTTCACACAAGCTTTTGTGCCATGTTTATCATTAACTCGTTAACAACTTCCCTGCTTTTGAAATTCAGATGTTAAAGAGATACTGACACCAGAAATTAAAATCTTTTTTACATCTATCATAATATTGCATTTGAAAGCAACTTATAACTTTGCCATAAAGTTTTTGCACAAAGCTATTACATTACCTGTCTGATGCCCCATGTTCCTGTACGAGGGGGTTGCCATATTTGTGCACCTCCAGGGTGGCAGTAATTCCAAGCTCCTTGACGTCACTAGACACAATTAACCACTGTTCATCAGAGCAGGCTGGGTGTGTGCATTGGTGCTCAGCACAACCATGTGGTGCAAAGGGTATGTTTGGGCGCAATTAGAGTCAATACATACACAGTCAACAGAGTAAATTTTAGTGTGGCGCTAAAATCAGCAGCCATGAGAATGCTGATACGGAGAATGGCCTCCAAGAATATAAGCAAATTAATTAAAACTACACTACTCATTGACCTGATCACACTACTACTAGTTGTAATTGTAAAAGTGTATGCCTGATCTGTCTAAATCTGCCCATTGCTAAGATGCTAAGGGGGTTATTCCGAATGCCAAAAACCAAGAAAATTATGTTTTTACTGTAACATTTTTAGTGGAACAAAAATAAACTAGATTTTTTCGGGATTTATTATACCCCGAGGATGGAAAAAGTCTGAATTTGAAAATCCGGCATCTCAGAACTGCTGAAGTTGCATATAAGTCAATGGGAGAAGTCCTAAAGATATCTTGATCTGCGATGGGTTTCGTGCAATAATCAAAATATAATTCGAAGATAATCCGAAGATTTCACAGTTTTCGTGCAGAAAATCCTAAAAATGTTTTGCAAAGTTTTTCGGGAAAATGTATTGATAAATAAGTGGGAAAAACCCCATGCGGATTTGGTCGGAGTCGTTTTTAGAAAATAATGAGATAAGTTCGGACTTTGATAAATGGGCCACCCCGTGTCAAGACTTGACAGCTCGTAATGGTGTTAAGGTCATGATTCAAGGAGGAAGAGAGGAAGAAAGAGCACAAACTGGCAGGAACAGTCCATTACATGGTACACAGTGGGTTGAATAAGCATAGTCAAAGCAGAAGAGTCAGGAATCAAGAATCCATCAGAAAGATAAATTAGGCACTCCCAAGAATTCACAGGAGAAGAACCTATATTCAAACATTGAACTCATGACCTTGGAATCCTTTTATTTAAAATCTGGCACCTAACCGTGCCGCTACCCACGTGGAAACCATAGGCGCCTCCATTTCAGTTGTGCCGACGAAGCCTCCTAACACTAAGTTGATATTTTGATTCATGCTGTTATGTTGCATAAAGACACATTTTAGTTCCATATTGTAGAAGGCAGTTTATTTTGATCAGCTGAAATTAATTTTGTACTGTCACCCTTTATCTTTTTCCATTAATGGTATATTACAATTCTCTATAGCAATATTGAATCCACAGTCTATTATTGGCTTAATCCTACAGCTTTTTTGTCCTTGCCATGTAAAGTTTCAGAATGAACAGTGGTCCATGGTACAATTTCTCGTTAGTATATTCATTGAACTGCTTTAGTTTAGTAAATTGTTGAGTAGGGTTTTTGCCAAAAGAAAAAAAAATCAAAGATGTAAGATATTTTATTCTTTTTATCAAGGTAATGCCTTTTTGTTTTTGAAAAAAAAGTTACTTTTTGCACTTATAGATATTAACTGCTGTATTGTACATCAGAGCCTTACAGACTTTGGGGCATATCTATCAATAAAATGTCTCAGTTTTTATATTTATAAACCAATCAATATTTCAACAGCTCCCGGGTCAAATGATTAGTGCTATAGATATTATTTCTATACTCTACAGGTACAGAAAAAATACAGTCGGAAAGAATTTCCCAAGCTCATAACAATGGAAGTGAAAGCATTGTGGAAAGCAAGAATCTTGGTAAAAGCTTTAAAGATTTCCCTTTGGCACTTCTGGTAAGCCTGCAACAAATAATGTAGTATAATCAAGGGATGTCCTACTGGGGTGGGGTCGTTCAAATGTATTTTTTAAGCTCCCCATCTGTAACAGGGTCTAGGGTTCCATAGATTTGTTAGTATTAGCTCATGCTAAAATGTATCTTAGTACTATTCAACGGGTTGCAGAGAGAAGTATTTTTCTACAGTGCATAAACCATGCTGAGTAGAATTCATGGGTATAACAATGAGGTAGATGGCTCAGTATGACTGATGAGCAACTTCAATATGTTTGTGAACAGTCCTTACAGAATGCCATCACATAACAGCTTTTAAATCCTTTATGCTTCAGGGATCTTAGACTCACCAACACTATAATCTGCAGTGCCAATGATCCAGCCCTGTAGATTCTAAATGTATTAGGACTCCGGTTTCTCATGTTCCTACGGGGGGCTTTTTCAGAATGAGGGTGGTACGTGAGACTGTCCCGCATGGTTACCCAAAACTCAAAATAGGAGCCAAGATTCCAGTCACAGTTCGTGTTTCTGCCTATAACAGCCGCCTTTTGTTCCGGAAAGAGCCCTTCGCTACTCAGATACCACCAGGTCTTAAAGTGAGAGAACCAAGACTCAGATTCTGGGCAGGCAACGGAACCAGAGCATAAACCAGATGAACAGGGATCAAGCAGTGCGTAGTCAGGGAACAGGCTAGGGTCAATACTATGAGAGCAGGGCAGTACCAAATCAAAATTCTAAATCATAGTCAAGTTCAGGCAACAGGGTCAGGGCAGGCAGCAAATATCAGAGTCAGGCAACTGAGTCTAAGATCCCTGGAGCATAAATCATACCCAGGAATTAATAGTAAACAGAACCTACTGGGCAGGTGAAAATAGGTAATGGCGCCTTTTATATCACGCCTTGTGCAATTGCGTCATTGTGCAACGCAAACTTGCCCAAAAGATCTAGTGAGTGTCAGTAATGCATTTGTGTTTTACCATTAAAGTAACTAGGACTGGCAATCATTCTCTCCACTCTTGGAAAATTAAGTCTTAGCAGTGGATTTTCTAAACAATAAAGAAGTGGATATTTCTTGGTTCATGGTTTGCCACTAGAAAACAAGCTTCACTTAGGGTATAGCCCTTAAGTTGTTCAGTACTATCCAACACTGCTTTTTGAGTTTTTTAGTCTTTAGGCACATGGGGCTCTGAGTGAAAACAGGGAGTTCACTGACATTCCGGTAGGCTCTCTGTGGTTGGTAAATTGCTTACACAGAAGAACAACCAATGTCTACATAAGGCATTGTGACTTGTTCATAGACCACACACCAGATTGCACTTTCAGGGTCTTAAAGTCAGAAGGCTGGCTGAACTTTGTGTAATTTTCCTTAGCATGTGCAAAGGGATGTTACTTTGTTGATGATGGCATAGAGGAGCATATCGCTTATAAACCTTGGTGAAGCTGTGTTCTCCTGCTTATACATAATCATGCGCATACTAAAAAGGGTCATGGATGAATGAAATTTACAGTTTAGGCAATACAGGATGGTCTGTCCCAATTGCCTCCTGAAGGTGCCAGTCAGTTGGTTAGTATGGTCAATATTAGTGCCCCACCCAATCTGTCAGCTGTAAACTCTACAGGACAGGGTCTTATTGTTCATAAAATGTTCTGCTTTTTATATGCATGTAATTAGTACAAATATATATATATATATATATATATATATATATATATATATATATAGATATATATATATATATATATATAAATATATATATATATATATATATATATATATATATAGATATATATATATATATATTTATAAAGATAATAATTAATTATTTTTACTAGCTCCTGGTGAAAAATCCAGTTCTTATCACCTTAACATTTTCAAGCTGCTTTGATGCATTTATCACCACCGGCTTTGCAGCATTCCTTCCTAAATTCATTGAAAACCAGTTTTCATTGACCTCCAGCTTTGCAGCTATTTTAGGAGGTAAGTGGCATTTTTTGTCTGTTATTTATATAGAATTAATAGAGAACAGGTATTCAAGAGCAAATCAGGTGTTGTGTTATTGTCTTTCCACATCTGTCTTCAGCTGAATGGTTTTGTAATTCATAACACACACAAGCACTAAAAATGATGTTGTCATGATAAAGTATTAGTAAGTACAAGTAAAATAAAAATATTTGACTAGATTAAGCATTGACTCCAAAAGTAAATTATCAAAAAAGTTAGTTCAGTATGCTCAATTCTGGTCATACACATATAGTTCTGCTTGTTTGGCAAGGCACCAAATGAGCTAGCTAGATGGTGAACCAAACCTTGCTGATCATAATAGTGTAGCCCTGTCAGTAGATGATCACATCATTTGATATGGCCATTATTTATAAACCTGCCTGTTGGTATTGGCCAGATATTGGTTGGGCAGGAAATCATTTGTCCCATCTATGAGCCAGTAAGCTACCAATTCAATTTAGGCTAGAGAATCCGTAAATAGTGAATATATATCAGCCTGAACAATACAATTATTATGTGGTATAAATTCAATTCTAGTGGTCTGTTAAAACAGAGATCCTCAACCTCATGGACTCTAGCTATTGTTGAACTATCTTCCCTATTATACAGATGTGTTGTCCATCATCAGCTAGAGAACTGTAGAATGAAGATTTAAAAACTTGCCATTTGACACCCTATGTTAATAAATAGCAGTGCAGAGAATTTTCAGAGTTTGATCGAATCACATTTGTTCCTGTATTTTCAGGTGGTGTCCTAATACCAGCAGCGGCAATTGGACAAGTGTTAGGAGGCTTAATTGTCTCCAAATTTAAATTTGAATGCAAAAATATAATTAGGTTCTCAATTATAATATCCTTCATCTCAGTGGCGCTGACAACCATTTTTATTTTTGCAAGATGTGGTAACGATCCATTCGCAGGTGTATCTGTGCAATATAATGGGTAAGAGATTAAACTGATATTCTACAGGAACAAACATATACATGCGACCACTTCTTTAATGAAAAAAATGCATGGCTCCGGGCTAATTATCTTCTGTGCAACCTTTCAAACAGCTCCTGTTTCTTATTATATGGAAGGGCCGGTCATGTTCAAGAACTATGTATTTACAGGGTCTAATAATCAAACTGGGCACCTCTTAAAATATAAAAACTAGGGATGCACCAAATACAGGATTCGGTTCGGGCTTCGGCCAGGATTAGGCCTTTTTTCAGCAGGATTCAGATTCGGCCAAATCCTTCTTCCCGTATGAACCAAATCTGAATCCAAATTTCCATATGCAAATTAGGGACAGGGAGGGAAATTGTTTTCCCCTTCCCACCCCTAATTTGCATATGCAAATTAGGCGCTGGGTTCGCTATTTTGCCAAATCTTTCGCAAAGGATTCGGGGGTTCGGCCGAATCCAAAATAGTGGATTCGGTGCATCCCTAAATTAAAAACTGCATGGCTGTTTAGTAATAAGACCAACTACAATTGTTGTCTACAGTGTATATGTATCTGAAATTATTGCTGTATCTGTATTTCATAGGTGTACAGTTTTCAAACCATGATCTGACATCCATTCTATTCTCACAGGCTTTTCAAATTTATTAAGTTGCAGGCAATAGATAAACAAGAGGCCCATTTATCAATGTCTGAATTTATCTCATTATTTTCTGGAAACTAGTCCGTCCAAATCCGCATGTGTTTTTTCCCCTTATTTATCAATACATTTTCCCTAAAAATCGTGAAAATCATCTGAAAATTCAAATTGTACGAATTTTTTCAAAATTTTTGTTCGAAAACTACGAAATCTTCGGATTTTTGCACAAAACCCAGCGCAGATCAGGTTATCTTTGACACTTCTCCCATTGACTTATATACAATCTCGGCAGGTCTGAGATGCCGGATTTTAGATTCTGACTTTTTCCATCCTCGGGGTATAATAAATACTGAAAAATCCTGTGGTTTTTTTTCCACGAAAAATTCAGATTTTATACTATAGTAAAAACAACAGAAATTCTTCGTTTTTGCCATTTGGACCTTAATAAATAACCCCCTTAGTGTCTGCAGATGATTTGGGTAGTTTGACATGTAGAAATATTGAATAGCACTAGTAAATAATGTAGTGCGTTCTTCTTCTTTGGTCAGGCTGTGTTGAGAGCTGTAATTCAGCATAAACTGGAAGATTACAGGCTGGGCATTTTATATTTACTATGTAATTAGGGACAGCGTATAAGGTCTCTACCATTTAATCTTTGGGCTATGTTATAGCTGCTGTTAATGGAAAAAAAGTGTTTAACGCAAAACATGTTTTCTTTGCATTCTATATAGATAATGCAAACCTTTAGCTCCTCATCTGCAGGTGGTGGTAAGGTGATTTGTAGTTTACACTGGGCAGAGTGTATTTAATTTTAATTTAATAGAGGCCACCTTTAGGAAGATCTAAAAAATGCACCATGCCTTTTTAAAAGTCGCACTAGAGGTATTGGATGCTTTATCCAGAATTCCATTACACAGAAAGCTCAGAATTAAGGGAAGGTCATGTCACATTTGAAGCTACTCCATCTTAAGCAAATAATTCTAATTTTTTACATTATTTCTAATTTAATTCTACTTTTTAATTATTTCCTTTTCTCTGTAATAATAAAACACTTGATGGTAACTAAGCAGCACAAATCTATAATGGTGGCAAAACAATCCCATTTGGTTTATTTAGGTGCACATTTACTATTGGTCGAATATCGAGGGTTAATTAACCCTCGATATTCGACTATCGAAGTTAAATCCTTTGACTATCTAAATCGAAGGATTTACCGCTATTTGTTCGATCGAACAATCGAAGGAATAATCGATCGAACAATCGAAGGAACGATCAGAAATTTGCTAGAAAGCCTATGGGGACCTTCCCCATAGGCTAACATTAATGCTCGGTAGGTTTTAAATGGCGAAGTAGGAGGTCGAAGTTTTTTTTAAAGAGACAGTACATCGACTATCGAATGGTCGAATAGTCGAACGATTTTTAGTTTGAATCGTTTGAATTGAGGTCGTAGTCGAAGGTCGAAGTAGCCCATTCGATGGTCGAAGTAGCCCAAAAAAAACTTCTAAATTCAAAGTTTTTTTTATTCTAATCATTCACTCGAGCTTAGTAAATGTGCCCCTTAATGTTGAAATGATTTTATTAGACTTAAATTATGGTGATTAAAATTTCAGAAATACCCCTTTCTAGAAAAACCTAAGCATTCCAGATAATAGATCAAATACCTGTATACAAACTATCTAAGACTATTGCATTGCAAAATACAACTTTTTTTTGACATTTTTTTCCATTAAGACTTTTGTTACATCTCCGTTCGCTTTATTTATAAAAAATGTATTTCTTTAATATTTGACGTTCTAAAAATGCAAACATTTCTGTAATAGATAATGTTTAAACCAATAGTTTCACATTTTTTTTTGTTAAGACTGGCTTAAAGAAACAGTAACACCAAAAAATGGTTTTAAAATAATGAAAATATCATGTAATGTTGCCCTGCACTAATAAAACTGATTGTTTGCTTCAGAAACACTACTATAGTTCATATAAACAAGCTGCTGTGTAGCAATTGTGGAAATTGAAAAAAGGCTATATGGCACAGGTTAAATAGTGGATAACAGCTTATCTGCTATCTGCTGAGTAGCCTGAGCCTTTTCTCCTTTGAATGGCTGCCCCCATTGCTACACAGCAGTTTATTATATAAACAATAGTAGTGTTTCTGAAGCAAACACAACAGTTTTATTACCAGTGCAGGGCAACACTGCATTATATTTTTATTACTTTAAAACACTTACATTTTTTGATGTTACTGTTCCTTAAAATGATGCCATTGCATATTTAAACTTTCTGAAAGACTTTAGATAACAGGTATGTATTCGGTCATATTGTTCTCCCTTTTCTGTTGCTTGTAGAACTGGACAGATTGGTCAGTTAGATGCCCCATGTAACAGCAACTGCAGTTGTGCTCGCTTTTTCTATGACCCAGTTTGCGGATCGGATGGAGTGCAGTATTTCTCTAGCTGCTATGCTGGGTGTTTGTCTGCGGAATATGAGGATGAAGGAAAGGTAATATTTAAATACAATAAAACAAAATTCACCAGTATTTTCACCTAAACCTAACAATATAGCCAGGGCCACCACCAATCATGTGTCACCTATACTACTAATTTAGCACAACTCCCCCTCCCAGGTAGCCAAATTTAGTAGCTTACTGGTCACATGAGCGGTTAGCAGTGGTCCAATTTAGCAGGGCACCCTAGACAACCTGACTGGCCACCTCACCCCCCACCCCTATTTGTGCTTGTAATGGGTGGTGGCGACAGAGATGGATTGCACAGTTTCAAGTGGCATTAGAAGCAAGAGAATTTGGAATAGGGGTAGAAGAGGTATCTGCCATGCGTCCACCCATTGTTGAGCCCTAGGCAGGTGCCTCTTCTGCCTACCACTAGTTCCAGCACTGGGAGAAGTGGACCCTTCCAACAAGTAGAAAGCTCCATGAAAAAAAATACATCTCCCCATTATGCTAAAACCTCACCCATAGTCTGCACAATCTCTTAAAGCCTAAAGTCTAAGGGCTTCAAATTGTTTTGGCGTGCAACATTCTTTTTTCTCCCATTGAGGTCTATGGGCGTCCTTTCCACTTTGAAACCAAAGACTTTGGTATTTTTCAGAGCTAAAAGTTAGGGGCTCAGTTTATTCACATATTCACTATGTAAGGTGTGTTTTAAAGATATAGAAATAGACCTGTTATCCAGAATGCTCGGGACCTGGGGTTTTCCATATAAGGTGTATTTGCATAATTTGGATCTCCATTCCTTAAGTCTACTAAAAATCATTTAGAGGAGAAGGAAAGTCCTTTTTACTTGTGGGTAAAAAAAAAGTTAGGCACCCCGAAGTGATTGCATTACTAACCTGACACTCCAGGCCAGTGCTCCTATCAGGAGAAAACTGCACTGGCCCGGGATTCTTCCAGTGAGCACCATTGAGTGTTCCTTTTCCTGCTTCTTCTGTCTTCAAATTTTCCAGGGCAGATGCATGTGCAGTAGAATGAAATAGCCGGCTTTTTCATTAAAGTTCGGCTTTTCACTCTACTGTGTATGCACAGCATAGACAGAAGAATGAAGAAGCAGGAAGACGATCTCACTGGAAGAATACCAGGTTGGTGCAGTTTTCTCCTGATAGGTGAAAATTTTAAAATTGTGAATTATTGGATTAAAATGGAGTCTATAGGAGGTGGCCTTTCCATAATTCAGAACTTTCTGGATAACGGGTTTCCGGATAACTGATCCCATATTTTCAAGATTGTTAAACAAAACACTTTATACAAACATTTAGAGATTTTAAAGCATGAATTGTTGGAATAGTCTCATAATTGCAAGGTTGTGGGGACATAGAAATAACAATTCAAGTGCCTGGGGAATTTTTTATTCAGGTTCTTTAAATATATGGAGACATAGATTTTTTAATACATTTGAGATGTATATTTGTCAGTCCTATGTATGGATGCATGAGAAATAAACTAATTCAGTAAGATATTGCAAATATTTTTCTTTTTTCACAGATATATAGTAATTGTTC
Source organism: Xenopus laevis (assembly GCF_017654675.1). Taxonomy (NCBI): domain Eukaryota; kingdom Metazoa; phylum Chordata; class Amphibia; order Anura; family Pipidae; genus Xenopus; species Xenopus laevis. The sequence continues at coordinate 190,883,979 of NC_054371.1, forward strand.
ATGCATTGGAGGCCACATAGGAGAATCTGGAATGAATGTTTCATCACAAGCTGAGCAAGGAAAATGTAAAACAAGTTGTAATAACCTGATAATATTTATGGTGTTTTTCTTTCTTGTGGTTGTCACCACGTTTATGACAGCAACTCCAATCACTATGGCAATTTTAAGGTAAGAAAAGCTTTTTTTTTACTCTTGGGATGTTTACATTGATTCATTTAATTTATATTGCAAACACCCAATATACAATACTATATAATGATAAACACCAAGGAAATAGACCTCTTTTTTCCCTCTTTCTTTTAGGTGTGTGCCAGACAAACAAAGATCCTTTGCCCTTGGTGTGCAGTGGTCATTCATTCGACTATTAGGTAACTATTTACTATTTAATAATATAATAAATAATAATAAGCTTAATAATAATTAATAATTTAAGATACTGATTTGAGTCCTTTAGACCGCGTCATCAACTCATCTGGCCATGTATGGGGCCCTCTGATGACGCTACCTGACCGATATCTGGCTAAAAATCAGCCAGATGTTGAGTGGGCAGGTTTGTTTTCATGTTGGATCGAGGACCACATCTGCTCATTGATGCAGACCTCACCTGAACAGCCCTTATTGCGGACATTGTAATACGATTGTTTGGCAGAGCAAATATGAGCATAATGGCCAACTTTATGGACCTCTATCTAAAGGTGGCCATACATTACAAGGTCCGCTCTTTTAGCAAGGTTGCCAAACGAGTGGCTCCCCCCCCCCCCAAAACGGAACCAAATATTACACTGTCTGCAATAGGGGCTGTCGGATGACGAGCCTATGAATTCCTCCATCCAACATGTTCCATAAATCTAGCCATCGTGCTCATATTTGCTCTGGCTAATTTCTGAACATACTGCCTAGTAAATTTTTAACACATTTTAATGTTCTGTAAAACATGTAAAAATTAAAAACAGTTTGTTTTTTATATGTATTGGCAAATGTTAAAAGACTTTAAAGACTTGATAATTCAAGTCTTTGAATAATTCAATAGTCTCCCACAACTGTTTTGTATAATGAAAGAAAATGTAATTCTAAGCAACACTCCAATATAAATGTGATGAGACTTTTTTTGTAATAGTTTTCTTAGTGATTGCTATTGGAACAGTGTAACAGAAGCCAGCTCACTAAGTGACCTGCAGGAAAACTGACTTCTTATACATCTCTTTAAAGGAGAAGGAAACCCCCAGGGCGCTAAACCCCTCCCCCCCTCCCCTGTGCTGCCCCCCCCTCCCTCCTCCCCCCTGGCCTACCTGTCCCCCTGGGCAAATGCCCCTAACTTTTTACTCACCCCTCTGCGCAGGTCCTGTCCACTGAGTACGCAGTCGCCATCTTCTCCCACGCGCGTCTTCTTCCTGCTCTGATCGGCGTTTTCTGGCGCATGCGCAGTAGGAACAGGTACCGGTACGGCTCTACTGCGCATGCGCCGAATGTCACGAAGTGAAATCGGAAAACTTCGTGACATTCGGCGCATGCGCAGTAGAGCCGTACCGGTACCTGTTCCTACTGCGCATGCGCCAGAAAACGCCGATCAGAGCAGGAAGAAGACGCGCGTGGGAGAAGACCCACGTTTTCTGGCACATGCGCAGTAGGAACAGGTACCGGTACGGCTCTACTGCGCATGCGCCGAATGTCACGAAGTGAAATCGGAAAACTTCGTGACATTCGGCGCATGCGCAGTAGAGCCGTACCGGTACCTGTTCCTACTGCGCATGCGCCAGAAAACGCCGATCAGAGCAGGAAGAAGACACGCGTGGGAGAAGATGGCGACTGCGTACTCCGTGGACAGGACCTGCGCAGAGGGGTGAGTAAAAAGTTAGGGGCATTTGCCCAGGGGGACAGGTAGGCCAGGGGGAGGAGGGAGGGGGGGCAGCACAGGGGAGGGGTTTAGCGCCCTGGGGGTTTCCTTCTCCTTTAAATAAAAAAGAACAGATATGTTTTATGAAACAAAAAAACAAGGTTTGCTACAGATCTAGCAACCAGTTATTAGAATTAACTGGTCACCATCATCTCTACTGATTGCTATGGGTTACTGCACCTTTGTTATTACTTATGGGGGTAGCATTTTAATGCCTAAATATTCATTATTGTTCGGAAATAAATTTGCAATTGACACAATTATTAATACTTATATAAAACACTTGTGTGTCACCATAGGAACAAAGATGATTTCCTAATCTTCCGCTCACAAATTCTTACATTTGTATTTTTTAGGTTCTATTCCTGGACCGATTTTGTTTGGAGTTATAATAGACAGTACTTGTATTTTATGGAATATAAACGAGTGTGGAGTAAAAGGTGCATGCTGGACTTACAATAACTCACAAATGTCATTCAATCTAATATCCATCAGTAAGTAAATATTTTCTTTAAATATCAAAATGTCTTAGACCAAAACCAAGATCAAGTCACTGATACATTCATTATCCATCCACCCCTTCCCCACCCATGCCTTGTGCTTTGTGTGATAATGCTCTTGTCGTCCTAAAAGTTGGATCTACACTTTGAAGGTGATTTGTTTTATTTGTTTTCTCAAGATTTTCAAGTTTTTTCTTTGTCGAGGTGCTCCTCCCTATACCAAGTGATAAAAAGAAGGCCTCTAAATTACTGCTTCTCTAATGCTGTTTTATTGGTGCTATTTAGCAATAGAACAATCAACTGCTTTAGTTTGCCCATATCCTGGATGCAGCTATACCATAAATAGTAAATCCATTTTAGCAGGAAAGTTACATGCAGTCTATGGCAGGTCTTTTTGCACAATGCTTTGCACTTTGTGTCCCTGAGCTAGAGAATACATAGGATATTAGGTTTACTTGATCACATACTAAACAATTCTAAATATTGCTTTTTAGGGCCTGAGGATATGAGAGCTACCCTGCTTTGCAGTTGGCTAAATTTCTAGGTACATAAATGGATAGATGAGCTTAGAGTAATGAAATAAAAAGAAAAGTTACTTTTTTTATCCATTTAGACCTTTAGAGGTTTTTTTTGCTAGTAATTTAGCCATTCAGACTTTTAGAGGTTTTTGGATATTTTTGCTAATAATTGTCCAAACATTTTTAGAGGTTTTAGAGATATTAGTATTTTTTTCGGATCGTTCAGCATTTTTTTTTTTTTTATGGTCCGTGCTTTTTATATTCAGATATTTTAATAATTTACATGATATTTGTGATTTTAGAGAACATTTGTTTATTCGTGGTTTCAAAAAATGGGAATGTTGATCATGATAAGTGCATCCTTTGGCTGAGTTGTTGCATTTAAGACGTGCTATAGTAGTAGGTTGGGGAAGAATGATTACATTTGCCTTTGGGCCAAACTTTGTATTTTTTTAATAGAAAAGTGCAGAGAAACTGATTGTGTTCCTTCTCACATTCTAGGTGCAGCTAGCAAAGTGTTGACTATTGCATTTCTTTTTGTTGCATTCTGCATTTACAAACCTCCATCAACGAGTACAGAAACTTTGCAAGATTCACTTGAGAAACATTGTGAACTGTAAATCAAACTGCAAGCCAGAAGTCAAGAGATTCTGAATATAACAAGTAAAAAACAGTTAGTAGGACATACCAGGAAAAAAAAAAAACAAGGTCAAGATAAAGGATGAATTAAATAATTGTACATTTTTGTAACAGATAAATGTAGCACAACACTTTTATTCTATATTAAAGATGGTAGGGTTTTTTTTTATTTTAGTTTTACATTGGAAAAATACCTGAAAAATACCTGAAAATCTGATTCCAAAAAGTTCTAGTGCAAATGCTATTTTTTAATGCTATTATAGTAATCCTTACATTTATGTAATTTTACCTCTATGAACTGATGTTGTCCTTAGCCAACCAAATTCCCCAATCAGCCTCTTTAATATCTGGATGATCATATATAGATTGGGAAGTTGACCATTCTGTCCCCATACATGCTAAGTGAATGCTTATTAAGTGGGCTTTCATACGGATGGATCTGGGGCTGTTGGGTCAAACCAGAAAGATACAATGGACCAAACTACTTGGGTAAATATAGGGACCTGGTTTAGTAGTGAGGATAGCAGAAAGAGAGAATTCCACAACTACACAGCTCTTTATCAGATATCTATGATCTACTGAGCATGGCATTGCACCCTATCTTCCACTCTCCTCCTTGTGACTAGTTTAAAATCTTCTCCAACCTTCTAGTCATCCTGCACAATTGAGGTGCAGCCCATTCCTGCAAAAGATCTTTAGCCAACAGAAGAATTAGTTTAGAGGTTAAAGGGATCCTGTCATCAGAAAACATGTTTAATTCAAAACGCATCAGTTAATAGTGCTACTCCAGTAGAATTCTGCACTGAAATCCATTTCTCAAAAGAGCAAACAGATTTTTTTATATTCAATTTTGAAATCTGACATGGGGCTAGACATTTTGTCAATTTCCCAGCTGCCCCTGGTCATGTGACTTGTGCCTGCACTTTAGGAGAGAAATGCTTTCTGGCAGGCTGCTGTTTTTCCTCCTCAATGTAACTGAATGTGTCTCAGTGGGACATGGGTTTTTACTATTGAGTGCTGTTCTTAGATCTATCAGGCAGCTGTTATCTTGTGTTAGGGAGCTGTTATCTGGTTACCTTCCTATTGTTCTTTTGTTTGGCTGCTGGGGGGGGGGAAAAGGGAGGGGGTGAGATCACTCCAACTTGCAGTACAGCAGTAAAGAGTGATTGAAGTTTATCAGAGCACAAGTCACATGACTTGGGGCAGCTGGGAAATTGACAATATGTCTAGCCCCTTGTCAGATTTCAAAACTGAATATAAAAAAATCTGTTTGCTCTTTTGAGAAATAGATTTCAGTGCATAATTCTGCCGGAGCAGCACTATTAACAGATTCATTTTGAAAAAAAAAATGTTTTCCCATGACAGTATCCCTTTAAGTACCATGTGGTAAGAGACACAGTAGGAAGGAAGGAGGTCCCTGCCTCACAGAGCTTACAGTGAAGCGTATTCTTGTAGCGCTTTATAAATACAGTTATACATACATACAATCTAAGTGGGTGGATAACATACAGGCACAATAGGAACACGCACAGGCACAAAAAAAGTGCACAAAGGTTGCCAAGACTGAGTTTATTGTTTACTAACAATCAAATTTTGATTTTTTTTCCACAAATCTCTAGAAAATTGTAGTTTCCCACTTTTTTTAAAAAAAAAAAGCTGTAAAAATTTAGATTTATTAAGTGTAAAAACCACGAAAACCAATAATTAAAATTTCGACAGGTAAAAGTTGTTGAGGTCCTATAGAAGTCAGTGGGAGCTGCACTGATCCTATTGGACCGTTGTAAACCAATTCGGACTTTTAGAGGATTTCTGGTGGTTGTTTTCGTTAGGAAATGTCTGGAAAACGTGAATATTTAGAGGTATTCATACTTTTTTTTTTTGGGATTGTTCAGCATTATTTCCCCTTCATACTTTTTTTATTCTGAACTTAATAAACGTAATGACATTCGTGGGTTTTAGAGTTAGTGAGTTTAGTCGTGGTTCCAAAAACCTCGAAAACCCCTAAAATCCGACCTTTCATAAATAGGCCTCTATGAGAGTGTTTCCTACAGAGGAATTCATTGAATCAACTCCAGAGGTAAGGAGCTTCAAGATAGAACGGTTTAAGATCACTGCCGGGTGATGTTGTGATGGCTGATTCAGTTAATGCCTTTAAGAATGGCTTGGATGATTTTTTGGACAGACATAATATCAAAGGCTATTGTGATACTAAGCTCTATAGTTAGTATAGATATGGGTATATAGAATTTAATTAAAAGTAGGGAGGGGTGTGTGTATGGATGCTGGGTTTTCATTTGGAGGGGTTGAACTTGATGGACTTTGTCTTTTTTCAACCCAATTTAACTATGTAACTATGTAACTATGTAACTATGTAAGATGAGAGGTGACAGTGGATGCGGTTGCTGGAGTGGAAGTATGAGTATATCCAGGAAGTCTTTGCCTTTAATGTTGCTGCTTTCTGAAATCCATCTTGAAGACTCCATCCTTTTTTATAACTTTGTTATTGGTACCATTGTGTACCCTTACCTGTGGGTCTTCTGAGACAAAATGTAAAACTGTGAGAAGAAACTAGTATAGACAGACCAGGATCACAACCAGGAAATCAATACAAGGGAACAGGGCAGGGGTAGGGCAGGCATCAGGAACTAAAATATAGCACACCCAGGAACAATATGAGCAGTGAGTGAGCTCAGAGCTAGGAGTCATATGGGAAAGCTTATGGTAAACCTAACTATCTGCTCAAATAAGGCCAATGGTTTGCAAGATGCATAGTAAACTGCACATCACTGGTTCAACTCCAGACTGAATGCTACACCAGTGCAGAGCTGTACTTCTTTTGTCTATTTCCCTGGCCTTCGTTCATTTCTAGGTCTTTAACTAACTGTTCAGGAAGTTGCTGATTTCAAAAGTAGCTACAACAGTGCAATCACCAATAGTGAATTTATTTTTGTGACTTGCAGCACACTGCTGAAACTAGTTGCTTATTGGTTGCTTCTGGCAACTGCATTGATTTCAATGGACTACAAACGTGAGTTTTACATGTGCTGTATCATTTGGAGCATAAAAGCTGATCCACAATTTCAAAACCTTGTTTTTCTCTTTCATAATATAGTATGAAAAGCTTTTGTAAAAAGGCTAAGATTGTTATTTGAATTTGGATATATTTACTTTCAACCCAAAAGCCCTTCAAAGTTGCAAGTAAAGCAGCTGTAAAGCAGAATATTGACGTCAGTGTATATCTCCTACAGCATTTTGCAACTTGATCTGATCCACAGCCCAATTGAATAACCTTGGACAGAAACCTAAATTTGTTTCTACTGATGTAAATATTGTATATTAAGATGTAAAAAAATTATTTTATAATAAAGTGGTATTTAATTATGCTTTTTATGAGATGGTGTTTTTTTTCTATGACTATTTTTTCTATTCCATTTATTCAAAACCATATTCTGATATAACACCCACAGTAGCAGCAAAGTCTTTGCAGTGTTCCCTTTCAACATTACCAGGAACAGATCAATAAAAAGCAATAAAAATGTAGCAATTAATGCTCCTTTTGGGGGGGGGGGTGCTTCTTTATGCTACACACCATTAAAACTTGGATGACACTGCTAAGAGTTAGACTTGTTTACAAAATAAAAAGTTTCCCCCCTAATGTTCTTTCCATTCTCTTCCGCTAGATGTCACTGCTGTATTTTTTCATGAGCATGCTGTATAAAAAACAGTCACAGCTTGGGTTTCTCTTGAATAATTTGTTTTCCAGATCACCATATTTTCAAATCACCACTTTTTTATCTAATGTATTAAACAAGCTCTTTTATGTACTTAAACTGAATAGAAGTAGTCATTTTCACTGATTGCAATTAAGAGGTTATGTATCTGCCATTTCTACTATGGCCACTGCCAGTAAAGCAAATATAAATCATCTGTGTTTATGATAAACCCCCTTGTATATTGTCTCCTCAATATATCCATTGTTATATTTAATCAGTCTACTGCTACAACAGTAAAACAATATTTTTTTCAGAACTTCCCTCTCACCCATGATTGAAGAGCAGAAAATCAGTTTTCATGTATGTCACCAACTGGATTGTCTGAGTTACTTGCACTTCTGTTACTTGACCAAAAATAGCAAAACTAAAGAGTCACCTCTCCCAAAATCTATGGCTGATGGTTAGTTAGTTAGGTCTTGGAGCAGTCCATACTGGGAATAGGAGACAGCTTGTACTTTATCTATGGCAATGTATCCTCGTGAGTACAATATGCTAATAGTTGCATGTGCAGGCTGGGACATTTCACAGAGTACATATTGCAATCAGGGAAGCACTGAACGGCAAACTTATTGAAAATAACAAACTGCATTTCATCATGTAGTTCCTTGTGGTGAAGCATATTAAAGATTACGCACAATGAATCACACGAAGAAGTGCTCAAGTATATAATATAAACTTATATGAAGTGAAGGCAAACAGGCTACCTTGTATTCACATAGCACATAAAGGGAATCATTTATATACAGTAGCACTTTTCTTCAGTGGAGTTCTTCACAGCAAGCAAGGCAGCCATTATAGCCACACTAATTAGCCAGGACACCAGAAGATTAAGTGACCTGTCCAGGGTCGCAAGGAGATGCCACAGGGATTCGAAGCAATAACATGAGATCCCACATCTGTCAAGGATTAGGTAGGGGGCGCTGTGGAGGCAGAGGAGGAAGTCCTTTAGGCAGGGACTGGCTGTGCCCACGGAACAAGTAAAGGGAATTGCAGGAACAGGGTGCAGAGGGCGACAAATCAGACTTGAATGGGTGAAGAGGATGATGAGTCAGAATGGGTAGGGAAACAAGGGCGAGGAGTCAGAAGAGGAATGTAGAAACAATGTAGCAGAAGTCAGCTCCTCTTCAGCCAAGATCCCATTTCCTACAATGCCCTGCATGCTAAGTCACAGGTTTGTTAATCAACTGACTTCGGCTACAGTTTAAGTAGACACGACCTGCAGTACAGACAATAGTATGAGAAAGATACAAGTATAGGATCCGTTATCAGGAAGCCCAAAAGTCAGAAAGCTCCGAATGATGGGAAGCCCGTCTCCCGACTCCATTTTAATTCACATTTTTAAAAATGATTACCTTTTTCTCTCGAATTATAAAACACTACCTTGAACTTGATCCCAACTAAGTTATAAATTGGTCATTAAAGGAGAAACAAACCCCTTAATGCAGCCATCTTCCGGGTCTCTTGTCTGCTTCCGGCAGTTTGGCAATTTCCATCAATTTCGACGCATAGTTGGCGCGAACCATTTGCTCCACTGCGCATGCACCGATTCGCCCGTCTCATTCTCGATTACCGAAGAAGAAGAAGATGGATGCCGTGGACTCTGATCCCTGAATCTGCACCGAGGAGTAAGTAAAAAGTTAGGGGCACTTGCCTGGGGTAGCAGTTAGGCTGGGGGAGGGGGAGGGAGGGGAGTTTATGTGGGGTAGGAAGGTAGGGTTTTTAACAAGGGGTTTGTTTCTCCTTTAATGGATGCATAATTCATAATTATAGCAAGCAGGCAGCAGCCATTTTGTGCACACTGTTATTAAGACAAGCCTTGGATCATCTCAGAATCTTGTTTGTGCACCAGAATGGGGGACCCGATGTCCATCCCCAAGCTCTGGCTACAGAATTAAATGGTTAAGAGAACAGGGGAATGTGTGGAGAGCAGTGACATCTAGGATGTGCTGAATGGAAAGTGAAAGTAATTGTCTGCCCCACCTCTATGCCCATGGCATAGAGGAGTGGCAGACAATATTTGATTGACAGCTGAGATTTTTAAAAAGCGTTTACAACAGCTATGAATGCTTTAATAAAAAATAGAAATTGGATTTCATGTTTAATTTGAAAAGGGCTTTTATTATACAGATTTTTATATCTGGGTGACAAGTCCACTTTAATAAGGAATGTATATTGCAAAGTTGCTTATGTTATTTTTCTGTCATTAGAAGTTAAACAGAAAAAAAGATAAAAAGCAGTAACAGAAGTAGCAGAACTCATAACAAAGGAATGCTTTACAGTATTAGCTACTTTAGTTGTAGCATGAGTCTGGGATGTCATATAACTGGTGGGTAGGAAAATGTTATGTCATAAAACAGCCTAAAATAATTCTCAACTGGGTGATATAAATGAAATTATCAATAGAAATTCATTGGGTTGATAAATCATAATCTAGGGATGAATGCAACATAATTTTTCCAGATTTCCCCTCAGTGCTGGCAGCAATTTAGCATTTAATTGCACAGTGCAGAACACTACATAGATAAGTAAAACCATTTACTAGAATATATTACAATTATTTTAGGTTATCTCAGATATATATCAATACCTATGTAACAGCTAAGGATATATATTCCTCCCTTTTCCTGTTCCTGGCATCAGAAATATTTAAATGTAGCAATATATCAGGCCATTGGGCTTGCACTCGTCGCTACTTCTTTGCTGCTATCTCACTAATGTTGAGTTTGATGTTTCCAGTCAGTGATTTGTAGCAGGTCAATGTGGTAAAAAGGGGGTAATAGGAATTTAGAGCAGTTGCAGCCCAAGGAATAGGTGCCCATGAATCAATCAGTAAATGTGAATAACCGGGTTGATTTGGGTACTCAGAGACAGCATTTGTGTGAAAGCAGTTTTGCATAGTTTTTTTTATTAATGTACTGCATGAGAAAATGTTTCTCTTTCCAGCATGTTGGAAAATTACCTTGCTTCAAGTGCACATTGGAACTCCCTTGGCAGTCGCAGCAATAACTGTTATGTCTATGCTTTAGATTTCACCTGCAGAATAGTGTGAATAAGCTTGCTGCTGCATAACCAACTGATCTGCTGTGGAGGTTGCAGAAAGCCATCCTTCAACACATAAACATTTGGTGTTTGAGTAGCTATTAGCAACATTTGTGTTGGCAAAAGAGAATATCATAACATAACTCTAAAGCTGGCCATAGACACAAAGATCCGATCGTACGAATCGTGGATTCGTACGATTTTCGGACCATGTGTGGAGAGTCCCGACATTTTTCGTCCGTCAGAGATCGGTCGTTTGGTCGATCGGACAGGTTAGAAAATTTCTGTCGCCTGCCGATAATATCTCTTCGTGTATTGCCGATCGTACGATTTTCAGAGGGAGACTGTCACTAGTGTTGTCAGACATAAGTATCGTACGATTGCTGTTAGGGGCAGAACATTGTGTGATCTGTTCTTATTTGATCGGAATGGTAAAGACTTTGATATGAATGGTTAGTGGAGGGTCAGGAGATGGGAAAGTCCGATCGTACGTTGATTCGTACGATCGGATCTTTGCGTCTATGGCCAGCTTAAGGGGCATATTTATCAAAGAGGCAGGGCTTTTACACACAAGTGTTTCGGCATGTATATATATATATATATATATATATATCAGCCTGCATAATAATTGACTCCACTTTCAACAAAAAAAAAAACAGTGGTATGTCTTTCATTTCCCAGGAACATCTAAGTACTGGGGTATTTTCTGAGCAAAGATTTTAAGTGAAGCAGTTTTTACTTGTATGAAATTAAATCAAATGTGAAAAACTGACTCTGCAAAAATGTGGTTGCCCTTGTAATTTTGATAATTTGAATGCATGTAACTGCTCAATACTGATTACTAGCAACACCAAATGTGTTGGATTAGCTCATTAAGCCTTGAACTTCATACGCAGGTGTATCCAGTCATGAGAAAATGTATTTAAGGTGGCCAATTGCAAGTTGTGCTTCTGTTTGACTCTCCTCTGAAGAGTGACAGTATGGGATCCTCAAAGCAACTCTCAAAAGATCTGAAAACAAAGATTGTTCAGTATCATGGTTTAGGGGAAGGCTACAAAAAGCAATCTCAGAGGTTTAAACTGTCAGTTTCAACTGTAAGGAATGTAATCAGGAAATGGAAGGCCACAGGCACAGTTGCTGTAAAACCCAGGTCTGGCAGGCCAAGAAAAATAAGGGAGCGACATATGTGGAGGATTGTGAGAATGGTTACAGACAACCCAAAGATCACCTCCAAAGACCTGCAAGAACATCTTGCTGCAGATGGTGTATCTGTACTTCGTTCTACAATTGAGCGCAATTTTCACGAAGAACATCTGTATGGCAGGATGATGAGAAAGAAGCCCTTTCTGCACTCACACTTGTTGTATTGAAAAGCTTATTTAGACAAGCCACAGTCAAAGTGGAACAAAGTGCTTTGGACCTATGAGACAAAAATTAAGTTATTTGGTCATAAAAAAAGTGCTTTGCATGGCGGAAGAAGAACACCGCATTCCAAGAAAAACACCCAACAAGACAATGACCCTAACACACCTCGAAATCTGCAAAGGCATTTATACAGAGGGAGAAGTACAATATTCTGGAATGGCCCGTCACAGTCCCCCCAACTTGAATACATATAAATATACACATTTACTGTAAAGACCCGCACTCCAATTTACTGTTTCTTCAAAAAAGATTTTATTTAGTACTAAATAAAATCTTTTTTGATGAAACAGTAAACTGGAGTGCGAGCCTTTACAGTAAATCTATATGTGGAATATTTGACCCTGCACCTGCAAATATTGAGTCCAGTTTTCAGAGTACGGCTGCTTACTACAGACTATATATATATATATATATATATATATATATATATATATATATATATATATATATATATATATATATATATATATATATATATATATATATATCTCTTAATAAAAGAATTTGGTTTAGACTAAAATTTTGATCCTATAATAAAGTAATTTCCTAAAGGCATAGAGGCGGGGCAGGCAATTACTTTCACTTTCCATTCTGCACTTCCTAGATGTAACTGCTCTCTCTACATTCCCCTTCCATCTTTAACATCTATTTGTGTAGCCAGTGCATGGGCATGGTTATCAGGTCTCCCATTCTAACACATAAACAAGATTTTGGCATAATCTAAAGCTTGCCTTAATAACAGTGTCCACAAAATGGGTGCTGCCTGCTTGATGTGATTGTAATTTCCAAGACTAAAAGAAATGAGATTGAAATAATTTAGTGTAACTGAAGTTTATTTTACTTGGCTAACATCATGAAATAGGATCTGGAATTGTTTAATAAGGTGACAGGTCCCCTTTAAATGTTTTTTTCTGTGAGAAAGAAATTAAACATAGTCAAAAATCACACTAACATAAAATTGTGATATATTTTTAATTCTTTATCAGTGGAAAATATGTTATCTGCAATGTCCATAGTTTTCTTGAACCTCCTTGTCAACCACTTTCTTATATTTAAAGTGAACCAATAAGGGGTATACGCACCCTATTGCTTCATTATTTCACTATTTACATATTCAAGAATAATTTGGGATTTATTTTTTACTATTTAATGAATTGCCCTTTTCATTTTCAACTTTTGCTTGCCTCATTGCTTTTTTTAGAATGCTTGATTGGCCTCCTTGCACTTAATACGTTTTCAGCTGACCCAGCTAACTTGATTGCCTACCATCTTCACGGCTAACCTTTCTGCTAAACCATAAAAGTTTTGCTTTGCTTCATCTTTCTATGTTTCTTACAGAGCTAAGTATCCTTTTAACTATAATTTTAAATTTATTTCATTTACCTCCTGTGTTTTTATCCGAGTGTCCAAGTCTAATGCTACAGTTTGCACGTCTGTGATTTTAGTCACTCCATCTTACTGTTGAGGTAAAAGGTTGATTGGAAAACAGACAGGAAAAATGTCAAGCCAGAAGTCTGATGAGTCAAGACCCACAAGTCACTGTAGTTAACTGTGCATCCAGAACTACTGGTTTAAAAGCACATATACAGCCTGAGAGAGAGAGGCTTAATTTGCTCTTGCTCAATCCAGTGCCAGATTTACACAGTGGACACCCCTAGGCCCACCTCTGCTCAGTGCCCCGTCCCTTCCTTTGTCAGGTCTGTAGCACTGGGGATTGGCATGTGGGAAATTTAAAAAACTATGAAATCTCATGTGCATCCCCAGTGCTTTGAATGCTTTTTGATCATTTATATAGCATTGCAAGTGCAGACATATAATACCTGGAATAAGGTATTATTTATGATTGGAATGTTTTAATCTAATCTTTAACTGCTGACGATAACTCACCTTTTGCTACATAAGACATAGCTACACTTACACAAGTCTCTTTTTAGTGCAAGATACTGTAGCTAAGTAGACAACGACTTTTATGCCAATTAAATGTTAACATACATGCTTCAGTGATTACATTGCATTCTGATAACTGGCATGCCGATGTCCCTATAAAATGAGGAACATCCTTCCCTGGCACTCAGAGTCATATTTTTAAATCACTAACTGTCATTTAGCATGGGGTTTTTCTTTGCAATATGCTTTTAATGTTAACTTTATAAATCTAAATTACATTTTTTTCAGTGAGAAAGTGAAAAATCACACTAACCATAAAATTGTAAAATATTTTTAATTTTAAATCAGTGGAAAATATATTATCTGCAATGTCCGTATCATGAGAAACACACTGCTCTGTAGTTTCGTAAAAAATTATTGAGTTTGCCGTCTTAATTCCTTCCAGTATATAGCTATAAGATTTATGGGAGCTGTTCTACAGCCTGATGTTCCATTTCCCTATTTTAAATTAGGTAGGGACAACTCATGTTTTAATATGCTCTAGTTTAGAATAGAGTTATTGTGTGGAGGTATTGCACAGCTTTATTGTACTGCATTTACATTTTATAAGTCCTTACATATTCTGTTCATAAGTAAACTATATGTAGCCCAAGCTATTGAATGTGTGGGGATGTGTTGCTGTGCATTTTGCAATTTAAATACACCAAATTAAAACATTTTGTAAATTAATTTAGGATTAAATACTTGCCATCCTCTCAACAATGAGGCTGTCTTCTAGAATCGTTAAGATGTAAGTGGCACAGGCTCTTTAATTAGCATTTCAATTTGGAGTTGTCCCTTGGCATCTTTGACTAAAAAGGCAACATAGGTAAAGAAGAAGAAAGAAGAAATGTGGAAACTTAATTTCAAATAACCCAAGACCCAGTTTAATTTCAAATTACATTGAGGCTTGCTTATTTTAATCCTCTAGTCTGACATTCAGACATCTCCATTGTTGCTAGTTGTTAACAACAAACTGAAGAGCACTGTGTACAAATGCAAATTATTTTAAAAGAAAAAAATTAAAGCAAACAGTCTTACAATACCCCTTTCATGCTAGCAGATAATTGTATTACAAATTTCACAATTTAGCGCATGCTTTCAACTCGTTATTGAGTTGCTGTACATTCCTACCTGTATAAAAAGGAGCATATTCAATAAAATATGTTAAGAACAATCTATGTTCTACATTATTTAAAAACTATGCACAGTTGGAGCACTTGTTCTGGTATTCTATTTCATTTTGGAAAGAGAAGGATAGATTACAGAGAGTGGTGGTAAATGGAACAATTTCTAATTGGACCGGAAATGATAGTGGAGTGCCGCAGGGGTCTGTCATTGGGGTCCCTTGCTTTTCAACTTGTTTATTAATGACCTGGAAGTGGGCATTGAAAGTACTGTTTCTATATTTGCTGATAATACCAAATTGTGCAGAACTATAGGTTCCATGCTGCCACTTTGCAGAGTGATTTGACTAGATTAGAAAACTGGGCAACAATCTGGAAAATGAGGTTCAGTGTTGATTAAATGCAAGGTTATGCACTTTGACAGAAATAATCTAAATGCAAGTTATACACTAAGGGGGTTATTTATCGAAGGTTGAACTTGAGCTTTGTGAGTTTTTTTTATACCTCAAATAAACTCACAACTTTAATGGTTTCTGATTTAAGAAAAACTTGGTAGCTTTTAGGTGGCGAACTAGGGGGTCGAAGTTTATACTTAAAGAGACAGTACTTCGACTATCGAATGGTCGAATAGTCAAACGATTTATAGTTCGAATCGTTCGTATTCTGACTCCAATTGCTGTAATAATGGCTGAATCCCAGTGAGACCTCCCTGCTGGGCCTGTATGGAACTGTAACAACCACTGAGGACAATCTTTGCCAGATAGCTGAACTCACCAGACACTTGTAGTCCACAAGCTGCTTTATTTGAGGTGGATAAACAATGTAGCAGTGGATGAATAAGTGCTGCAGGTCAAAAAGAATATTTCCTTCCTAACCTCTGAGCTGTAGCTCCTCACTCATGGAAGGCAGGAACACAAGAGGATGATGGGAGGAACTGAAGTCACACATAAGGAAGGAATAGGAGGAGGGTTTACAAACAAGGAAATACAGAGCTTGCAATACAGCCTTGGTCAGCAGGTGGCAGCATAACAATGGGTATGCATATAAACACAAGCAATTAAACATATATATATTCTAACCCTGATAACCTTAACTGCTGGGGCAGCACAGTTCGATTCGAAGTCGAAGGTCGAAGTAGCCCATTCGATGGTCGAAGTAGCCAAAAAAACCATTCGAAATTCGAAGTTTTTTTTTATTCATTCCTTCACTCGAGCTACAGTAAGTAAATGGGCCCCCTAGAGTATAATGGTGAATCCGATATCCAGTATTTTGTAGTCAACACTTTGCAGTAATCGATTTACTGAATTTATCCTTGATGTTGTCCAGCCTTTGTATTTTTGTCTTTATTGTTCAGGATACAATATTAGAAAAGAAACATCTTGAATGATTGCCTTGCTTTTTGTTGTTGGGCAGCAACGTGTGGCAACGGATGGCCTCAGGTGGCAGCCCAGGATTGCTCCTAGGTGTTAAAAGGGACCTGCCATCCTAAGAAATAATTCCAAATTCTTTTTTATTGTGTTTGTTAAAGGAGAACTAAACCCCCCTCCTAAAGAGAGTTTCCATCTACTAGCCCCATTTGGCCGCCTCCCCGCTTTCTCCCTGCATAGCCCACTACTTAAAGGGTCACAGAAAGTCGCACAGACCTCTCCATGCGGAGTAGCACAGCAGAGCTCATGGGCGCCAGTTTACTGTTCAGGTCTACTGCGCATGTGCCAGAAAGCTCTGTAGATAGCCAAAGAGAAGGATCCAAAAATACCAAAGATGGCAGGTAGTAGTTCCTTGAAAGTCCCAAAAAGGAAATACAACTCCTTCTCTTTTCCTCTAAAACTCTGGTGTCAAATAACTAACCTATTTAATTAATGTAGGGATGTGTAAAATAGCCATCCTTAGTATTATTTAGCAGGCAGTCCCTTAGTGTTATAAACACATAACTGGGTCCTAAAATAGGGTGGGGTAACTGTTTCCTATTCCTGCTTTAAGCTATGCCCGTTGCTGTTTCTCACAGTGACCAGTAGATGGCATTGTGCTAAAGTATAAAAGCCTCTGAAGCCATGCTTTCAGTGTCCATTTTGTGCTGGCTCTTGCCTGAGCAAACAGGCTGAGTTTTTGTGGAACCTGATTAAGGTAGGATTAGCAAGTATAGGCTATTCACCTTCACAGGTCACTCTAGGAGTGACAGACAGTCAGGATATTTAGCTGAGCATCTTGAGGCTCCTCCAAGGATTGTGAGTGGGATTAAGATCCCGGATACTAATTGCCCAGAAGTAGGGACTAAGTGTATAGACCTAGGGTAGAGTTTCCCCTCAGGTTCCACTTAGGGAAAAGGCTGAAAGCTGGGTGTACCTCCTCCAAGCTGCAAACATTGTTCTAGTTCCAGTAGGAACTTGTATTAACCAAAGGTGCTGTGAGTATTGCCTATCAAATGTTATTGTATGATCCTGCATGTTCTCTTTATGGTACACTCAAAGGATGATTGTATATGTCCAATAAATCTGTTCAATGGTTAAGTTATAAGAACCACTGGCACCCAATTATTATACCCTGTATACAGTTGCATTATACCCTGCCTCCACAACGCTGCGAGGGCTTACTACCTAAGATTATAGGTCTCATCCGGAGCACAATATTGGGAGTGGAGCTCAATAGTAGTGTAACACACCACACAATTTACTATAGTGCTACATTAATATTTAATATCAATATTTGGTAGGTCAGACCTAATGGTTACATGTATAGTCAGCATCCATTCAATGAATAGATCATACATTTCTCCTCCAAACCAGGTGGTGAGGGAGCAACTTCTTACAATATCAGAGTATTGAAGGTCAGTACCCAAAATTAAAATTCAAGTTGAAGAGCTTCTTCTGGTTTTAGCTAGAGGACAACTAGTATCATAGGCTTTTATTGTTAAATTAGGATCATAAACACCAATAGGTAGATGTAATAGAGTCTTCTCAACACTCACCAGGGGTCCAGGTGCACCGTCCTGAACCTTCATCTTAGGGAGCGGATAACCGTTTGTAGAAATTGAGCAGGCACTTTTAGGAACCAGTCTTCCAGACAGACTTTTCAATTAAAAGTATATTTTTATTGGAGAACACTAGGACACAGCCTTTTATTGTTAAACAGCAATAACTAGAGCAGGTGCAGTGCCTAAAAGTTTGGGAATGGCTGTGTGATATCTGGGAGGATTATCATGAGCACCTCTGATTTATTTTTTTTAAATCAAATCTATTGTGGCGCAAGTATTGTGGCAAGAGATACTGACTAGGGATGCATCAAATCCACTTTTTTGGATTCGGCCGAACCCCCGAATCCTTTGTGAAAGATTTGGCCGAATACCGAACCAAATCCGAACCCTAATTTGCATATGCAAATTAGGGGTGGGGAGGGGGAAAACTGTTTTACTTCCTTGTTTTCTGACAAAAAGTCCCGCAATTTCCCTTCCCTGCCCCTAATTTGCATATGCAAATTCGGATTCGGTTCGGCGGGGAAGAAGGATTCGACCGAATCCTACTGAAAAAGGCTGAATCGTGGCCGAATCCCGAACCGAATCCTGGATTCGGTGCATCCCTAATATTGACATCAGAAAATAACCTTTTTTATTATCTATCATAACATTATCTTTGAATGCTATTTATAATTTTACCATAAAAGTATTTGCCTGATGCTTTTTAATTTACCTTTCTTACCCCCATGTTCCTCTACGAGGGGGCTGCCATATTTGTGCAGCAGTAGTCAGTTAGCATTAGAAACTTTAACTGATGGGCTGAGAAGGGAGCAGTCAGGTTGGCAAAACAGTCAGGTTTAGGAACTTCAAGCAACAATTACAAAAGCAGAACTATCAGCGAAAAACGATCAATGTGACCTATAGGTAACTTTTAGGGGCCGATTCATCAAGGGTCGAATATCGAGGGTTAATTAACCCTCGATATTCGACTAGGAACTAAAATCCTTCGACTTCGAATATCGAAGTCGAAGGATTTAGCGCAAATGCTACGATCGAACGATCGAAGGATTATTCCTTCGATCGAAGGATTTAATCGTTCGAATCGAACGATTCGAAGAATTTAAATCCAACGATCGAAGGAATATCCTTCGATCAAAAAAACTTAGGCAAGCCTATGGGGACCTTCCCCATAGGCTAACATTGACTTCGGTAGCTTTTAGCTGCCGAAGTAGGGGGTCGAAGTTTTTTTTAAAGAGGCAGTACTTCGACTATCGAATGGTCGAATAGTCGAACGATTTTTAGTTCGAATCCTTCGATTCGAAGTCGTAGTCGAAGGTCGAAGTAGCCCATTCGATGGTCGAAGTAGCCCAAAAAATACTTCGAAATTCGAAGTTTTTTTACTTCGAATCCTTCACTCGAGCTTGATGAATCGGCCCCTTAATGTAGATTAATATTTTGAAAAGAAAATTTTTAGTGTCAGTATCACTTTAAGCAGCACCCACTTTTGTCTCCTGTTCATAGTCTCACTAATTCCTACCTCAGGTCCTACGGAGTGTACAGTATGTGCAGTAACATCTTAAACCTTTTTTCTTTTCAAAATTATTCTAGCTCATGTTGATTTACTTTAGTCACAGCCTCTGAGAAATTCTAAACATCAAGCAGTAGAAAGATTTAACGTGTATCTATAGATGCTTCCACTTCACACAATCAACATTTTTAAAGAATTTGCTGCCTTTTAAAAATGATCCTTGTGAAAAAAAGATTGCAAAAGACAGTATTTCAGCAAACAACGCATGTCTCCGGCAGAAGTCATCATTTTCTAGCTCAGCTTTGTTATCTAAATGGAGACTACCGCAGAATGAAGAAAACCATTAGCTTACAATAACGTTAGGAAAAAAAAGTCATCATATTTAGCTGTGTATACACTTTAGGCATATTTGATAAATAATTTCTATGAGCCAGAAGGTACTTCTGGAACACATCAACAGAAAATATGCAGTGGAGCTGGTATCCAGCTCAGAGAATAATGTATTACTTTACTGTTTGTTTAATATTTCATCTATGCTGTGCATAACTATATTTTGATATACAGTCATATATAGTACTTATTTTCCCTGTATAAATAGGAATATAGTCCTGCTGAAACACATAATATTTCAATATCCGCGGGTACTTAAAACCAGACAGGCAGTTTCCCTGCAAGAAAACTGAGTAATATTTTGGAAATTAGAACTTTGTTTTTGGCCATAATTATAATGCAACAATTACAGATATTAAAAATATATATCAAATACTGAAAATGAGATAAACATGTGGCATTAAAATATTTTGATAACTTAATTGTCTTCTTAATACTCATATGAGAAGTTTTAAGATATTGCTTCTTGGAATTTGCTTGGAAAATAACAAAGATACGGCATGCTTTATATGTCCTCAGGGGCAATATATCATCAGCCAATGGGCAAACTGTACATTGGAGAAATGTTCTAAAAATGAGTTTTTTTATAATCCCCCTTCTGCATAATATAACTGCAGAATGCACTCACAACAGTCAATAATTTTATTCTTTCTGGTTGTAAATGGTATATATTGTGTTACTCGGAAACTCATTTACAGAAGCAGCACATGATTCTAAGTGCAGTTTTTGAAGTTTTTTTCCTTCCAATGCAGAATGCCAACATCAGTGAACCTGAGTACAGGTATTGTATCTGTTATCCAGAAACCCGTTATCCAGAAAGCTATGAATTATGGGAAGCCATCTCCCATAGACTCCCATTTTATCCCAATAATTACAATTTTTAAAAATGATTTCCTTTTTCTCTATAATAATAAAACATTACCTTGTACTTGATCCAAACTAAGATATAATTAATCTTTATTGGAGGTAAAACAAACCTGTTGGGTATATTTAATGTTTGAATGATTATTTATTAGACTTAAGGTATGAAGATCAGAATGACAGAAAGAGTCCTTATCCAGAGAACCCCAGGCCCCAAGCATTCTGGTTAACAGGTTCCATACCTGTATTTAGTTGTGTCTGCCAAAATTGAGCACTATTTATTATTTACTAGTCCCTGGGTGCAATTGCAAGAGCACTCCGGTGGTCTGTGCAAAGAGCAGTCCCAGGAGGCACATTTCAGCCATACCTTAGAGGTAAGGGAGGACCCCAATATAGGTGGCTCCTCCTCCCTCCCCCCGAGTACCTTGCATGTCTACATGTTTTCCTTCACCCGCTTTTCTTGAATGGAGTGCTTCCTAACACAGGTAGCATTCCATTTAAAGGGCTTTCTGCAGGCCTGCAAATATTTGCACAATGCCCCATGCAGTGGGCAAAGTACAGAAAAATGGGTGATTGCAGTGTTTTTTTGCACACTGTGTGGGCCAATGTAAATAATCTTAATCATGTGCTAATTAACTTGTGCTAGTGGATGGTGGCACTTCATGCATGCCAATGCACACATTAACACAATTAGGGGCAGATTTATCAAAGGTCAAAGTGAAGGTTCGAAGTTAAAAACTTCGAATTTCGAAGTAATTTTTTTTTTGACCATCGAATAGTCCAACTTCGATTCGACGTTGAAAAAAAATGAGAAAAATTAGAAATTCGAAGGTATAATTGTTTTGAAGTACTGTCTCTTTAAAATTTCGACTTTGACCATTCACCACCTAAAAGCTGCCGAAGTGCTGTTTTAGCCTATGGGGGACCTCCTAGAACCTGTATGTAGGCAATTGGGGGAGTTTGGGAGATCAAAGGTCGAAGTTAAAAAAACTTAGAATCGCAGTAGATCGAAGTATCGCTACTTCGAATCGTACAATTCGAAGTAGGCCCACTTCGACTCCAAAAAACTTTGACCACCATTAAGTTGGTCTTTTTGAATTTGAAGTTCGACGTTTTTTTAACTTCGACTTTTGATAAATAAGCCCCTTAGTGTGCGATTCTCTTGTCACACGTCAGTAGCACCTTTTGATGAATTTACCTTGGATTTTATCGGGCCAGCCAAGAAATGGAATGCATATCTGAGGACGCTGGCCCAAACTCCTTATGCTCTTATTTTATGACTGATTGTGAGTTAATGAAAGCAAACTGAGCTCCTGGTTTTTTATTTCCTCTTTAAATGACACCAATTGCTGGTCTGAACTTTTCTATAGAACACAAACATACAGATGTGAAATTTGGCAGTGAATTGGCCAGACTGGCTGACATTATCTGCCCATGTAAGCTAGGCTTTAGACTATTATTATACTTATATAGTTCCAACAGCACTTTACTCATTGCAAGGCAAGAATAGTAGCATGTGAAATACCCTATTAGCTGAAAAATCTAAACACTCTCACTGGTGAAACTATATGCCGTTCAAAAGCAGACAAATAAAATAAGATAGTGCACCTATTCTTTCTTTTACACCATACACTTTTTCTTTTCTATCAGCTAGATCAAATAACTGCCACCAATCACTGAGAAAGACTGTCACAAGGTTGCACAGAGAGTCTACTGGACTGTAGAAGGAAAATCTGTTTGAATGCCTATACCTTTTGAAATACAGGTAATAATTTCTAATAATAGAAATGAAAAGGCATAGCATTGTCCGTGTCTGAATTAAAAATCTTATCTTAATTAATCTTATGTGTGATGGCAGTGTAATTACTATAAGCTGCTAGTAAAAAGTAATAGTGATTGTATATTTTTACAGTTCCTTTCTAATTTAGCATAAACCAGTTCTATACCACTATTTCCACAGATTGACTGAAAATCCCATTTAATCAATGAGCTGTTGTGAAAGTTCTTTATAATAATTCAAATTCAAATAAGTTCTTGGAACCCCTGTACAGCCCTGAGACTTGGTTGGGGGGAATACACATATCACAATTTGTCACCAAGCCTCCAGAGCCACATTAACCAAAAAAAAAACAAACATGGTGATACCTGACCAAAAGCCTCTGGAACTGACAAACTATTATTGTCCTTGCTCTGAAAGTAAAGTCATCAATGAAAATAGATTTTTTTGTAAAATGCTATGCATTACTGATTAGTTTTCATATGGTTCTTATTATAAAAGAATGAGATGGCAGCTTTAACAGTGCTGAGAAAATCATATTTTCCACCGTGCACTGTTCTGTTGTTCTGCTTTCGACATCAAACAGAATCACATACATATTGCCAGTAGCAAAAATGGCACTATTAGTTGATTAGCATTTCTTTGATTTTATCCACTGTTATTTCTGCTATTTTAGATTGGGAGAGAGAAATAGAATGGAGGTGTATAACAGGACTGGTTATTATTTACTTAAACCCACTCATTTACTTATGCCCAATATTCAACGTGATTGGTCTAGTTAATTTATGATGCATATGCCCACACATAATTGAAACCCATCGATTGAAATGCAAATGCAACGTTCTCTTTCAGTGTGCGTTCGCCATACATATGTATGCAACCTGCACCAACTGATGCTCCCTAACTTGTTAGTCTGAATGGTGCACAAGTTAGGGAAAGGCAGGGGATACTTACACGCCACTCGTCCAGCTAAACACATTGCTGATGAATGCAGACAGTCATATAGGTTCCTGGGGAGAATGTAGGTCTGTGCTGTAATTCTGCTATTTGCTGGGCTTGTTGTACAAAGACTTGGTGGATTATGATTAATTTTTGTACTCTGCTTAAAGCACTATGAGTAGCAGAATTACAGCACAGACCTACATTTGTTGTAGTTGCTCCCTGCCTTGTAGGGATTATATGACATGTAAAGTCCATAGCTACCAGATTGAACAGCTGCGTGTAGTGGATGTTTAGGTGCTCTGTCTTCAGGTCCATTCTTCATGGTATATCTCTTCTAATGGTGGCCTATACAAGTTATTTAGTCGTAGTACAGCAGAGTTGAACTGTGTACGAAACTGGACATAGAGTACAGTCCCTACCCTAAAGAGATCCTTCTGGGTTCCTTTTTGAGTGTCACAAACTGCAACTGGGGCAGGGGAACACTAATTTTAAGCCATTGAGTTGTTAGGCCAACACAGACACCACCCCTGTCTTTAATTATCCAGTGTTTTACTACCAATCTACTACCAATTTACTACCAACCTATCAACAAAGGCTCAGAGCACAGGGATTTTTAAAGCCAGGTGTCTGAAAGGATCATAGCTCATATTCTAGAAGGGTTCCATATGATTATTCCTACCAGAAGGCAGGTTCTTTCTTCTGAGGGTAGCACAATTCCCAAAAAAACTTGCTACTCAGCTGATGCAATCTATATAGGCCTGTCAAAAAAGGGGCCAAAAAATGCTGGAATATAGCCCCCAACTCCAAAGGGCACCCAAATCAAAAATTCAAAAATATATTCCCAGTCAATACTCTCAAAGTTAAAAAGTCACTCTTTATTTATCATAAATATTAAAAAGTAGGCATACAGACCAATTGATGCTACGCCTTACGCGTTTCGCACCCACAGGCACTTATTCATAGGCATTTTTAACTTTGAGAGTATTGACTAGCACAATTCCCAGGCAGCATATCTCAGCCAGGGGAAAATTGGCAGGAGTAGTACAATATCAACTGTTGAGATTCAGGAGCATTTGTTCCAAGTTTACTCCACACACCTTTGCTGCCCTTACATTACTCTTTTTGCTATTTTCAGCTATTTCTATACTTAATGCCAGCTATTAGGCTCCATATTTCTCCCCAATAACAGGCATCCAGCCAGTTCAGTCCCAAGTCCTTTATGCGAACTTGTGCAACATGGTACAAATTTCTCTGCTAAATCCACTATGGGCATGAAAGTTCCATCAAATTTTGACATACAGACAAAGATCATTATGACTACAAGTGGCAGGACTGGTAGTACATACTCTGTCTGCCAGTCTCCATTATGTGCCACCAGATGGGGGTTCACTCCTGCCAAGAATGTCAAAATAAGATGTGACCAGTTAAAGCAAGGAAGCCATCCACTCATCTATGTAGCAACCAAACTTGATAAGAATCAACCACTGTAAAAAAAAATGTCCCTGTTTTTCTTCTAGGCAATAATGGCCTGCACTCCCTAAAGATGCAACCCAGCTACCATGAGATGCTGCCACAACTGAATTCAACTGCTAACAAATAACCATAATAATAATAATGGCAATAACAATAACATCAATCACAAAGAAGCCCACACAATGTCAACCTTCCCCTGACATGTCTAAAGCATTTCAAATGTTAAGGCTTTACGATCTAAATCATTTTGTTGTATTGCATTAACATTTTCAAGGCCCATGTTTCAGAACTTAAACGACCAAAAGGTTATAGGCACAACTTCACATTTATGACAGTAAAGTATCTTTAATGTTGCATAAAATAAAGGCCCTAGAGCAATGAGTGTCAATAATGATAATGAACATTTTTATGTTTCTGAATTCTCATTTGCTATTCTAAAGCTGAATGAAACACAGATGCACTGAGTACTTTGAGTACTAAGCACTTTGTTTTTTAAAGAGTAAAAGAAATATAGTTACATGGCTAAAGTGCATTTTCCATTTTCAATCAAGCTTTGACCAGTATACTGCAAGTTAAAAAAATATAGGTTTCTATGGGCAGCCAAGTTAAAAAAAATATTGGTTTCTATGTGCACATTAGTAACATTTTAAAAAAATACATGGGTATATAAGATGTTAACGCAACAGTAATTATCTTTGTATGATTGATACAAGTGAGAGGTGGTGATGAGTCATTTAAGGAGGGGGGAACAACATGATTTTTTAAATTTAGTTCTTTAACTAAGAGGGTTTGAAGGGCAAGCCACCCCATAATACAATTTTGCCCAATAAAAAGAAACGTAATGCCAAATAACTTTCCAATATATGTTTATTAAAAATTATCATTGCTTTAAGTTATTTGTAAAAACCATTGCTATTGAAACCAGCATTTGCTTAACTACTGCCTGTTACTTTTTAAACCATAGACAATTTGCAATGAATGTATATTGCAAAATTGCTTCAATTATGTTTTTTATTAGGCAAATCATTATTTTTTGGATTGACATTCCCTTTAATCATAAAGGTGCTGATTTTGGAGCATAGATGCTAAATTGGCTGCCCATAGATACCAACATTTTTTTAATTTGTAGTATACTAGTCAAAGCTTGATTGATAACGGAAAATGTACTTTAGCAATTTAACACCTATTTTAGTGAATACGTCTACAACACTGAGTTAGGAACAATTTTAACTGGATAATAGTGTTTTAAAATGTATCTTGATACAGTATATCAGTATCAGTATATCAGTATAGGAGGTTAAGACGTAACAGTAGAATATGTTACTCAAAGTAATGCTATTTGCTTGCCACACTTGCTCCCCAATAAAGCTATATGTTCACCAAACACTAATACTGGCATGTTCCCTGCCCTTTATAATGTTATTTTGAGACGTGTCTGTTCCATAAGCCAGATCAATTTATTATAAACATTTAGGGTTTTATGTTGGACCCCAGATTCATATGTAAATATATGAGCGTAGAAGCCAAGTATTTCTTGCTTTGCCCTAATCTAATCTTAGCCAGGAGTTCCACAGGCCAAACTGTTATATTCACATTGAATTGTAAGCTGTAAAGTGCAGGACCCTCCACCTCCTCTATCTGTCAGTAATTGTATGGAATCTATTGTACAGCATTGTAAAATATGTTAGTAAGTTATAGATGCTAACAATACAATAATAATAATAACTATAATTCTTTACTTAAGCATACTCCAGATTTGTAATGAACTAGAGCAAGAACGACAAAAACCCTTTGAAATCAATAACAACATTGTGCCGGAGCATATAACCAAGTCATAGAAGCCTGTTGTGAGACCAGACATTACAACAGATATAATAGAATAATATAATACTGCAGCATAAACCCAACCAGTTAATCAAATTTCAGTATCGCCAGCTAAAGACTAAGGACATAGTATATATATATATATATATATATATATATATATATATATATATATATATATATATATATATATATATATATATATATATATACACATGTACATATTTCACAAAAAAGACCAGCAACACTGAGATATCTTGTTCATCAAAGTTAGATTACACTTCTAACTTTGATGCACAAGATTGTCTTGATAAAGGTCCAAGCAGGGGACCGAAACGTTGACCTGTTTTCTTTTAATATTATGACTTAATAAAAAGTGAATATTTTACTAAAATCCCAGTGTGCATTCCTATTTGTGAGTACTTGTATACTAACAGCAAGGACTAGCACCTGGGTTGATAGATACTACTGCGTGGGAGTGCTTAAACCGTTGGAGTTTGTGTATATATATATATATATATATATATATATATATATATATATATATATATAGTCAACTACAAGAGGTCCTCTGCACTCAACCCATTATCAATATATTTAAGACGCGACATTTTGTGCATACTGCTACTAAAAAATCCCTTAACCTTTAAACAACACAGGGATTGTTTGTCCATATATTACAATATTGTCAGGATCAGCCCGGGACTTGAACTCTGGTGGTGCTGTTCTGCTCATTGTAGCACTTACCTCATGAGCCACTGGGGGCTCTCGGGACTGGTACTGAACTATTGTGTCTATTGTTTCTGGTAATCTGCCTGTTTTCCACCCACCTCGTTTACCCTCATGTGTTTCCCATTTCCTAATCACCTTCCCTTTATAAACCCCGCACTGAGCTTTGATTGTATTCTGTTTGTTCCTGACCTGCTAATCTGAATCTGAATCTGAACCTGAACCTGAATCTTGAAAACCTTGTTTCCTGAGTGAGTACCTTTGTTCCTGTGTTCCCCATTTTTCCCTCACCATCTGGATACCTCGATTAGCCTTTTGCCTGTTCCTGCCTTTTGTGTTTCTGTGTTCCGACTGCAATAAACCTACTATTGCTTCATCATCATCATGTCTTTGCCTACAATTACCTATGGCTACACCCCTGGGCTCCCACCATATCCACTCCCCTTGGAGTGGCTATCCTCGGTTACAGCGGTTCCTCGCTGTGAACGTTACAGAATGACTCAGCCCAACTGCAGGAAGCCTTTGGGAAAGCCCTCCATGCCTTCTGACTCCGTTGTTAAACTGCAACTCCCTTGGGATGGAGAGGATAAGGCAGAAGACGCCATCCATTTCACTGATGATGTCTGGCAGGATTTTGTCTCTGATGATGACTGGGAGGATTCAGTCTTCGATGAGGACTGGGAGGATCTAGACACGGATGAGGATGAATTACAAACTGCTATCTGGCCTGTGTCAGATCGGCCACTTCCAGTTTTTGGGCCCTTGTCTCCTCCACAACCTTCTGCTCCTGTGGCAGCTGCCAAACCCAGGTCACCCTCTTTTTCTCTCAGACCTGAACCCCAGTTTATTAGTTTTTCTACGGTTTCCCAGCACCCTCTCCAGTCTCCAGCTCGTGTGCCGGCTCTTCAGTCACCTGCTCCTGTGCCGGCTCTTCAGTCACCTGCTCCTGTGCCGGCTCTTCAGTCACCTGCTCTTGTGCCGGCTCTTCAGTCACCTGCTCTTGTGCCGGCTCTTCAGTCACCTGCTCTTGTGCCGGCTCTTCAGCCACCTGCTTTGGTGCCGGCTCTCCAGTCTCCATCTTTGGTGCCGGCTCTCCAGTCTCCATCTTTGGTGCCGGCTCTCCAGTCTCCATCTTTGGTGCCGGCTCTCCAGTCTCCATCTTTGGTGCCGGCTCTCCAGTCTCCATCTTTGGTGCCGGCTCTCCAGTCTCCATCTTTGGTGCCGGCTCTCCAGTCTCCAGCTTTGGTGCCGGCTCTCCAGTCTCCAGCTTTGGTGCCGGCTCTCCAGTCTCCAGCTTTGGTGCCGGCTTCCCAGCCAGTCCTCGCTCCTGTGCCGGCTTCCCAGCCAGTCCTCGCTCCTGTGCCGGCTTCCCAGCCAGTCCTCGCTCCTGTGCCGGCTTCCCAGCCAGTCCTCGCTCCTGTGCCGGCTTCCCAGCCAGTCCTCGCTCCTGTGCCGGCTTCCCAGCCAGTCCTCGCTCTTGTGCCGGCTTCCCAGCCAGTCCTCGCTCCTGTGCCGGCTTCCCAGCCAGTCCTCGCTCCTGTGCCGGCTTCCCAGCCAGTCCTCGCTCCTGTGCCGGCTTCCCAGCCAGTCCTCGCTCCTGTGCCGGCTTCCCAGCCAGTCCTCGCTCCTGTGCCGGCTTCCCAGCCAGTCCTCGCTCCTGTGCCGGCTCCCCAGCCAGTCCTCGCTCCTGTGCCGGCTCCCCAGCCAGTCCTCGCTCCTGTGCCGGCTCCCCAGCCAGTCCTCGCTCCTGTGCCGGCTCCCCGAAATCTGCCTGTGCCGGCTCCCCGAAAGCTGCCTGTGCCGGCTCCCCGAAAGCTGCTTGTGCCGGCTCCCCGAAAGCTGCTTGTGCCGGCTCCCCGAAAGCTGCCTGTGCCGGCTCCCCGAAAGCTGCCTGTGCCGGCTCACCGAAAGCTGCCTGTGCCGGCTCCCTGAAAGCTGCCTGTGCCCGTTACCATGCCAAGGCAACTGGATCCAGCCTCTGTATCTGCAGCCCAGCCGGTTCCAGCCACTGTATCTGCAGCCCAGCCGGTTCCAGCCTCCGCGCCTGCAGCCCAGCCGGTTCCAGCCTCCGCGCCTGCAGGCCAGCCGGTTCCAGCCTCCGCGCCTGCAGGCCAGACGGTTCCAGTCTCCGCGCCTGCAGCCCAGACGGTTCCAGTCTCCGCGCCTGCAGCCCAGACGGTTCCAGTCTCCGCGCCTGCAGCCCAGACGGTTCCAGTCTCCGCGCCTGCAGCCCAGACGGTTCCAGTCTCCGCGCCTGCAGCCCAGACGGTTCCAGTCTCCGCGCCTGCAGCCCAGACGGTTCCAGTCTCCGCGCCTGCAGCCCAGACGGTTCCAGTCTCCGCGCCTGCAGCCCAGACGGTTCCAGTCTCCGCGCCTGCAGCCCAGACGGTTCCAGTCTCCGCGCCTGCAGCCCAGCCGGTTCCAGTCTCCGCGCCTGCAGCCCAGCCGGTTCCAGTCTCCGCGCCTGCAGCCCAGCCGGTTCCAGTCTCCGCGCCTGCAGCCCAGCCGGTTCCAGTCTCCGCGCCTGCAGCCCAGCCGGTTCCAGTCTCCGCGC
Organism: Xenopus laevis; assembly: GCF_017654675.1. Taxonomy (NCBI): domain Eukaryota; kingdom Metazoa; phylum Chordata; class Amphibia; order Anura; family Pipidae; genus Xenopus; species Xenopus laevis. The sequence goes on from NC_054371.1 coordinate 190,913,848, forward strand.
CTGCAGCCCAGCCGGTTCCAGTCTCCGCGCCTGCAGCCCAGCCGGTTCCAGTCTCCGCGCCTGCAGCCCAGCCGGTTCCAGTCTCCGCGCCTGCAGCCCAGCCGGTTCCAGTCTCCGCGCCTGCAGCCCAGCCGGTTCCAGTCTCCGCGCCTGCAGCCCAGCCAGACTCCGTTCCCGTGCCAGCTCCCAGACGACTGCTTCTTCCTGAGCCAGTTTCTGTACTGTTTGCCCTGGCCTCCGGGCCTGAGGACCTGCCTGCCCTGGATAGTTCCACTTTCCCTGCTACTGGACCTGGTAGGGCGGTTAATCCTGTCTCTATCAGGTCTATTGCTGTAAGTGGTGGTATTGCTGTCCTGGCTTGCCTCTTCCTGTTTCTAACGGGTGCCTGTGCTCCTGGTCCGCCACCTGTGATGGGTGCCTGTGCTCCTGGTCCGCCACCTGTGATGGGTGCCTGTGCTCCTGGTCCGCCACCTGTGATGGGTGCCTGTGCTCCTGGTCCGCCACCTGTGATGGGTGCCTGTGCTCCTGGTCCGCCACCTGTGATGGGTGCCTGTGCTCCTGGTCCGCCACCTGTGATGGGTGCCTGTGCTCCTGGTCCGCCACCTGTGATGGGTGCCTGTGCTCCTGGTCCGCCACCTGTGATGGGTGCCTGTGCTCCTGGTCCGCCACCTGTGATGGGTGCTCCTGGTCCGCCACCTGTGATGGGTGCCCGTGCTCTTGGTCCGCCACCTGTGATGGGTGCCCGTGCTCTTGGTCCGCCACCTGTGATGGGTGCCTGTGCTCCTGGTTCGACACCTGTGATGGGTGCTCCTGGTCCGACACCTGTGATGGGTGTCCAAACTCCTGATCCGCCACCCGTGATGGGTGCCTGTACTCCTGATCCGCCACCCGTGATGGGTGCCTGTACTCCTGGTCCGCCACCCGTGATGGGTGCCTGTACTCCTGGTCTGCCACCCGTGATGGGTGTCCAAGCTCCTGGTCCTGTAATGGGTGCCTGTATTGGTCTTGTCTGTCTTCATGTCCTGGTTTCCGACTCTGGCTGTGATATCTTGGCTCCTAATTCTGCCAATGTTCCTGTTCTGGCTCCTGACCCCAGCGATTTCTTTGTTTTGTTTTCCCATCCTGGTGAAGCTTCTGTTTCTGGTGAGGCTTCTGTCCATTTCCCCAGTGTTTGGACTAAAAAGGCTGGGGGACCATTTGATCCTGGGATCGCCCAGAGGTCAATCCTCAAGAAGCTCCTGTTCTCGTTTCTGGCGAGGCTTCTGTCCATTTCCCCAGGGTTTGGACTAAAAAGGATGGGGGACCATTTGATCCTGGGATCGCCCAGAGGTCAATCCTCAAGGGGGGGGGGGTAATGTCAGGATCAGCCCGGGACTTGAACTCTGGTGGTGCTGTTCTGCTCATTGTAGCACTTACCTCATGAGCCACTGGGGGCTCTCGGGACTGGTCCTGAACTATTGTGTCTATTGTTTCTGGTAATCTGCCTGTTTTCCACCCACCTCGTTTACCCTCATGTGTTTCCCATTTCCTAATCACCTTCCCTTTATAAACCCCGCACTGAGCTTTGCTCAGGGCTGAGTCATTGATTGTATTCTGTTTGTTCCTGACCTGCTAATCTGAATCTGAACCTGAACCTGAATCTTGAAAACCTTGTATGCCTAGTTCCTGAAAACCTTGTTTCCTGAGTGAGTACCTTTTGTTCCTGTGTTCCCCATTTTTCCCTCACCATCTGGATACCTCGATTAGCCTTTTGCCTGTTCCTGCCTTTTGTGTTTCTGTGTTCCGACTGCAATAAACCTACTATTGCTTCATCATCATCATGTCTTTGCCTACAATTACCTATGGCTACACCCCTGGGCTCCCACCATATCCACTCCCCTTGGAGTGGCTATCCTCGGTTACAGCGGTTCCTCGCTGTGAACGTTACAAATATATTTAAGCTGGCCAACTACGTCAAAGTCATCCCATATCTGGCCAGTCATACGCTTAATTTTCATCTGATTCATTAAGAATTCAATTGCTTAATTATACATTTTACAAAGGGACTAAGTTTTACCTGCAACTTACTAGCTGCTTTTAAAGTAATTGAATTCTTAATGAATCAGATGAAAATTAAGCGTAGGACTGGCCAGATATGGGATGACTTTGACGTAGTTGGCCAGCTTAAATATATTGCAATATATGGACAAACAATCCCTGTGTTGTTTAAAGGTTAAGGGATTTTTTTAGTAGCAGTATGCACAAAATGTCGCTGTCTTAGATATATTGATAATGGGTTGAGTGCAGAGGACCTCTTGTAGTTGACTATATGTATTTTGTGGTCACACCCTCATTGCACCCCCGCCTAATGGTTTTAAAAAATAGTGGTGAGCACAACTTTCCCTTGTTTTTTATATATATATATATATATATATATATATATATATATATATATATATATATATATACCAAATGATGACAGCACTCCAAGGATAATTCCACATAGCCAAAAAGTCAAATAAAGAAAAGGTTTACTAGGCTGAACTAAGAGGGAAGTGAAGCCTGTCTTTGCTCGTGTGACTGCAAGGCTCTGATTGGCTATTCCCCCTCCTTCTGTGCTTTTGGCAGGGACCTTTAGGACACGCCGACTCCTACAACATTGGGGGTTTTCATTGATCCTATATGTCTCCTTTTATAGAAAGCTGATTTTGCATGACTGTCGTGGCACTATATTCTGGGGTCATGACAATATATTATAAAAATATTCCACTTTTATAAACAGATGAAACAGCAACAGGCAACTTTTTTCCAAAAATGCCTGTAGCTTGGCAACACTCCATGCTTCCTGTTCATGTGAATGGGAATAGATCCATGGCGTTTAGAAACATTTAAAGCTTCCACCGTGTGCCATGACATGAATCCCTATACTCAAACATTTAAAAGAATAATTCCAGCGCTTGCATTGCATTTAGTAAAGTGTGCTGGACACTGCTGACAGGCAATTCTTAAGTCCAAGCATGATGGGGCGTCAGTGATACAAGCTCTCATTACTTCTGAATATTCATGATTTACATTTCTTCTTCCTTCTTCCTATGACTTTTTTATTGCCCTCATTTTTTACTCCTTTTGTTTAAGTTAGTGGAATGGAAGCGCTGCTGAACTAATATATAACCAGCATGTGTCCATTACAATCGTAAAAGCAGGGTAATATAAATTAAGAGACTATGAAAGTGTTACAATAATACATTTACTGCTGTATTGCTTTGCATATAAAACATTAACGCAACCCTTGGATAGGACTAGTGGGTAAAGATTTACTGTATATATGTACAGTATGTATATATCTGGATTTCACAGTATGATACAGGGCTTATTCGGGTTGCGTGGAACTGTCTTTTTAATTTTTTAACAATTCTCTCTGGCATAAGGAAAATTTTAAGTTAGAGAAGTAGATGATAATTCACGTTAAACTACAGATTCTGTACATTTATCCAGTTCATTACATATTACAGATTTGTTTAGAGAGTGCTAACCACACATAAAGATAAATGGGCTCAAGAGCCTCTAAGAGTTATAAAGTTATTAAAATAAGGTGCACTTATTCTAAACGATGTTGTTATTAGCTGAAGGCTCTGTACACTTTGCAAGTGGAACACTGCTGACAACAATGCTATTTTGAATAGCTAATAAAAGTCAGCTCAATAGGGTTTATCAGACACAGGAAGGATATATGAGGTGACATGGTGTGTCCTCCACAACTACTATCATTTAACTTGAAGATGACAGTTGCTGAAAGTTAATTTACATACCTTGAAAATTTACGGTAGGGAAGGTCTGGCTTCAGTAACACAAATAATCACAGTACCTTAACAGTTATTTTAGGCATAAACACAATATTTTCTGGTACAATAATAATAATAAGTATGAGTCTATAGCAAAGAAATAGGACAGGTTTGATTTCAAAGAGAATAGTAATACCACACCGCACCACAGATGCTCATCTGATAAGAGAAACTTCAAAAACTTGTGATGTTGGATTGAACAGCAGTTGGGCTATAGGTTGGATATATTAGATCAATTCCCTGCATTTGACATGTTAATGGAACCACAGTCCAATAAACCAATAGGGCAAACATTCTTCCCTTCATACTAAAGTACTAAATATATCATAGAACTATTTTCTCTTCAGTCCATCAAAACTTGATGTCATTTCTGCGTATCCCACCATGCTCTTTAATAAAGTCAGCCTATTTTTGTATGGTGATGTTCCTTCAAGATGGGAAAATATTTAACCGTTATATATTAACACCATATAATAAATTAACATTTTGCTTTGGTTTGTTGTTATTTATGACAGTATTTATCACTCTAAAGCAGAACTTTGTTATCCATCTAGAAAAGTAACTCGGCAATCCTTCTACTCAGAGCTGATGAAAGTATAAATCACGATAATGACACCACTAATCTTTGTCCTTAGCATGAGCATGGCCTTTAAAAAAAAAAACGTTTTTCCAATATAATCTCCAGCAACTGTGAGAAGGCAATGTTTCTCATGGGTGAGCAATATATTTCATAGTATTACAGGAGGTAGTCAGAAAAATCTTATTTTTTCCTAAAACTCCAGGGGAAATGTTTTAATAATAATAATAATAGTAATAATAATAGTCATATGGCAAATCTCATGAGTATTTGCTTCTACCCAGTTAATTAAATTGTACCATGTACCTCATTGCACAAGATATCTGAATATTTCTACCTATTTTTTATGGTAATAAGTGATGAATAGTATTGGCATTGGGTTGCTCATGATTGGACAACAAAGGAATTATGTATTCTGCTTGTTTTGTCACATTTGATACATATTCATATATTCCACAGCTCTTTATAAATAATATAAATAATATAAATTATTCATCTTTTACTTTACTCCATGTCATGAGTGTGGGAAGAAACTGAAGTACCACAAACAAACCAACAAAGCCCTTGCAGGTAGTGTGGCTGGAATAAAAACTCCGACCCCAGCACTATAAGGCAGGAGTCATACAGTTATGGGACCTGTTATCCAGAATTTTTGGGACCTGGGACTTTCCGAATAACGGATCTTCCCATAATTTGGATCTTCATACCTTAAACCATGCCACAGAAAATAGAATCTACATTCTGTGGATTATAGTGCTGAAGAACGACTGAAAAGATTCTACGCTCTGCTGCACTTCCGGGTCTGCTAATGCACACTTGCATTTACACTTACACACACACACACACACACACACACATACATTTTGGGGGGTTCCACACATTCACAGCACACACGCAAACATGCACACACGCAAACGTGCACACAACATGCATTTTACCAAGTGCACACACACTTATATGTACTTTCACAATTTTCGATTGTGAATTTTCGTGTTGTTCACTTGTTTTTGTCAATAAAATGTTTTTGTCCAAGCTAAAATACTCAAACTGTGATTCTTTTCACTAGGACAAGAAAAGAAAAAAGGGTTGGTTTCGTGGTTGGATTTTAGTCATTTTATTGCATTCTGGCTTCTTTTTGTTTTTGCCAATAGAAACTTTGTCTGCTATATATCCGTTTGGTGGTCTCTGTGTACCACATAGTTTGGTAAATCTATGCATCTTGTGAATCAGTGGTGTTCAGTAGACCCCTATTATGCTTATTTAGGATGTTTTATGTTGGTATGTTACAAAATCTGGGGTATATAATTGGAAAAAATGCAAGCTTTGTGACAATTTTCACAATGTTTAGCATAGACTTGCAGTTTGATAGTTTGCCATACAAAGGCATATTTACCCATTTTGGATTTGTCTGAATGTGTACTATCCAAGAATATATGGTTTTTGGGGGTCATCATATTTTTTGTGTTTTTATCCCCCAAAAATGCAGTAAATGTTGATATTTTTTGATAGCTCTAGTGACCTCTGGAACAATATGTTTGCGCTAACTTCATTTTGGGGCCTCTAAATGCCAGATACTTTGGTAATCCTTTACACAATGGGCATCAAACTGTTCAGTTTACCCCTGGCATTCATATTTAGGATGTTTTTTCTTGGTACCTAATGCTATGAGGGCGATAAGATGGTAGAAAGTGGAAACTTTGAGGTTATTTTCCGGTAGTAGTTTGGAGTAGAAAGACACGATTACCCAATGTGTGTACTTTCCAAAAATATATGGTTTTGGCGGGTCAACATATTTTTTTGTGTTTTTACCCCACAAATAATGCTGTAAATGACAGGCTTTAGATGATGTATTTTTAGATTCAAGCTAATTCCAGGATCAGGATATAATAATTTGAGGGTTTTTTAACCCGAAAATGTGAGTTTTGATCAAAAAAACCCCTCAAAATTCGAATTTTCATGGAAAACACAACTCAAACCTTAAAAAGTTTGCCCCTAAATAAACCAGTAGGGTTGTTTTGCTTCCAATAAGGATTAATTATATCTTTGCTTGTATTAAGTAAAAGGTACTGTTTTATTTTTATAGAGAAAAATACATTTCGATTATTTGGATAAAATGGAGTCTATGGGAGACAGCCTTTCTGTAATTTGGAGCTTTCTGGATAATGGATTGCTGGATAACGGATCCTATACTTATAATTGTAGCAGTGCAAGAGTAGCCCAGTCTGAAGGCCACTTAGGTTAACATTTGAGTACAATGCCTATGGGCAGTAAGCCATGGCAACCAATCAAATTGCTGCATTCATTGTTCCTTTTGCTGCTGGTTTATAAAGCTAATCACTGATTGGTTGCTATAAGTAACTGCCCATGGGCAACTTAGCCCAGTGTTGATAAATAAGCCCCTTGGAGTATTAGTTGGGTTAAGATTTAGGATGAGAACTAAGTTGCTGCCCTAGATATTCTTGGAACTTCAGCTTAATGACTAAACTGATATTTTCCTAAATCTGTAATCTTGTTATTAGCAACCATGAGCAAAGGTTGGACCCTCAAGGGGGTTTCAGCAAACACTGCTCTTCAACATCCATTAAATATAGAGAGCAATAGGAAGTGGCTCAGGACATTTTCTAACATGCTTATTTATATTCTGCTTCATTTCTATCTCTCTTTCCCCACCAAATAGAATGCCAACATGGCTGGAGACAGAATACTATGGGAACACCATGGGGCAGATGTATCAAGGGTCGAATTTCGAGGGGTTAAATCCCTCGAAATTCGACTGGGGAATAGAATCAAATAGGGAATTTGTGCGAATTGTGCTGGCGAATAGTCGAGCGATCGAATATTCGATCGAAGGATTTTCATTCGATCGAATGCCTTTTTATTCGATCAAAAACGTAGAAAAAAAGCCTATGGCGCTTTCCCATAGGCTTTTAAACCAATTTGGTAGGTTTAATCTGGCGAAGTAATCAGTCGAATGATTTTTAAAAGAGACAGTACTTCGACTTTCGAATGGGCGAATAGTCGCAGCGGTTTTTCGCTTGATCTATTCGAATCATTCTACTTTACGCCAATTCGATAGTCGAGGAGCACAAAAAACTCCTCGAAATTTAAGTTTTTTTCCCTCTATTCATTCACCCGAGCTTAGTGAATGTTCCCCCTTGTGAACAACTTGTGCAAATGTGACTATGTCATTCAGGACAACAAGGTAAGCTGTCTTGCAAGCTACTAGATTGTGATATATACAGACATTTACAATTATAACACAGGAATCATATACTGCTACTAAAAATCATTAAGTAGTAAAACAGTTCTGGACAATTTATGTAGCAGCTATTGACTTTAGCTAGATGTTCTTCTTACAGCTATAATTGACTTACACGGCAATACAGAATGGCATTAAAAAATCAATTGCAATGTACAAAGCAGAGTACTGGCAGGAGCATGGTAGCCCAATAAGTAATGAGTTCTTGCCTTGCACCCCATAGTCCTCCTGTATCCACCCCTCCAGTATGAATCACTGCAGAAAATAGGCAGCAGAAACAGGTAAAACTGTTTGCTTTCAATTTTGGAGATGCAATGAGATGTGTGTATACTGTAGGTGCAAGATAAATATTCCATATGGGCAAGGTGCAAAAAACGTACTTTGTATTCATTTGTTGTACTTTGCAACTATTTTTGTAAATGAGGCTGTATGGGATGGTTGGATGTGCGTAAATTCAAACATTTTTAGCAAGCCTCTGACGAAGTCCCATAGCGACGAAACGCGTAAGGCAAGGGTGGTGACATCATCTCCAGGCGCCAATGGGTGTTACGGCGGGTGGAAGCAAGGCTGGTCGTGGCTGAAACTGGGATACCAACACGCATAATTGTTACCCCAAAACGGAGATTTGATGATCTTATAGTGGAATTTTGGGATAGTGTGGAACTACAACTGTCACTACACTTAGATTCTCTTTATGCTGCATTCTTATTTCTCCTAGCTTTTAGCGCTGACTCATAGGGATGTAGCGAACGTCGGGAAAAAAGTTCGCGAACATATTCGCGAACTTGCGTCAAAAATGCGAACGGTTCGCGAACGCCGCGAACCCCATACACTTCAATGGGAAGGCGAATTTTAAAAGCTAGAAAAGACATTTCTGGCCAGAAAAATGATTTTAAAGTTGTTTAAAGGGTGCAACGACCTGGACAGTGCCATGCCAGAGGAGGATCAAGGGCAAAAATGTTTCTAAAAAATCCATTGTTGACACAGCGCTGCGTTTTGTGCTGTAAAGGGCAGAAATCACACTACATTTCTAAACCTGTGTAATAAAATGCTTTAAAACGTCCGGCGTCTACATGCCAATCAAGTCGTGTAAAGGTTACAGCCTGTTCACACGCAAAGACGAAACGCGGTGCTTACTGCAACGCAAAAAGACGCAAAGAGCTTTAATGAATGATACCGTCAAGTGAGCAAATAATAGTTTTTAATTACTAGTTGCTTGTCACCTCCAGGATGTTCGTCCTGTTGGTGGCAATATTTCTGTAGTGGTGTGTTTAGCAGTTACCGTGCTTGTGCGCACGTGCACGGTCAGGCAGAGGTAATTCAATGTACAGTGAAGTGAACCAAAAAACACTGATTCTGCAGTGTGGGCCCAGTTTTGGTCTACTTTATTGATCACCTGCGGTGACCATAAAAGATGCGATTTTGCCACTGTTGCAGAACCCTGAAAAATTAGGCATGTGTACTTTCCTGAAAAATTATGTTTTTTTTGTCGCAGCCACTGAACCAGAAGTCCAGAAACAATATGCCATATAAATGCTGAAAATATTAATTTTTTTTTGTGGCAGCCACTGCAGCACAGAGGCCAGAAAAAATATGCCATATAAATGCAAACAATATTAATTTTTTTTTTGTCGCAGCCACTGCAGCACAGAGGCCAGAAAAAATATGCCATATAAATGCAAACAATATTAATTTTTTTTTGTCGCAGCCACTGCAGCACAGAGGCCAGAAAAATATGCCATATAAATGCAAACAATATTAATTTTTTTTTGTCGCAGCCACTGCAGCACAGAGGCCAGAAAAAATATGCCATATAAATGCAAACAATATTAATTTTTTTTTGTCGCAGCCACTGCAGCACAGAGGCCAGGAAAAATATGCCATATAAATGCTAACAATATAAATTTTTTTGGTCGCAGACACTGAAGCACAGAGGCCAGAAAAAATATGCCATATAAATGCTGAAAATATTCTGTTTTTTTTGGTCGCAGCCACTGAAGCACAGAGGCCAGAAAAAATATGCCATATAAATGCTGAAAATATTCATTTTTTTGTCACAGCCACTGAAGCACAGAGGCCAGAAAAAATATGCCATATAAATGCTGAAAATATTCTGTTTTTTTTGGTCGCAGCCACTGAAGCACAGAGGCCAGAAAAAATATGCCATATAAATGCTGAAAATATTCATTTATTTTTGTCGCAGCCACTGAACCACAGAGGCCGAAACAATATGCCATATGAATGCTGAAAATATTCATTTTTTGTCACAGCCACTGAAGCACAGAGGCCAGAAAAATATGCCATATAAATGCTGAAAATATTCTGTTTTTTTTGGTCGCAGCCACTGAAGCACAGAGGCCAGAAAAAATATGCCATATAAATGCTGAAAATATTCATTTATTTTTGTCGCAGCCACTGAAGCACAGAGGCCGAAACAATATGCCATATAAATGCTGAAAATATTCATTTTTTTGTCACAGCCACTGAAGCACAGAGGCCAGAAAAAATATGCCATATAAATGCTGAAAATATTCTGTTTTTTTTGGTCGCAGCCACTGAAGCACAGAGGCCAGAAAAACTCAGGATTTACCTGGATTCAAATTAAACCAGTAGGGTTTGCACCCTAGTTTGTAACGGTGGTGGAGGGAGGAGGACGCTAAAGGACAGCTGTATGTGGAGTCATGAGGCGTGCAGAGAAGGACAGCTGCATGGGGAGTCAGAATCAGAAACTCAGAACAAGTCTTCCGGCGTGCAGTAACCCTCCGAGATCCACCCCTCATTCATTTTAATAAAGGTCAGGTAATCCACACTTTTGTGACCTAGGCGAGTTCTCTTCTCAGTTACAATCCCTCCTGCTGCACTGAAGGTCCTTTCTGAGAGGACACTTGAGGCGGGGCAAGACAAGAGGTTCATGGCAAATTGTGACAGCTCTGGCCACAGATCAAGCCTGCGCACCCAGTAGTCCAGGGGTTCATCGCTCCTCAGAGTGTCGATATCTGCAGTTAATGCCAGGTAGTCCGCTACCTGCCGGTCGAGGCGTTCTTTGAGGGTGGATCCAGAAGGGTTCTGCCGCTGCCTTGGACAAAAAAACATTTGCATGTCTGACGTTACAGAGTGGCCAAAGTGCTTTGTCCTTGCAGGTGCGCTCGTGGCAGGATTACTGGCACCTCTGCCCCTGGAATGTTGATGAGTTCCTGAAGTGACATCACCCTTAAAAGCATTGTACAACATGTTTTGCAGGCTGGTTTGTAAATGCAGCATCCTTTCAGACTTGTGGTATGTTGGTAACATTTCTGCCACTTTATGCTTGTACCGAGGGTCTAGTAGAGTCGCGACCCAGTACAGGTCCTTCTCCTTAAGCCTCTTGATACGGGGGTCCTTCAACAGGCATGACAGCATGAAAGACCCCATTCTCACAAGGTTGGATGCAGAGGTATCCATCTCTGCTTCCTCGTTATCAAGGACTGCATCATCCACGGTCTCCTCCCCCCAGCCACGTACAAGACCAGGGGTCCCCAAAAGGTCACCACTAGCCCCCTGGGAAGCCTGCTCCTGTTGGTCCTCCTCCTCCACAAAGCCACCTTCCTCCTCTGACTCCACTTCTGACACCTCTCCCTGCGTTGCAGCAGGTGCCTGGGTTCGTTCTGGTGATTCCGACCAGAAATCGTGCGCTTCCTGCTCCTCGTCACGCTGGTCTACAGCCTCATCTGTCACTCGTCGCACGGCACGCTCCAGGAAGAAAGCAAAGGGTATTAGGTCGCTGATGGTGCCTTCGGTGCGACTGACCATATTTGTAACCTCTTCAAAAGGGCGCATGAGCCTGCAGGCATCGCGCATAAGCACCCAGTAACGGGGGGAAAAAAATCCCCAGCTCTGCAGATCCAGTCCTACCACCCAGTTCAAACAGGTATTCGTTGACGGCTCTTTGTTGTTGCAGCAGACGTTCCAACATGAGGAGCGTTGAATTCCAGCGAGTCTGGCTGTCGCAAATCAAACGCCCGACTGGCATGTTGTACCGCTGCTGAATGTCAGCAAGGCGTGCCATGGCTGTATAGGAACGTCTGAAATGGGCCGACACCTTCCTGGACTGCCTGAGAACGTCCTGGAATCCTGGGTACTTTGAGACAAAACGTTGTACTATTAAATTCAGAACATGTGCCATGCAGGGCACATGTGTTAAATTGCCCAGTCTCAGTGCTGCCAACAGATTGCTTCCATTGTCACACACCACTTTTCCGATCTTCAGTTGGTGTGGGGTCAGCCACCGATCGGCCTGTGACTGCAGAGATGACGGGAGTACAGATCCGGTATGGTTTTTGCTTTCCAGGCACGTCATCCCCAAGACAGCATGACAACGGCGTACCTGGCACGTCGAATAGCCTAGGGGGAGCTGGGGGTGCACAGGTGTGGAGGAGGAGGACCCAGCAGCAGAGGACGAAGAAGAGGAAGAAGACGAGGTAGAGAGCGAAGGAGGAGTAGAGGTGGTGGCAGAACCGCGTGCAATCCGTGGCGGTGACACCAACTCCACTGTCGTTGTTGAGCCACACATTTCCTGCTGCCCAGCCATGACCAAGTTCACCCAGTGGGCAGTGTAGGTGACATACCTGCCCTGACCATGCTTGGAGGACCATGCGTCAGTAGTCATATGGACCTTTGGCCCAACACTAAGTGACAGAGATGCGGTGACTTGGCTCTGCACATGGTGGTACAGGTGTGGTATTCCCTTTTTTGAAAAAAAATTGCGGCTGGGTACCTTCCACTGCGGTGTCCCAATTGCTACAAATTTGCGGAAGGCCTCAGAGTCCACCAGCTGGTATGGTAAAAGCTGGCGGGCTAAGAGTGCAGACAAGCCAGCTGTCAGACGCCGGGCAAGGGGGTGACTCGCAGACATTGGCTTCTTACGCTCAAACATGGCCCTCACAGAAACTTGGCTGGGGGCAGATGACTGGGAATGGGAACTGGTGGTCAAGGTGGAAGGCGGAGTGGAGGGTGGTTCAGACGGGTCAAGGACAGCAGTAAGATGCTGGACCAGAAGGAGGGTGGCTTTTAGTTTGCCTGTTGCCTTTGAGGTGTTGCTCCCAAAGTGCTTTGTGCTTGCCGTTCATGTGCCTTCGCATAGAAGTTGTACCTATGTGGCTGTTGGGCTTCCCAAGACTCAGTTTCTGACTGCACTCATTGCAAATTACAACGCTTTTGTCAGAGGCACACACATTAAAAAAATCCCACACTGCTGACCTTTTTGAAGCTGGCAATCTGGCGGTAACAGTAGAAGTTGGCGGCGTTGGCGGCAATGGCGGGTGCGTTGGCCGGCTGACCACAGGTGCCGATACATGTTGTTGCCCTACTGTTCCCTGCGAGCTGTCCTCCCTGCTTCTTCTAAGTCTTATTCTCCTCCTGCCTCTCTGGCTCTCCGTCTCTCCATCTGAACTATCCTCCTCTTGCTCTCTTCTACTGGGCACCCACAAACATCAATCTCCTCATCATCATTCTCCTCAGATGCATCAATTTCTTCTAACAGCTCACAGAAGGAAGCAGCAGCGGGGACCTCCTCGTCATCACTCATTATGTCCATCTCTGTTGTGTTCTCTGCCAGAATTAAATCTGGTGTAACGTCCTCATCTCCTTCATCTTCTTCTGCCAATAATGGTTGCGCATCACTCAGTTCAAGAAACTCATGTGAAAATAACTCCTCTGACTCCAGTGAAGAAGGGGCGCCGGTGGTGGAGGAAGTGTTACGTGGGGTGCCCATAGCAGTGGAGGATGAGGATGTTGTGGTAAAGTTAGAAACGGTAGAGGATGGGGTGTGCTGTGTAAGCCAGTCAACTACCTCTTCAGCATTTTGGGAGTTCAGGGTCATTGCCTTTTTAAAACTGGGCAATTTCCTAGGGCCACAGGATAGCATAGCAGCACGGCCCCTAGTGCCTCTGCGTGGCGGCCTGCCTTTGCCTGGCATTATTTTTAAAACAAAAACAACAACAACTCAGGTGGTGTTTCTGGAGACGGTATTATTATTGATATTTAGACAGAATGTGAAAAAGCTCACACAGCTAAGTGGCAGTGGTTTGAAAATGAAGAACACACTGGGCAAATAATGCCTGCAAGGTCAACGTATACACTACAGCAGTGGTGGATACGGAATATATTATTGCTGCTTGAAAAACGTCACTCAGGTGGTGTTTCTGGAGACGGTATTATTATTGATATTTAGACAGAATGTGAACAAGCTCACACAGCTAGATGGCAGTAGTTTGAAAATGAAGAACACACTGGGCAAATAATGCCTACAAGGTCAACGTATACACTACAGCAGTGGTGGATACGGAATATATTATTGCTGCTTGAAAAACGTCACTCAGGTGGTGTTTCTGGAGACGGTATTATTATTGATATTTAGACAGAATGTGAAAAAGCTCACACAGCTAAGTGGCAGTGGTTTGAAAATGAAGAACACACTGGGCAAATAATGCCTGCAAGGTCAACTTATAAACTACAGCAGTGGTGGATACGGAATATATTATTGCTGCTTGAAAAACGTCACTCAGGTGGTGTTTCTGGAGACGGTATTATTATTGATATTTAGACAGAATGTGAACAAGCTCACACAGCTAGATGGCAGTGGTTTGAAAATGAAGAACACACTGGGCAAATAATGCCTACAAGGTCAACGTATAAACTACAGCAGTGGTGGATACGGAATATATTATTGCTGCTTGAAAAACGTCACTCAGGTGGTGTTTCTGGAGACGGTATTATTATTGATATTTAGACAGAATGTGAAAAAGCTCACACAGCTAAGTGGCAGTGGTTTGAAAATGAAGAACACACTGGGCAAATAATGCCTGCAAGGTCAACGTATACACTACAGCAGTGGTGGATACGGAATATATTATTGCTGCTTGAAAAACGTCACTCAGGTGGTGTTTCTGGAGACGGTATTATTATTGATATTTAGACAGAATGTGAACAAGCTCACACAGCTAGATGGCAGTGGTTTGAAAATGAAGAACACACTGGGCAAATAATGCCTACAAGGTCAACGTATACACTACAGCAGTGGTGGATACGGAATATATTATTGCTGCTTGAAAAACGTCACTCAGGTGGTGTTTCTGGAGACGGTATTATTGATATTTAGACAGAATGTGAAAAAGCTCACACAGCTAAGTGGCAGTGGTTTGAAAATGAAGAACACACTGGGCAAATAATGCCTGCAAGGTCAACGTATACACTACAGCAGTGGTGGATACGGAATATATTATTGCTGCTTGAAAAACGTCACTCAGGTGGTGTTTCTGGAGACGGTATTATTATTGATATTTAGACAGAATGTGAAAAAGCTCACACAGCTAAGTGGCAGTGGTTTGAAAATGAAGAACACACTGGGCAAATAATGCCTGCAAGGTCAACGTATACACTACAGCAGTGGTGGATACGGAATATATTATTGCTGCTTGAAAAACGTCACTCAGGTGGTTTTTCTGGAGACGGTATTATTATTGATATTTAGACAGAATGTGAAAAAGCTCACACAGCTAAGTGGCAGTGGTTTGAAAATGAAGAACACACTGGGCAAATAATGCCTGCAAGGTCAACGTATACACTACAGCAGTGGTGGATACGGAATATATTATTGCTGCTTGAAAAACGTCACTCAGGTGGTGTTTCTGGAGACGGTATTATTATTGATATTTAGACAGAATGTGAACAAGCTCACACAGCTAGATGGCCACTGGGCAAATAATGCCTGCAAGTGCACTACTATTGGTGCACTACTATGAAGAACAGCAAACAGCACTGGACACCTTAAAGAACAGTAAGATAAGTAAAATAAAAAAAAAATTATATGTATATTAAAAAAAAAAATTTTCTCGGGTTGGTGCTGCTGAACTACTAGGAGCAGCACAGTAGCACACCAGTCCCACTCCCCAACACTGCTAGACTAATAGCACTTGGCTGTTAAAGTAGCAAAGTAAAACAACAAAAAAGAAAATAAAAGCAGTCCTTACAAGGACTATTGGGTTATTACAGCAGTCAGCAGATGAGATCAGAAGAGATCAGTGCCCACAGAAGGCAGCTACATACAGAGCACTGCAGTAGAAGGTAGATTACTAGCCAGCAAAGCTACCCTAAAATGTCCCTCAAATCCCTGCAGACTTCTGTCCCTCCAATACAGAGCAGTATCAAGTAGATTACTAGCCAGCAAACTTACTATCAACTGTCCCTCAAAGAAATCAGTGAAATCAGTAACAGCTCTCTCCCTACACTAGCTCTTGCAAGCACACACAGGCAGAATGAAAAAACGCTGCAGGGCTTCAGTTTATATATGGAAGGGGAGTGGTCCAGGGGGTGTGGGGGTGGTCCAGGAGGGAGAGCTTCCTGATTGGCTGCCATGTATCTGCTGGTCTGGGGTGAGAGGTCAAAAAAAAGCGCCAGGTAAGGCGAACCCAAAATGGCGAACGTTGCGCGACGTTCGCGAACATTCGGCGAGCGCGAACAGCCGATGTTCGCGCGAACAAGTTCGCCGGCGAACAGTCCGCGACATCCCTACTGACTCATACAGACTGTGATATTGTGATTGCCGCCCGAGGAGAAACGGGTAAAAATGAGTCTGAACCAAAGGGGAATTCCAGGAACTGTAGTTGCACTATTTTTATATTTTGAATCTCAGTAATTAGTTAGAAACGACATCCAGATACAAGTGTTTTGTTTAGTAATAGACTCAAAATCACACCCATTAGCATGCTTGTGTCTGTAAACAGTTCAGGAGAGCTGAGCTCTACTGATTTGTGCTGTTGTGCCGAGAACAGTCCGAGAACAGTCCCTGGTTTCTGATTCCTTTGTGAATTATAAATAGGGCAGGGCAGGAGCATTGTGACTGATCAACATGGAACTTTCTGCTTCTGTTTTGGCACTTTGTACCATGAACACCTCCCCAAATAATTCAGCCCCCTAGTGTTTTATTTTATGGTTTGTCATTTTTTATAAATAATCAGGGTTTTGTGTGTTCCAATATGCATTTGTATTCTGGGAGTGGGATCAAACACTAGGCTCTGAGGTAGTGCTCACATTGAGCAAGATGTACAATGATACTGAATTTGATTTTGTTTTTAATAGTCTTAAACAAAGGTTCTATTCAAGGCTATTTTGCAGTGTGCACTTCACAGAATTGCTCCAGGGAACTTTTGGAACTATATTGACTCCAAAATTGGGTAATGATACCAGGAGGCGCAGATAATTCTGCTGCAAAGTGTCTTTATTCATCAACACGACAGGTTTCGAGCTTGTGAGCTCTTTATCAAGTTCTATTGCATAAAGCAACACTCTCCTCCCTGGTTAAGGAAAGCCAGTGTAACCACCAGTCTCCAGTTCGGTAACCAAGAGATGGATACCTTATCACAAGGCATTAGTATTAATACTCCTCAGTAAAGAAAGAATTTATTTCTCCTCTGAGAAAAACTGGAGACAAATTCAGAAGGTTTTTTTTTTTTGCCTTCCTGTGGATCAACTATAAACTAGATTTATTTGAGCAACTTGATGGGCATGTTTTTTTCTACTCAACTACTATGTAATAATCAAACCATGTAGAGGTAAAAATAGGGAATGCAGAACAGCTAACACCCCTTGCACAACAATCATATTGTTCAGCATCTCTTTTTACAAATGTATATCTAAAATGATCATGTTGCAGGAGGCTCCTGGTGTCGGTTGAAGTAGTAGGGGAGAGATTGTGTTCTAGTCATAATGTAATGCGTTATGAAAACCTGATAATTTTGGTTCTTCAGAATATTATTATCTTCTATTTATAAAGGGGCTACATAGTCTGCTGTGCTTTGTAAGAGATCAGACATCATTCACATCAGTCCCACCAGGCTGCATCACAAAGGCCCATCCTGGTAGCCATTATGACCTCCTCCCGACGTTTAACCTCCCCGGCTCCTGCACCAGGCACGTTGTCGAATCATGCTAATTTCCATTTCTTCTTAACTGGGGGCGGCATATTGGGGCAGTAGGCCTGGTCCCTGGCCAAGTAGAGTTCACTTAAAGTTAGTATTATCAGAAATAGTTAATGTCTCTCTATATTTTGGAGTGTGTGAAGGAACTGAATGAAACCCAGACAAGCATAGGGGGAAGTAGTAGCGGCCAGGGAGCTAGTGCACACTAGGTATGCTGCCATAGGTTCCCTGTACCCTGTACGAGTGATGAGATGACAAGAAGCCCAGATCTGTCGCACATTACTGTTTGGCATACAATGATACTCTGGGACTTTCTGGGGTAGACAGACAGCAGAGTTGCATGACTTGTGTCCCACCACAACCATTTTGCCCTATGCACATGCCTCTTCTACCTATCATCATTACTCAGGGGCATAACAAGAGCATGCCCCCCCCACCGGAAAAAATTTGGAGATTGCACCTCTCTGCAACCCTCCCCACCGTGTGTTTGCTCAGATGCAAGGGCGTCAATTAAAAGAACAAGGGAGGAGGATTTGAACGAAGAAACAAACCCTACGGTCTGGGCCACCCTTTTTTCTTGACCCCCCCGAGGTCTGCTTCCTCTATAATTACACCACTGACACTACCCCTAGTTCTGGCCCTGGGGAGAACATACATTGCAGTAGTGCTGCTGAAATAAATCTTGAACCTTGTGCTGGTTGTAGCCAGGTTAAAAACATTTAAGTCACCAAGGGGATGAAAATTCATAGTCAAAGACTTTTTTTGTAGACATTTGTTGAATAAAACACAAGTTTTTGTATCGTCTTTTCTTTATTTAATAGATTATGCTGATAACCATATCACCTGAAGTGTTGGGCATTTATTTTTTCAATGGCAACTACAAAGTGCTAAAATGGAAGAAAAATTAAACATACATTGATTTTCTTCACAAAGGTATTTGAATCCTTAAATGGCAACCTGCAGTGAATGCTGATGAATCTATGCAGCCTTTACACGCATGGACATAAGAAAACTGGACTAAATGTGTTGCATAGATTTGCGGCTAGTAAAGCCAGCGCTAACGGTGTGATTGACAGACACAGTTCCCGCACAAATGCAGCAGTTAGCCAAAAGTGATACTAGTTTGTGTATTAGTGGAAGTTATGGTTGTCACTAGTTAGTGGGCACCCACTTTTACACTGGAATTCTGGGAAAAATGATGGATTTTAGGTAAAAGCCAACTTGTTTCCCAAAATTGCACATTCACTGCATTTATAATTGACCCTTCCATTAATGATGTGCGGGTCAACTAATATTCGACCTGCACCTGACCCTAACCCATTCTGGCAGCACTCAAACCTAATCCTAACCCTGCATGCTCCCTTCTTTATATACCTGAGTCCGCCCTGCTGAGACATCATGGAAGGGGGCGGGACATACCAGCACGAGTATATAAATAGTTGCACATGGAGGTTGAAGTGGGGCAGTAGAAGGTCACGGGTGGGATGGACAGAGGCTAAAGTTCACCACCATGCAGAAGATGGCCCATAAACCGCCTGATCCGCAAGTCCTGCGGCTTCAGTGGCCGGCACATCACTACTTTCCATGTATGGTTAGATTAATTCACAAATATAATTTAACATACAGGTATGGGACCTGTTATCAAAAATGCTGGGGGTTTTCCAGATATGGAGCTACATAATTTGGATCACCGTACTTTAGGTCTAAAAATAACACAATAGGACTGTTTTAATGATATCTTAGTTGGGAAATCATTTTTTGAAATTGTACTTAGTTGATTAAAATGGAGTCAGGGAAAGATGGCCTTTCGGTGATTCAGAGCTTTCTGGATAACATGTTTCTGGATAACAGATTCCATACATAAGAATATAAGACTGTTTGCTGAAGAAAGTAAATGACAAGAGGATATATATCACTTGATAACTGATGTTACTGGTCATATTGCAATAATAAACCATAAATTAAGAACCTTTGCGCTCAATGTGTTAAACAAAGCTTACGTTATTTATTGTGCAGTGTCAAAAAGAGAAAAAAAGCTGAAAACAAATGCCAACATCAAAGCCTTTTCTTGTCTGTGAGGAAGGTAAATGTGTCTAGTTCAAGGGAGCACATTGTCCATATAAACTGAACAAGCTAAAATAAGGCTGCCAAATCATCTAGGAGGCAAATCAAATCTCAGCCTGAGACATAAACCCACAGTCATCCAGGAACAATGTTAATGCATTTGTGTTACAGACATGTAGCTGCTCTGTAATATGTAAAGCTTCAGATAAACCAAATAATAGAGGCCTTTGCAATGAACAGTTAAGAAAGCATGAACAAATACTGTAATAGGTTCCTTGTGCTTGTGCCTGACAAGTATGAGGAACCAGCAGCTGCTGAACATTTTTTACAGTTGACATAACCTGTTAATAGTAGCCCTATGCTGCTTTGCTTTTGAAATGTCATTCACAGAATAAAACAAGGAAATACAGACTCGGCTGCAACCTACAATCTGTGCTTTAGATGGCCAGTAGTGCCGTTGTACTGCTATTGTTTTTATTTTTGACTTTGTTTGTTTGCTTCTAATTGTTGTTATGAGTTATTTGTTATTTTGTTGTGTTAACATCATAAACACGGTTCCTGTAAACAAGAACCCTTCAGGCTGGAGATGAGACCTGGCTTGCCAGTTTTTGCATATATTTAATCAGATACAGGAGATATTTAAATATATAATTACAGGAATATTATGAAACCATTTCATATGAACAATGGTGCACAAGAACAAAACACATTATAAATACAATATAAATTTAGGGCTTGAAACAGTGCAAAAATATATAAATAACACAAAAGACTATCTCTCCTGGTACCCTCTCCTGAGTACCTGGGTACTACCGGGTAACTATGGTCACTGCAGAGAGAAGAGTGTAAAGAGAGAGTAAATAGATTATTTATTGCATATCTATTAATTAATTGTTAATTTTAAGAGGCAAGATTATAACAGATACCAGTTACTTACAACTTATTTACAACCATTCAATGGTGTGTAGTATCACCCAGGCACATTATTTAAAGTAGATCTTGGGGTCTTACCACCTTGGGATTACCTGGGCACATGCTTAATTTTAGATTAAAAGTAGAACAAGGAACGTTAAGCATTTGCAATTACTTTAACATTAGTGCAATTAAATCTGGATCAGGTCCCACCAAAACTTAACCATATTCCTGTCCATCTTATCCAACCCAATCCCATTGCAAGTAGGTTACTATGCATTTAGGGTGGGTAAAGGGATAAGGAAAAAAGGGGCCTTCCCAGGCCTGTAGGTGAGGTACAACGTCTAGCAAGGGGGCCCAAACACTAAAGAGCAGTGGACGCTTATGTTCTCAAGTGAGTTCAGGCTGAAAGACTCAATGGAGTGAGTCCAGAAACAGATCTTGGGTATAGGATGCAATTGTCCTCTATGGGGTCTTGTCCCATCTCCTATGTCCTATCCATGTCCTATCTCAGGACATAGGTTCATGTGAAGTCCATAAGGTTCTGTGGTTCTGTAACGTATGATATCTCAAAACCCACAGTAACCGACAAGGTCCTGGTCTCAGTTCGCACTTCTGCCTATAGCAGCTGCCTTTAGCTTCGGAAAGGAGCCCTACGCTACTCAAATGCTGCCAGGACTTAATATGAGAGTACCAAGTGAAAAGCTTTAGGCAGGCAAGGGAACTGTAACCCCCTTCCCTTTGAAGTTCACAGTCATGACTGTACCTGCAGTTAGTTATACACCCTCCACAGCTCAGACTAAGCTGAGCTTTATGTCAGGGTCTTTAGGACCCACAATGACTAGATGGACCAGTCTAACATTCATCGAAGCTGTGGAGGTATTTGGAGGGGAAGTCCTTCACTTCTTTTATGAGCTCAGCCTCAAACTTTGCCACAGTTACCACAGTAGGGAATGAAAGACCTTTTGCCTACTACTCCCATGATCTCACCAAAGGTTTCAACCCAGACATACTGTACCTCCTATCAGAGTCCAAGTGGTCTGGTGTGGTAGGTCACTAAAGGAAAATAGTACCATTCCAGCTGGTATATCCACATCCTCCCATCCGTCCCTGACAACAGCCACCAGCAACCACTGTGATGTTAATGTGCAGTAAGTATCAGCAGTACCTCTGGTACCAGGTATATGTATACTTCTGTTGCCAAAGCCAGGCAGTTCAGAAGCTGCGCTACATGCGTTCATACTCATTGAATATCTGACACAAAATGGAGGAGGTAACGTAATGTTTGGAAGCCACCTTAATAGACGTGTGCCAAAATATAGTGGCATAGCAGGATTGTGTGGGAAGACAGTGCAGGTGAATGGGACTTACCTTGCATAGATCCAGATCTGGCAAAGCTGCATCCCACTATAGTGATGTCCTTCCCAAGATGGCGACATTCTGGGACCACCTTAGAGGACCCATGCAAAAGATACTGGCTGCCAGAATCTAGGCACGTGAGACTTACAATTAGAGGACAGACAGTAGTAGTAGGACAATGTGGTCAAGGTAGAAACAACCTCAGACCAAACCCACAGGCAATTACTTTGTGCTTTTATATGTGCTTTCTATTGAGAGAAAGGCACATATTTTTCAACAAAAAGGCACAGTAGTATAAACTTTGAGCCCCATATTGGGCACTGAAATGTAACCATTTCTTGACAAAAACAGCCCTTTCCAAGCTAGTGAACAGTAGAACATAGGTCACACTGACTCCCTTACCTAGATGGGCTCTCATTAAGTGAAGGACAATGGGAGAAGGTGTTGTGCAACCCAATTCACAGTGGAGAGCTGACTTTGTGTGAGTTGGGTGGAAGGAGCTCCCTTGGTGCAAGAAAGGAAGGGATTTAAATTTTTCAATGCCTACTAGGAAATGTACTGTAGAGCAGTTTAACTCTTATTTACTTTAAATCCAGCACCATTTTGATTCCAAGTAGCCTACTGCCTGTGTAAAAATGCCTTGTTTTACCAAAATAAATAGTTTAATGTGTTACATTTTTTTTTATTTTGCTAGCTATATAATTCATTCGACTTTTAAAATAGCCTCATCTTTTTTTCATCAGCAACTATTCTTCGACAGTTAAGAAATATATGCAAAAATATGCCTCATTTTTAAATCCTGTCGTGAAAAATGTCCTTTTTGGATTAATGTTGAACCAGAAATGGTATAATCAATATGCTGTATTCCTTGCTATTATTATTGTCCTCCCTCAGCAAATGAGCGAATAAATCTATTACCAGCATCAAGACCCAATTTTGTTTAGCAAATACAATAACTGTAAATTGAATTTGTTTATATTTACAAATGTTCAGTTGTACAAAGACAATTTTAATTGCCAAATGAATAAACGTTCTAATTCTCCACCAATTCAATTACAAAATCATGCATCTTCCAAATACGATAGTCAGGGAATATCACCTCTTGGGTAAAGCAGACAATCACATTTCATTTTCATTAGATATTAAAAGTCTACCCAAAAACAATAACAGTAACATTTTATAATCTGGTGTGAGGTGAACTGAACTGAGCATGCTAAATTGATTTTGCATTATTCTTGATGGATTATCTGCTTTGCAATAACCATACCTGCTACACATATATATGACATTAGAATCTTTTATTACTTTACAGTTAAAAATACCCTACTCCATCTTACCTGCTTGACTTTTTAGACCCTGGTGAACATTTATAAACAAAAAGGCTTGGCAGACTTAACAAATTTAGCAAATACACCTAAAACCTTGTTAAAGCATATTATTCTTTGTTTTTCATTGCCTTTATTGCATTTTCCAATACAAATGACATATTCCAAATCATTTCTAATCCATAAAATTAATAATTCAGAATCAATAGATTAAAGAATTACATTGAAATTGTATAAATAATGGTAAATAATAAAAAATGCTATTTTATGAAAGTACACAGAAACTCAATAGAGCTTAAAAGTTATGATTATATCTTATGTTAAACAACTGTAAATAATGTTACTATATAACCTTTTTTAAAACTATATTTACATAAAAAACAGCTTTATAGAAAGAGTCTACAACCTCACAAATTGCAATTTCAGTTGTCCATTCTTTTAACTTGCAGTAAAAGACATTCTTCTCAGCCTGTATTTTCTTACAGTCATTAAAAATAATCTTTTGAATTATCATTTTCTCAAATAGATCCATTCCACTGATATAAGTCGACCATATAACCATATATGTATTGCTTCTTGATATTAGCAATAGTATTTAGGTACAATAATATATAATTTAGTTATTTATGATTGTAACCCAAAAACAAATAAAAATAAAGTATTTTAGCTTAAGGTTTAAGTAAGACCACAACTTGAACACAAAGAAACTAAGTTTTTGACTTTTCAACATAAATAAAGCCTTTTACAAATCTATAATGTTGGTCTATCCAGTCTTCAGAAAAAATAAGCTTGTCACACAAGATAGATTAATCTATTATAATTATTAACATGCATTTATAAGCGGCAACATATTCTGCAACTCATTGGCATTGCATATGTTGACCATCTTTCTTAAAGACTACAGGTATGGGACCTATTATCCAGAATGCTTAGGACCTGGGGTTTTTCGAATAAAGTGTCTTTCCATAATTTGGATCTCCATTCTTTGTCTACTAAAAAATAATTTAAACACTAATTAAGCCCAATAGGATTGTTTTGCTTCCAATAAGCATTGATTATATCTTAGTTGGGATCAATTTTTTTTATTACAGAGAAAAAGGAAATAATTACTAAAAAATATGAATTATTTGATTAAAATGGAGTGAATGGAGGAAGGCCATCTTGTAATTTCGAGCTTTCTGGATAAAGGGTTTCCAGATAATAGATTCCATACTTGTACTAGATTTGTCTATTTTTGTAGACCATAAAGTTTGAGAAATAAAATGAATTTGTACATATTAGCATTTCTAGTATAGCCAGAATATTTTTTTATTAAATTATGTTCTCCTAATGAAAAATGTGATATTAAGATAACATTTTAAGAAAACACAGAGAAAAAACACAAATATAGCCAAGAATATTTTCCGGAAACTTGAATTGTAGTTATTGGAGTTATCAGAGTAATAAAAACCCCCAAAGATCCACATGAAAAACCCAGCAAGCAAAAGCTGTCAAAGTCAATGGAAAGCATCTCTGAAAGTTTCAAAAGTTATTTTATTTTTTTCCCGTTTCTTAAAACAGTTGAGATGTTCATGCTTTTTGAAAATATATGGAACAATGTGATTTTTTTTTCTATGACAAAACACTACTGGGATTTTTAGCTTTGAGTACTTTCTCAGATATGCCAGTGCTTAAGAATAAAACATGGTGTTGGGAGGAAAAAACATGAGTTTTGTCCCTTTTTCCCAGTGATCACTGTTTTTTCCTCTCAAATTCGAAAATAGTTAAATCTGCCCCGAGAAGCTTTGGTCACAGCCCATATGTTATTAGCTGTCACACAGTCAAAATTGACCACAGCCAGCCAAAAATTGTCATCCATTAAAGATACTTGTTTCAGAAGGAGCTTCTCACACCTGTATATAGTGCTTGACGCAACTTCCTTCCTTGTACATCTTGGCCTGAATTTTAGGAAGGTAGGTCTATTGAAGCAGGGAGACCCTGGACCTAAAGAATCAGCTGCACATAACATTTTGACCGAATTGACACTAAAAGGATTTGGAATTTTTCAGTTCAATTATGTGCAATAGCACAATTTTTATATCAGCCACAAGTGCATCAGGCGTAACTCCCATTGCCATCCATCCACTATAATGCTACAATTATTGGCGGGAAAAAAACTGCATTGTGGGTAAATAGCTCTTGTACCCACTGCATTTTCAGTAGTAAATGACCCCTATTGTGTCATCCAAGCACTAAGATCCAAACTGATCTAATCTGGGTCGAAGTAAGTGGTAGTTCTGGGTCTCATATGCTGCTCTGTCTATTTTGACAAAGACCCAAGAGTAGAAACAAAATGAATATCTATTTATTATGACACTACAGTATATTCAATGTGAATATAGTAAATCATTTTGGGACCCTGCAGCACAAAGGTAAAAGAGAAAAAATATTTTGAGCGTTCTAAGACCTATTTAGAATAGCATCAGAACAGTGACATTTTTTACTTTGATAGAAAAGAAATGCCTGTTTATTCTGCTTTAAAATGGTTTTATTTTTAAACTTTATGAATTGGCAATTTAGAAATGGAAATTTAGCTGTAGTAAAATGTTACCAAGATCCCATTTTTCATTATGTCAATAGCATTTCAACGGCTTCAACGAAATTATTGATGCACAGAAAAATATTGATGACTTTTTCTCTCATATTTGCCAAAAAGAGCTTCTTCTTCCTCCCATAAAAGATAATACAAATTTATCTGTCCTGGTAAATAAATTTCAATTATATTTTGTTCAATGTTGATATTAAAGTATTTTGTAAACAATGCAACAAGAGAAAACGAAACAAGTGAAGTTTTAAATGAAACATTCTTTATCAGACTTTTATAAACAGGTGGAGGGCTTTTTATATAAGGCACCTAGGTTACTACTAAGGCTTTTGTTTAAAAAATAAAGCAATGGAACAGTTCTAATACTATCTTCTTGTCTTTGACTCTTGACCTGTCTTTTTGCTTTGCTATAGGCTAGTACAATTTGCCCCAGGCAGGGCCAAAACCAGGGGTAGGCAGAATAGGCACATGTCTAGGGGGCCACTAGGCAAGTACCTCATGTCTGTGTAACGCTATCTTGGTCACCACATGTATTATAGGATAAACGTCATCTTACCACCCACAGGTTCTAAATCCCCTTTTTTAAATGAAAGGATGCTGGGAATTGCTCTCCAGGGCAGTGCCTCCACCTAGTGGGATCAGGGGATACACCTGTGGGTGGCCCCACTAGGAAACAAATAATACACACCAATGCAGTAAAACAGATAGAACTTTATATAACTGGAAAAGTGCAGAGTAAAACACATATTACATATAAATAACCCCATGCCCTGGGGATCCCATGTGGTATCCATAATGTCAGCACAACACACCCCCTTTACTCTTCAGGGCACAGCTCCCAGCAGTATATGCAGCGCAAGCACTGCTACCGTAGGCAGCTCTCTCTACGCTGCATCCAAGCTCTAGACCCTCCAGGTCAAATGCCACAGGCTTGGGGCCCAATACCCCAAGCCTTCTATGGGCTTCTCAATTCCTTAGGTCCCTACATCTTTGCTACAGTCCCTGCACCCCTGACTGGAGTAAAACCAGGAAGTAGACTGAGAACATGACAGCTCAGCTATTTGAAGAAATGACTCAATGGTGACACCTTCTGGCCAAATCTGGAATCTGCCAGGGCACACTGCACTAGGAAGAAAGGACCCACTCCCCCTCCCATATGGCCACACTAGGGGATTTCAGACCATAGGGATAGTTAACTCTATGGGTCCCTACACATAAAGTCTTGCATTTTATTGGATTGTTGCAACCTTTCCAAGCCATAAATCTGCAAGAAGTTTACACTTAACACTCAAGGGCTGATTATCAAACAGTGGGGCAGGTGGAAAGTACAAAACAAATGGAACAAACATGGTAAAAAAAGTCCATTGTAATTTCAGTCAATGTGATAAAGTTTTGCATTTTATTGGATTGTTTCAACATTTCCCAGCCATAAATCAGCAAGAAGTTTACACTTAACGCTCAAGGGCTGATTAACAAACAGTGGGGCAGGGTGAAAACTACAAAACAGAGGTGAAAGCCTCATCATGATTTTCACATTCTGCACCCTGTACAGTTGTGAGTGATCAGAATTGATTGCAAGAACCTGCTGTTACATGTGAAAGTATTGGAGCCCCAGTGGGCGCAAATAAGCCCTGTCCTTACCCCCTGCCTATGGCTATGCTATGCTATATATGCTATGTACCACACACTGGATTTGTTTTGGTGAATGAGCACTAAGCATTACAATTTTGCACTTGTGTCCAAAACATTTTTAAATTATCCCCTAACAAAGGCTACATGTAAATTTGAAGACGCCATCTTCTTCCACGCGATCTTCTTCCTGCTTTGACCTGCGCATGCGCAGTAGGAGCATTTCGCCGGTACGGATCTACTGCGCATGCACAGTAGATCCTTACCGGTGAAATGCTCCTACTGCGCATGCGCCAAAAACGCCGGTCAAAGCAGGAAGAAGATCGCGTGGAAGAAGATGGCGTCTGTGAACTCCGTGGACTGCACCTGCGCAAAGGGGTAAGTAACAAGTTAGGGGCATTTGCCCAGCGGGACAGGTAGGCCAGGGGGGAGGAGGGAGGGGGAGCAACACAGGGGAGGGGGGGGAGGGTTTTTGCGCCCAGGGGGTTTCCTTCTCCTTTAAGCCTACTAGAAAATCATGTAAACATTAAATAAACCCAATAGGCTGGTTTTGCTTCCAATAAGGATTAATTATAACTTAGTTTGGATCAAGTACAAGGTACTGCTTTGTTATTGTTACAGAGAAAAAAAGGAAATTGATTTTAAAATTTGGATTATTTGGTTAAAATGGAGTCTATGGGGGAACTTTCTGGATAATGAATTTCCAGATAACAGATCCAATACCTATATGCATTTTCTAGGCTGTACAAAATAGGGGTGTGGAAGCACTCTAAAGGCTAAGTAATAGTATATTTAATTATAATGGAAGTGCTAGTTTTAATGCACATTCCCTGAGCCCCTGTCTCAAAAGTAAGTTTACAAAACAGGGTTTTTTTTCTAGGCTTTATTTCTAAAGACTGCAACTTTTACATTTCACAGAAACGGTTAACCCGGTAGAGTAAAAAACAAACTAAAACTTTACACAACTCATTTATGCAACACAAATTGGATTAGCTTATTTGTGTGGGAGGGTTAGAAACCCTGCTATTATTTTCTGAACATAAACAATACATTTGCATTGATTTTTCAAATTTGAATGTCCTTGCCCTGGCTACTGCTACTTCACTGCTGTGAATACACTTCACAACTATTTTTCTTTGGGAGCCTTGGATGTGAAATGAACTGCATTGCCTATTAATTATTATTTATTAAGTACTATTTTTTTTTTGATAACTGCATTTCACAAGGAAAGTTGTTGTGACAAAGTGCCACTCATGTCTTCAGACATTTCAGCAAGGCAACTGAAACTGTGTTCCCTGTGTGTACCATTTTGTAAAATTGTACAGTACTGCATATCCTAGTAGCACATAAAGTTATACATACAGTACATACAGACATACAAGTGCAAGATGTGGCTAGAGGATGTAGAGGATGTGGCTAGAGGATGAAACATTGTGATTTAATTATGATTGCAAATTATGGACTAAATACAATGCAGGGAGAAAAAGTTATCTCATGGTTTATCACATGAAAAATTCAATTTGAGGAGAAAAAACTGCTTGCTGGAAAGCATTCTAGGAAATTGGGTTTTGGTCCTGGAGATCTTTTGCCCCCCTCCAAGAACATTACCTCATTTGTATGGAATCATCAGTGTTAAATCTTATGGATCAGGTAGGCACAGTGGTTATGGCTAATATCATTTGTTTGTCTTTGATCCGTGTAATGTCTGCTTACAGCTTGTCCGGTGGCAAGTGCTCTGTCCCCCCACCCGCGTGCCAGACCAGATTTCTCTGAAAAAGTATCCAGCAGCAGTGGTGTGTATTGTGCCCTTATACCTCTTATGACTTTTGTGAATGGAAGAGGGAGGTGGCAGTTAGCTAGGTATCTTATTATCAGAGGTTTCAGCTGGCCCATACCATTGGGGTGATGAAGACTCACTCCAATTGGAGTCCCAGGGTTTCCCTAATAGAATGGGGTTAGCAGACATCTCTGGAGGCAGGTATGTTTAGTTTAGTTTGGCCTGAGCCTTATGGCCTCCATCTCTTTTCCTCTATACTGGGGTATATATATATCTTTTTTAAAGGGAGGAATTTGTGTTTCAGGGCCAGCTGCCTCCCTCACAAGACTTTTCTAAGGTTGAGGTAACTTACAATTTAAATTTTTTTCTGTGATTATAATTCTGTCCTGTTTGTTACTGTACATGTTTGCTAGTTTAAATCTAACATTTACTTCT
Organism: Xenopus laevis; assembly: GCF_017654675.1. Lineage (NCBI taxonomy): Eukaryota > Metazoa > Chordata > Amphibia > Anura > Pipidae > Xenopus > Xenopus laevis. Next base: position 190,943,543 of record NC_054371.1, read on the forward strand.
TTTACTCTGTTTTTCTTATCCAGACTCCAGCTAGCTTACAATCTAGGAAAACGATGTCTTAACATGTGTTAACATAACTCTGTTCAGCCAGTGTGTATATAGTGAATATAGTACCCCCTCTTGTAAAATATAAGGCTATGATACAGTTAAGTCCATAAATATTTGGACAGAGGCAACTTTTTTCTAATTTTGGTTCTGTACATACCACAATGAATTTTAAATGAAACAACTCAGATGCAGTTGAACTGCAGACTTGCAGCTTTAATTCAGTGGGTTGAACAAAAAGATTGCATAAAAATGTGAGGAACTGTTTTTTAACACAATCACTTCATTTCAGGGTCTCAAAAGTAATTGGACAATTGACTCAAAGGCTATTTCATGGGCAGGTGTGGGCAATTCCTTCATTATGTCATTATCAATGAAGCAGATAAAAGCCCTGGAGTTGATTTGAGGGGGGGGGTGCTTTTATGTGGAAGATTTTGCTGTGAACAGACAAGCTGTCAAAGGAGCTCTCCATGCAGGTGAAACAAGCCATCATTAAGCTGCAAAAACAGAACAGAAACAGAAATTTCTACAATATTAGGAGTGGCAAAATCTACAGTTTGGTGCATCCTGAGAAAGAAAGAAAGCACCAGTGAATTCAGCAACGCAAAAAGACCTGAACGTCCACGGAAGACAATAGTGGTGGATGATCGCAGAATCATTTTCATGGTGAAGAGAAACCCCTTCACAACAGCCAAACAAGTGAATAACACTCTCCAGGAGGTAGGCGTATCAATATCCAAGTCTACCATAAAGAGAGAACTGCATGAAAGTAAATACAGAGGGTGCACTGCAAGGTGCAAGCCACTCATAAGAATCAAGAATAGAAAGGCTAGATTAGACTTGGCTAAAAATCCTCTTAAAAAGCCAGCACCGTTCTGGAAAAACATTCTTTGGACAGATGAAAAAGATCAACCTCTACCAGAGTGATGGCAAGAAAAAGTATGGAGAAGGCGTGGAACATCTCATGATCCAAAGCATACCACATCATCTATAAAACATGGCGGAGGCAGTGTGATGGCTTGGGCGTGCATGGCTGCCAGTGGCACTGGGACACTAGTATTTATCCATGATGTTGCACAGGACAGAAGCAGCCAAATTAATTCTGAAGTGTTCAGAGAGATACAATCTGCTCAAATCCAGCTAAATGCAGTCAAACTGATTGGGATGCGTTTCATAATGACCCACAACATACAGCCAAAGCAAACCAGGAGTTTATTAAAGCAAAGTCAGTCACCTGATCTGAACCCAATTGAGCTGCATTTTCACTTGTTGAAGACTAAACTTCAGACAGAAGGGCACACAAGTGTGAAGGCCAAGTGAGTTGGAGTCTGGGAGGCTTAAAGCAATATATCGGACAGGGTTTATGGTTATTCTGGTAAGGTAATATTTGCTTTTACAGCTTCCAGGTTTTATGGTAAGCATGTGTAGAATTAGATGCTGTTGATGTTATGCAACATTCAAATTAAAATCAGGGATTACTTTTTTTCTCAGTGAAGATTGTAAATGATTTGGGCCAGAGCCCTAGGATAAGGAAGTAGCTTTCTAGTACTCTATAAGCAAAAAACAGTTTGAGAGTTTAAGAGTGGTATGGAGTGGATTAGACTTCTCAGTGTCAGTCTTTACACTTCCTATTTGGTAGACTAATATTTGAGAATACCAATTAAATATTTGCTTTTAGGCCCAATCTACAGGGTAGGAAGACTTGTTTCCTACTAGGTCACTTCAATGTAAGCTCAAGGGGATGGTATTTGGGCAAATGCTATACATGTCTGCATGTATTCCTGTTAGGATGAGAGAAAGATACCAGACACACGATAGCCAGTGAAGCGGGGATGACCCCTGCGTGTTTATTACGTCAAATGTAACGTTTCGGGGGCGTGCCCCTTCGTTAGACATCTTCAAGTAGGAGAGGCGCCGACCTCTCTAACCAGCACCGGGCTTGAACTACGAGAGAGGTGGGGAAAGAGGATCATTGTGATTCCTGTTAGGATGCCCATTCCAGATGACATGCAAATACTTTAGTACTATCCAAAATAGTTTTAGCTGGATGATCATATAACAGTTTCAGCACTAATAGGAAATTTGGCCTAGGATGCTGGATGCTCCTGGGTATCTCACAGGGCAGGTAATGGATGCTCACAGTGGCGTTAGTCAGCCTTTTATTGATAGTGTATGTTGTGCATCCAACTGGGTATCTGGCAGGATTTGAGTGCAGCGTACAATCTCAAATTCAGTTTGAGTCTGAGGAATCATTGGAGATATGGCTGGCTGGGATATTGTACTTCCTTTTTCTATCCAGTTTTATATACCAGGTTGTTTCCATGTAGGTCATTCTGATTTCAAACTAGGTTATTTACTGTGCAATAGGGGTTTCTCCTTGTGGTTGCTCTAGTATTACCACAATATTCTTGTCTAGAATCCTGTGTAGGGGGTATAGGGGAATTCTAGACTAACATTCCCTTTCTCAGCTAGTAGTTTACTCAACACGATTTGTTGCATGGTGCTTAGGTTTGTGGTCCAAGGACAAGTACAGAATTCTCAGGTGCTCTGTAGATTGCAGTCTCTAGAGTCAATGATCTACCTCTACACTATGCATATGTATCTACAATATCTCATACAGATCTTGTGCATGTAGAATGTTAGTGACAGTATGTTTCCTCTACTAAGCTGTACTCCAACTTCTTGAACTAGATCCAATAGGGCTCTTGTGGTGGACACACAGTTGGTACTGCTGTGCTGGTAAGTAGTGGAAAGTTCACAGGGTTTGTACCAGGAGTTCTCTCAATGTTCACCAGTGGAGGCATCATTCTTAGTGGGATTTATCTGGAATAGATTATTATAGTCTGGGATCCAGATTTCCTTTTGTGGAACTATTACCCTTCCATTTGGGGATATTAGCTTGTCATGTCCTGTGAGTATGACATAGAGTGTCCTAGGAAAAAGGAAATTGATATCATACTTACCGTGATTTTCCTTCCCTGGACACTTCCTTTTTGGGTAATTTTACAAGCTTATCACTATACATTTAAGTATACTAGTTATTATATATATATATATATATATATATAGAGATGCAGATGTTCCGCACACCATAAGTGGCAAAAGACCTGGGTGCTAATCCAAAAGATAAATGGATACAGGTGCAGGTTGGGACAGCACTCCAAGGATTTGAAGACAAGGATATAATGTCAAGAAAGTGAGCAGGTTTATTCAATCCGACGTTTCAGTTCCACACAGGAACTTTCTTCAGGGAAATACAGAACACAGTGCACAGTGCAGGGTTTAAAACAGCATAATGGCGCCAAGTCTGGTTGCTAGGCAACCGTATGTAACATGAAACATGCTGAGCTTAGTGAAAAACTAACTGGTGTAAAACATTGTGGTTTAAAACAACAGTACAGACCTCCTCGCTGGGTATAAGGCAGAAACAGAGAGTAGGGAGTAGTATAAGCGTAAATGAATGTACACAGAGCTAGGGGGCGTGTCCAGACGCCCAGGCAGTGATCAGTGGAGGTGGGGGCCCCTTGTGGCCAATCAGGAGACAGTGGGGTGGAGCGGAGTGTTCGGCCCGAAGGGAACACCCACAGGTAGTGACAACAGTCATTCCCTGGCAACCGCAGGCCGGAATTTGCATAGCAGGTACTCGGGTGTGTAGCAGCATGACAGTAACACACTCAAATGAGTGCGAATACTCTCAGGTCTGCGCATCACTCCCCACCTACATCCTGGCACCGGAACTTTATTCTGCTAAAGCAGCCGCGCCACCTTCCTGTGTGCCCACGTACTGAAAACCTTGTGTCGCTCATGTGTAAGGAGCCAAACCTTCCGCTCCTTCGCCCGATACTCCCATAGGTCTGTACCTAAGCCCAAAAAGCGAGTCATGGATCTGACTGGGATTAAAAGCAACAAAGTTGCAACACTTAGCTGTGCCATGTATCCAGCTAGATTGACATTCTTGACATTAGATATCACTTTCTTGACATTATATCCTTGTCTTCAAATCCTTGGAGTGCTGTCCCACCCTGCACCTGTATATATATATATATATATATATATATATATATATATATATATATATATATATGTATATTTTTTTATATATATATATATATATATATATATATATATATATATATATATATATATATATATATATATATATATATATATATATATATATATATATATATATATATATATATGCAGAAAGAAGCTCACAGGTTGTTTTTCAGTGCAGATAAGTTGTGCTTTATTCCACTCAACATTTCGATCCCTCACAGGGATCTTCGTCAGGAGATTACAGTAGTATATATATATTTCCCTTTTCTCCTAATACAGTTTCAGTTTTTTCCATGCAATAGAGTTTTCATGTGATAAACAGTAAGATGTTTGTTTAAATTGAATCCCATTTTAAATTGAATTTCGTCCATGACTTTTGACGTGATACATCTTTTTCTCACTAACTTGAATCTGGTCCTGTAACTGAATATTTCTTTCCCTAGACGTACTCCATGTCAGTACGTTACGGGATAGCCCCTCCTCCCTGCTCCAATTAGAAGGAACCTCCCCAAGCCTTTAAAAGGCCAACCACACCCACCTACGTCTTTTTTTTCCTTCTCTTATGCTCTTGGCTTTGTTCTCTGAACAAAGGCCTCAATCATTAGAAGCAAATTTTTGTTTTTCTCTTTTACGCCTAGGAAAGCATTAGGCCTGCCCGGAAGGCGTCCTAGGGACAGGGGTTTTGGTCCATGGGACCTTTTTTCCCCCCAGCACACTACCTCAGACCTGGAGTCTTCTGAACTTCAGCTTTTGAATCAGGTAAGGCACTGAGGTGCAATGTTTGCTACTCCTTGTCTGCCTGTATTTCAGTTGCCTTCCTGTATTGCTATCAAGAGCATTGGGTGGCAGGTGCTTGTCCCCCCATTCGTGTGCCCTCCCGACCTGCCCAGAGGGCCTCAGGCGGCACTGGTGTATGTGGCCCCTACACCCCATTTTTACGAATGGGTGAGGGAGGTGGCAGTTAACTTAGGCTAATTAGTTAGGGGCCTGAACCTTACTGCCCCCTGTTACCTTTGTTTTATTTTTGTTTTAATGGGGGCAGGTCATGGCCAACTGCCTCCCTCAACAGACTTTCCTAAGGTGGAGGTAGTTAAAATAATAATAAAAAATAAAAATATAAAAAAAGTTTCGCTATAGGCTTCATATTATAGCAAACTTGGGCCTGTGCAGGAAGCACCAACACTAATTATCCAATTCGCCTCAGTATAACCTACGCAGTTGCTTTGGGTTCCCTGCCTATACAGACACCAGCTGAGTATAATCAACCCCCCACTGAGTGCAGACACCAGCTGAGTATAATCAGGTCCAGCTAAAGCAAGTGGAGATGGCCCCGCCCACTCTCTAACTCAGCAAGCTAGGAAGCTGCAGCCTCAGGTAAGTCCTGCTGTTGTCAGTAAACTTGTGAGGCCTGTTTTCCCGTTAACAATAGAGTGTCCTGGAATTTGTGACATTAAAGGGTCTGCTTCCAGCCTTGCATAATGAGCAGCAGGTAAGGAGTGTGTCCATATGCTGTTCTGCAGTGTACTAAAGTCTAACTAACTGCTTGCATGCTATATATTCATATGCTTATCTGCACTGTGCCTGGTTATGATTGTTTCCTGCCTGAAAGCACAAGCCATTTACAAATAGGACACCAGTAGCCCTATTGAATATGGATCACTGGGCTGGGGGGGCTGCTAGGCTCTGATATATACTTGCTATAAACATCAGATAATCCATAATATGTATTGCACTATTTTTGTTCTGCATTCTATGTTTTGGCTATTGCTCACATAGAACAGGTAGCCATAATAGAGGTCGAGCAAAGGTCTGGCTGAATGCTAGGGCCTGATATAAGCTTGCTCTATGCAGCAGCTAATCTAAACTATGGACCTCATGTTTCCGTGATTGTACCTTTGCTCCTATTTTGTTCTACAGTCTAAGCTCTGGCTATTGCTCACAGGTAAAACGTGGCCCTACAGGATGTAGAGCACAGGTCTGCCTGGCAGCTAGGCCCTGAGACATGCTTGCTCGAAGCAGCAGCTAATCTAACTATGTATTTCATATTGCTGTGATTGTACCTGTGCTACTATGTTGTTATACAGCTTATGCTCTGGCTATTGCTCACAAAGAACACGTAGCCCTGTGAGATGTAGAGCACAGATCTGTCTTGCTGCTAGCTCCTGATACATGCTTGCTATAAGCAGCAGCTAACCTAACTATGTACTACAGGTTTTCTGCAGTTTATGAGTTGGCTATTTCTCTCATGGAACAAGTAGCCCTAATGGATGTAGAGCACAGGCCTTTTGAGTTGCTAGGCCCTGAGATATGCTTGCCCTAAGCAGCAGCTAATATAAACTATGTATTTCATGTTACTGTGATTGAATCTGTGCTTATATTTTCTTCTGCAGTATATACCCTGGCTATGGCTCACCTGGAATAGGTAGCCCTAAGGTATGTAAAGCACAGGCCTGGGAACGGCTAGGACCAGATTTACGCTTGCCCTAAGCAGTAGCTAATATTTTATGTATTACATGTTGCTGTGATCATATCGGTATGCTCCTATTCTCTGCAGTATGATATGCTCTAATTATTGCTCACCTTGAACCAGTAGCTCTAATAGATGTAGATCACTGGACTGGGTGGCTATGAAGGTCGGATATAGGTTTGCTCTGACTGCAGCTAACCTAAACTATGCATTACATGGGGTTGTAATTGTTTCTGGGGTACATTCAGGTTTAATCCAGATGACTACTGATAGGAATACCTACATATGAATGTCTTTTCATTCCATGGCATTGCTCCTGGGATAAGATATGGCTTAATAAATTAGACACTAGGCAATATTTTTTCCCGATGGCAGGTAAACTTAACTTTGTCTTGATAAACACTACAGGAGTTCTGAAGCCTGTCTGTCCTAAGGATTGCTGGGTTAACAATAACCACAGGTATGTACTACTTTTGGGACCATTGAATGTACATTTTTCCATATTCAGCAGCCTTGTATCACCGATCACTGCCTGAACGAATGGAGGACCAGATAATTGCTTTGCCCAGTCAATTGTGCAGTTTATTACTACCCACGCAGCTCGAGCTCTGGGGTCGGGTACTGTGCTCTACCAGGAGTTTAGGACTCTGACCGAGGTACATATTATTATCACATATTTTAATATATGCTTGCACCATGGCCCACATCCTGCAGGGGGATTCTACTGCCTTCAGAACAAATGCTCAATTAATGGATAAACTCCATAATACAACTGGTCTACCAAGCAACATATATGTTTGCATCTATAAGAGGGCCATAGGCAGGTGCATATATTTTAATACTAAGGCATGTATATGAGTGTGTATATATGTTTGCACAGATATCTATATATGATTTGTGTCCTTGGGATGGGTTCTTTTTTGGAACCAGAAACGTTGGCTCAATAAACCTATATTTTTATGCAACATATAGTATTTTTGAAGATTCCTGGAACAATCAGTACTTGAACTCTTCATCCATAAATTTCACTATAGCAGCCAGGACATCTGGCTAGTTTCTAGGGGTGCAACCTGTGGAAATTCCATATTCATAGGTTTAAGGAAGAATAAGGTATACAGTTCTCTATGCTTGGCTGAAGGATCCCCAGATGTATTTCTACCATTTTCTAGGGTGACTCCTTAGTGCCTCCTACAAATTAGAGAGGGGAGCCACTACCCAGTGTTATTCCTATACTATTTCTACTGATATTCTTAATGTCAGGATAGATGGGACATTTTATCTGCCAATACAGGGTGTCTATAGAGACAGGGTACACATACATATCAGGCCACTGGGAATTTGCATAAGGTATATATTTCAAACCAACGGTTTTCAGGCTATAGGAGTCCTCAAAGTGTCTTGTTAGTCCATAGAGATGACCTCTGTTCAAGTCTGGCCCAGGATAGGGATATTCTGCTTATACTACCTTATACTATCATCAAAACGGCTTTGTGACTTAAGGCTCTGTGTCCAGAAGGCACTTATTTTGGGCCCATTTATTTATTTTTTTCTTCAATTTCTCAATCCCCTAGTTAGTGGTCTTTTAGAATACAGGGCTGGCTGTTCTTCCACACCAGATAGGTAACTGATTGGACAGCAGATGGAGGCGTCCTAGGAGCGTTAATTATTTTCCCTATCTATGTCTGTGCCCTCTTGGAACACCAGCAGTTTTGGATCTTTCCTCCTTACAGTTACATACTGCAGTTGCTACTTGTCCTATTGTTTCGGCCGAAAATGTACTTGGCTCTTCTGAGCAGGATCATAGTCTTCCCTTAAGTGGGACGGTTGCAGTCATTACAGTAGAGTGTAATCTCTTACCACTTCTAGTCATTAATTTCATTGAGAATGAATTAAGGATATTTTATGTATCTGTCATACAGGTTTGTCTAGCTTCAAATGGGATGCTTGGAAGTATTTTTTTTTTTTTTGTCTGTTTTGACCATGTCTGTCACATTATTCCCTATGCTAGGGGGATTACATTTACACCTGCTGAAAATTGTGTCTGAAACATTCGCACAGAGCTCAATGTCCAGGTACAGTAACTTCCAGATACAACACTCCTATTATCCTGGTTTGTTCTCGGATTCACATTCCTGCGCCACTCCTGATACATATGACCCAGCATGACTCTAGTAGATCAGAGGCCCTTCTGACACTTACTGGAACATCCATAGCGTCCCTCCAGTTCCAAGGTCAGCCTCAACGATTAAATATGTAGTATAGTTGATTCCACATATAAGTGGGTCCCTTATGGGTAGAGAGAACACAGGTTTGTGGGTGACTAGAAACATTTATCCAGGGCATATAATCTGCCTCCATAAATCTTGGAATTAGTCCTTTAGTTGCACTGTGGTTATTGGGATCTGTAACCTTAGGGGTATTCAGTTATACCTCTCAGAGTACTAGGTTGGGTCAACCAACAGGGGCTCTTTCTTAGGTACTGGAGTTGCTCAACTCTTTACAGTTAATTGAGTCTGCCTCATCACAGGACCTTACACAGGGTAAGGAATTCTAATCCCAATTATTTTCTCAGGTGCCCTTGTCTCCGATCTTTAGGATCTGCTTTCGGTTAGAACAGTCCTGACTAACATGCATTCTGATATGAAGATATTTATGGTACTGGCCTTGGGTACCTCAGGGTTCATTGGATATCCTACATTTATGGATATATCCTAAGTAGATCATTTCTATATTGTGTCTGTTTTGGGTTCTTACTCCTACCAAGTGTTTCTTACAGGTACCTTGCAATTTGCACTGAATTTAGGCATACATGTGATGAATGCTATTTGGTGAGTAGGAGAGTAAGTATTTCAGCTTGCTGAATTCGCCTTTTACAGGACTGTCTTCCTCTCTCTCTCTCTCTTCTGGAGGGTGAAGTGGTGGTTAGTGAGCTAACTTGTTCCTCACTCTCAGTGGGCTAACATCTCTCTCTCGCGCTCTCTCTCTCTTTCTCTATAGTATATGCTATACTATAGCTCTATTCTTAGCCTGGTGAACTTATTCTGGGGTTTTCACCTGGACTCTCTATATTAAGGTAAGGAGTTTGCATGATGGTGGACTATCTAGTCAGAGATACTCCTTTCCTTATTACAGTTTCTTCTTAAAGCATATTCCCTCCCATGGGATAACGTTAACTTGCTATGTCCCGTAACGTACTGACATGGAGTACGTCTAGGGAAAAAGGAAGATTATTTCATACTTACCGAGATCTTCCTTTCCTAGACGTACTCCATGTCAGTACACCCGCCCTTTCTTTTCCGGTAATTTAAGAGCTTGTTACAAAGACGCCGGTAGGTGGGTGTGGTTGGCCTTTTAAAGGCTTGGGGAGGTTCCTTCTAATTGGAGCAGGGAGGAGGGGCTATCCCGTAACGTACTGACATGGAGTACGTCTAGGAAAGGAAGATCTCGGTAAGTATGAAATAATCTTCCTTTATCTACATAATACTTAATATTAATGTTATAGCAAATTGCCCTTTTAGGTGCAGTGACATGAAATGCAATAATTACAAATGTGGGCTCTAGATTCTGAATGAAAGATCCATGATCCAAATATTTAAGAAACTATCACTCAAGGCTACCTCAAAAGCCTCTTCGTAGTAATAAAACATCACACTTGTGATTTATTCTGTTTACAGCTAGCCACTCTCTATTCCCCATTTAGTAACAGAATGTTAAAATAACTATCACCAACCGTTGTGAATTCTGATGAAATTCAGTAGAAAAACCCAAATATTTCTAGAGAAATACATATACATATGAACTGTGACAATTTCAGAATTAGCACCCCATGCTGTTGGGCTAATGGAGAGAACCTCCATCTGTCATATCTATGATCATTAACATTGCTAGCTAACAAGGACTGTTGCAGCAAAGAATCCATAGCTAGCCAAAAACATGAGACACCAATTTAACGTTGTCATAGTAACCTAGGATGTAAAGTCTAATGAGCAGGACCCTGTTCATCATTTGAGAAACTGTAGTTTGTATCTGTATGCCACTGTTTGTATGACAATACAGCAAAAACAAGAATGATTTTGGTTTAAAAGCCTGGAAATGGTTCATCTTCTCCATTCTGATGAGTTATCTAAATATTGCTACGTTCAGTAAATAACAATATTTGTTTCAGGGTCAAATTGGGTTCGGTATTTCAGCCGTTACCTGATAAATAAAGAAAATATTTGGCTGCTGGATCAAAACTGCAATAGTTTTAAAGTAAATAATGCCCAAAGGGAGCTATTAGCTCTTAAAATCTATCATTACTCCATCTCTGAACTGAATAAATAAATTCACACATAAGAGGCATAAACTCTGCATTGTCTTCTGGTTCTAATCTCTTTTCAGAGGGGATGAAATACAATCTGTCATGCAGCATTGCTTTATTTAATCATTTGCAACAGGAGCCCCCTGGAGCTTTCCAAACATTTTTATATGAACGCAGACTTTAATAGGAGTACCTGCAATTCTTTTGCTAACGGCTTTACATTAAAACATAAAGGCTTCGGAAAATATAAGAAGGAAGAATATTATAATGACTTAGCAAGGTTTATGCCAAGATGAAGCATCACACATACTGTGCAAATCAGATATACAACACAAAACTTTCCTGACAGAGAGAGTATAACAAATTGCCACATTTGTTAAAGCATTTTTACACTTTATTTTTACGTTTCATGTATCAATGCTTCAGAATGAGTTTGACTGTATTATGTGCTATGCAGTGTTATAGCTCTTTGGAAGTGCTGCAGCCCATATGGGGGCCCCTCCTGCCTGGTAGGATGAATGAGGAATAAATTAACCATACTCCTGCCCCATATGATGTGTGTTTATTTGTCCTACCTCCAGAGGTATAGTGAGGATTGTGTGCTGTGAGTGAAGATTCTTGTTGAAGCACTTTCACAGGTCCTTAGTTTCCTTAACGACCACTCGGGGAACTTCCGAAGAGGCAATATTCCCCACAGGGGCCCCTTTTACCTGTAGATTGTGATTACAGCCCGAGAACAACTAGCTGCTTATGCGCAAGTGCAATTAGTGCACTTGTTCTCTGGTGGCGCCACAAGGAGTTTTTTTGTTATTGATGAGGCTGCTTGATCCTTCTCTAAAATAATTATGCATACTACCCTTTTTTGTGCAGATGATATTTCTAAGCTCATTAAGGCAGTTAAAAAAGCTAAGGAGGAGATGGGTACAGAAAGTGAAAAATCTCAGGATCAGGTTAAAAAAGCTAAAGCCAATCCCTCACAACCAGTCATTAAAGATTTGATTGAATTTGAATAAAAGAATCAGAGTAAAGCTCTGGTCAAAAACAGAAGGATTGTGTTTATTTCCCATTGAGGAAGATTTGGAAACCTCTCCATTGGTAGACATGGTAGCATAATACCATTCTGGTTGATCTGTTTGTTGATCTGATCAATCTGTCTTAAACCATGGACCATTGATACCAAATCTAAAAATAGTTAATTTTCTTTTTTTTTCAAATTTGCAATAAACCCTTTGAACCTAGTCATCTTTTTTGCTCCAAATTAGACTTTAAGAGGGGCTTACAACGTAACTATGTAACTATGATGAGAAGAGTAACACAGTGTCCCAGGATAGGGACACTGTGTTAGTTCGAACCAGACAGCCAAGGTATGGCAAAAAGGACTAAGAGAAGTTCCAGCCCACTAAATCCCTAGGTGGGTCTTCTAGACCACTCTGTAAATTTTATTTCAGACCTGTTACAGCTTGTAGAGGAGGTTTACAGAATCACATTTTATGTATCTCCTCCTACCAGAATTCTCCACAAAAACAGTGCTTTAGAAGAGGCTATCTCTAACTTCTGCGAAAAGAAGGTATTGGAGAGGGTTCCTCTTCTACAAGAACATTGCAGCACCTATTTCATAGTTTTTCTAGTTCCCAAGCCAGATGGATATTTTCACATCATAATAGATCTCAGGTTTGTCGAATGATTCATTTGAAAGAAGCATTTCAGGATGGAAATGGTATAGTCAGCCTTACAGGTGGTAGAGCCAAGAGATAATCTTGCCACCGTACTCCTGAAGGATGTTCATCTTCATATACCTATTTTTACAGCTCACAGAAAGTTCTTAGAATTGCCGTTATCCTAAAGGTTCAGCTTCATCATTTCCAGTTCCATGTTCTTTGGTATCACCTCCGTTTCAGAAGTATTCCTAAAGGTAGTTGCTGCCACAGGAGCCCATGAACAAGTGTCCTAGGAGGCATGAAATGCATATGTCCAATGGAGCAGTTGACATTTTAAATTGATCTACAATAAAAATATATATACAGGTATATGTTTTCATAATAATATTTTTGTGGCCCTTGTGGAGTTTGTGGAGTGCCTGGGTGCCCTCTATTTTCTGTTATTGGTTTATCCGCTCCCCAAGCCGTGTCTGGGGCTGGTGAACCTGGACCATATGATCTGTGTGGAGAATGCTTCAACACTGATTCCTGTGCTCCATTTTGTTGTTTTGTACTGTTTGATCTATTATTGACCTTTATATATATATATATATTGTGATTGAATGTTCAATATGCAACACATTAAGTGATGTTGCTGCACAGTACCTCCCCCAACCTTAAAGGACAAGGAAAGTCTCACCATAAATGTTCCCCATCTGACAGAATGGCATAAAACGCAAACTGAAATCTCTTAAGCAGCTTTTATATTCTCCACAATATTCCCTGAAGATCTAAAAAGAACCAGCCACTTTCACAGATTAGTAGGACATCATGTCCAGTTAGTGATGCAATTGGAGACAAGACCAAAACTGCAGTAGAAGTCTCTCAGCCCACAGAAACCCAATAAAATTAACAAGATCTGCGGTTTACCACTAGGTGGCACATGCGCACAAGCAACATTGGATGATTATGGATCCAAAATGGTCCCTGCAATCTTGAAAATGATTGGGCTCTTATAAATAAAAGTAAGGAGATTTAATGGAAAATAATGCAGCTATTAGCAAGAGGCTAGGGTGGACTTTTGTTAGACAAAATGCAAATTTAGGGGCTATCCTTTATTCCTTTCCTTTATTCTTTAACACTGAGTGCTATACTACTACTGGCCTGATAAAGTAAGGCCTGAAACATTGCCTTCCTGATGTCTACTCTGTATTTGAGACAATAAAGTTACTTTGAAGCAAAACTAATTCAGCTCAACAGCTCTAACAGAGCCTACCTTTTTCTGGACTTGGAATTCAATAAGACACGTGGCAGGTTGGGTAAATATACTGTTTAGAGCATGATCTCTAAGATATTGAGGTTGAGCAATTCAATATTGTGTGGAATTGTTCATCAGAGGGAAAGACAACCTTTTTTTAAAGTGACTGAGCAGAGTGATGTTAGAGCCAAAATAATGGTCTTTGAAGGATAAGATATTAAACCAGTTGGTCAGACACCAGGAAATTCCATAAATAGATCTGATGGCAACCAGGGGGAATTCAAAACTTTCAAAGTTCTTCCCCAGACCAATGGCCTGTTTTCTCAGAAACAGTGCACTGTGCTGAGCTGAATCACCAAAGACCCACTGCCTGCAGGTTGACAGGCCTTTATTAGTCTCTTCTGTAGTGATGGGTGAATTTGCACTGTTTCGCCAAAAAATTTGCGAATTTCTCTCAAAATTCACGAAACGGCGCCAGCATCTCGTGTTTTTTCACGCCAGTAAATTTTCGCCAGGAAACTTTCCCGGCCGTTTCACAAATTTATTTGCCGGTGGCGAATTGCGCAAATTTGCGCCTGGCGAATAAATTCGCCCATCACTACTCTTCTGGTCTCCCTGATAAGATGGTCAATACTGTCCTTGAATCCAGAAATGGAACAAAGATACCGGCACACAAGACTTCATTTGCAGGGAACCCCTTGCTTTAATTCAAAGTGCAACATTTCGGGGCCACGGCCCTTTCTCGAGCATGCTTGAGAAAGGGGCATGGCCCAGAAACGTTGTGCCGGTATCTTTGTGTGCCGGTATCTTTGTTCCATTGCTCAATCCTGAGGTAGCCGTATCCTCTATAACTGAGCACCAGGCTGTTATCTCTAGGGGTTGTTGTGGGTGTGCGTCTGCTCTATACTCTTCTAGTGACTTCTTGAATCCAGAAAATCATCAACTTGGTGTTGATTAGAAGGTGTAGAGGTGGAGAGACCATCTATCTAGAATATGCTTGATTTTTTGCATCATTTTTACACAATGTTCCTTCTACTAGAAGACAGGTATCTGTCAAGATTTCAGGGGCTGCACATAATGAAGGAAAAGGATGAGGGTTAACAGGTTCGCCTCACTGCTGGCATGTATAAAGATGCGTATAGATGGGTTGAAGAAGTATTACCAGTATCACCAGACTGGTCACAAAAATTATTTCACAGCAATCCCAGAATACAATTCACATTTAAAAAAAAAAGAAATTACCACTTTGTTCCAAAAGCAATTTCCTTAACACATTCACATTATTTGCAAAAAAATTTTTTAAAAAGTTGCAGTAACTAATACTGCACAATGTGAGAACAATTTTACATTTTTGGAAAATAAATGTGAATATACATACTGTATTTACGTACTTATCATTATGCAATCAGCATTTCCGCAGTGTTCACGGAAAATATTTCAATGCTAATTTTCTAATAATTGTTTCTATAGCTTTCTTATAAAGTGTCTGTGAATTTTTAGAAAATTGTGGTGATTATTGTACATAGATTTAAGTAGCCATGAAAAACACCAGATAACCACTCATTAAATAATACAGACAGACTGTATTTGTCCCAATTTCAAATACTGTTTTCATTCCATTTGTTGTGCTGTAATAACAATTAGAACATAATTAGGAGTATGCTTTGCACACCAGGGTTCTAGTTTGGATCCTGTGTATTGAAGCATACGTGATTACGCAGAATATCTGCAGTCAATATACAGCGGTTCCATGAGGACGTGCAGCTGATTGTACATTTCTTTTTAACTACGACCTGCACAATGTTTAGAACAGTATGAGCACAGGCAAGTTCTGGCAAGCAATCACACATAATTCTTACCAGCATAGCAGGAGACAATATCCGAGTGTTTGAGAAATAAATAATAATTCAGAGGTGCAAAAGGAAAAATGGATGAGAACATTCAAATTATGTCAGTGCAGAAGCTAGAATTGAGAGGAGATTTTTACTCCTATATGATGCACTCAGAAGACTGGCTTCCTTCAAGGATCGCTATATATACACACACACACACATTATACAAATATTCTTGATGAAATGGTAATGTATATTGTTTCTCCTCTTTAAGTTTTATGGAATCCTTGTTAAAAGAAGCACGGCATAAAAATGATTATTTAGACAAAAAAAAAAGTCTAGTTCATAAACTACCTTATCAGATTTCACCCAGGAGGCTGTAATTTTGCCCCAACCAACTGGCATGTGTATGACCTGCTTTAGGGACAGGGAGTCTGACAATAGCTTTGTGTGTGAGCCTTGTCTCAGATATGTTTTATAGGTTCTTGAAGAATGTAGACCATGGTCTTTGAGATGAACTCTCTAGCACTGCATTGTCCCCCTGAAATATCTGATATGGCACTTAGTTGCCAATATGGCCCCAGAATTATACATACAACAGTTAAGATTATGTAACACCCTCTTGGCGACCCCCCTGGGGCCAAGTTTGTACCATTTTACCAACTCAGGTCCTGAGTTCCCTTTGCAAGGTGAAGGTACTGGGAAACTCTTCTCTGGCAGTGCCTCCACCTAATGGGGTACTGGAATACACCTGAGGATTAGTAAAAAATCCCTCACACACTTTATTATATAAAAACCACAACTTTATATAAGGAAAGTGTTGATTAAAGGGGATGTAAAACACATTTACAACATATCATTAGTAAAACAATCCCCAGGCAACATCCCGTAACTCCTTTGGCAGAGCACATGTGTCCCCAGGTAGCGCTACCTGCCCCAAATACCTTTCCCACTGGACAAGATATTGGCTACCACGTGGCACGCTCACAAACAGCCTGTTTCACAAACAGGAGATACGCTGGATCCTTATTCTTTTTCTACCCTCCCTTAGGCACAACTCACCCTTGGGATTCACACAGATAAGTAGGCTCCTCCTGAGCTGGAACATGCATCCACAGCGATGAAGTCTTTAGAAGCTCCAGGCTCTCCTAGCCGAGCACACAACAAGGCTTTAAATCCTTCAGGGTATTGCTTTCAGCACTGTCTATAGCGCAAGCACAGTAAACCACCTTTACTCCTTAGATCCAGCTCCCAACGTTGTCTATAACGTGAGCACACAGAATTCCTCTGCAGAACTACAGCTCCCAGCACCATCCATAGCGCGAGCACCAAAGATGCCCATCCAAGCTCCAAACCGGCATGGTTTAGCTTTCCAGGCTGTTGGAGTACCCTGCATCAGCCCACAGGGCTATCAAACTCCTTTTAGCCCCCTACATCTTTGCATAAGTTCTGGTCACCTTTCTACATGAAAGTGAAAGTAGGAATCCTCCAGCAGTAATGGCTGACTGAGCACATGGCATCCCCTTTTATATGGTTGCACAGCACCAAGTTGTGGCTGCTTTCGGGATCAGCCATGCTACACCAATCCAGGAACCATGAGGCTCCAAATAAAAAGGGGAACTCACGCCTCAGGGTCTCTACAATTATGTGAGTACATTTTCTTTTAATAAATGTATTTTATGTCTCATGATGAAGGTCTAGGACACATGGTACAAAATAAGCATATGTAACACTATTTTGGGCTATACAGACCAAGGGAGTTAATCACCATCTAGTGCACTAGAGCACGGGTTACACGTGACTCTAACACTTCAGGCTAGGGCCTTTGCTAAATGGAAGCTTAAAGGTGTGGTGTAGTATAACTACAACTCCCAAAGGCTACTGTGAAATAAAACAGGAAAAGAATGGACGCCAGGAACTTCTTGCAGTCAAACAGAATAAAACTTTTATTTATGAGAGACAAATGGTCCACAGAGTTGTACTTACAAACCCACAGAGGCCCCGCAGACAATCATGACATGGCTGTTTTGTGAATAAACTATTATTGAAAATTACCACTTTCGTTGGTGTCTGCTTGGAGGAGGTAAGTCCACTACTACCTCCTCTGAATTACCCATTGGGTTTTTAGGTGCTTTTAGCTAATTTTATCCTTTTGGCGCCTCTGTTTTGTCTTACTATGACATGGCTAAAACATGTCTCTCAGAGAAAGCACATTGGAACTCCCTGAGGCGATATTGTCGCACCAGGATAGATACACCCTCAGGATCTCAGCACCGTGACCTGGATACCCACATGTTGGATCAGGGAACTCACTAGCCCTAATTCCCTATTAGTCTGTGTTCCTATCTAAAGGCTAGTTTTGCCTGAGGGGAGAGTTACCTCCTTGCTATCCCTCCTAGTTGTGTCCAAGCTGCTCTTACTACTTAACCTGCCTGTCTTACTCTCCTAGAGAGTACTATTACATGTAGTAGTCTATCTCTAGCTGGCCTCATTCATGGGGTCCCTCCCGACTTATCTCTCTAGAGGTACTGGTCCTTCTAGGGCACATGGCTTTACTGGGCCTTGTTGTACCCAGGCTCCCTGGAACATCCAGCTGGGTCAGCAACCAGAAGCCAAAGATTGACAGGGTGTGGTCGCTCCTGGCCAATAACACTATGCAAATTACATCTAGCTACATGGGCATCTGCCCAGCAACTAGGGAGATCATGAAGTGTAGGGAATTAAAGCCATTGGGGCATATTAACCCTGGGGTCCCTACACATGCATATATACAAACTTTGACACCTGCTTTCTGGAGTGCCTAAAAATCAGTTTGATCATTTGAATTATGCAGTTAATCTAGATTGTGCTGACCACTGGAGCAGCCTTCTTCCCTGCATAAAGAGAAGAGTACATTCCTGAAGTGATCACACAGTTACCCTCAAAATTTCTCTCCTTCAGCTTCTTTGCATTCTTCCACTAATTCTGGTGTATTATATACATAATTTTTGTCTGCTTAAAGTCCAACCCTACTCAAGTTTTGTAGAGACCAGAAGACAAACCCCCTTTAAACTCCACCAGCCCTAAAAAGCAACACGTGTCTAAAGGTGCTTAGCTAAATAATTAGGAATTATAATTCATTGAATGTGTTAAAACTGAATTAAGAATAATGAGTGTAAAACACTGGTGCATATATGATTAGATTGTTTTATAAAGGGGGTGGTTTCTCATCTTTTTTTAAAACGATATTTTAACTAATAAAGTTCACACCCCTGCACAATAATCTGCACATCTTTGACATGTGTCCGTTTTTCCCCATTGCTTTAAAGAAACAGTAAAAGATGAAAGTGTTTTAAAGGAGAAGGAAAGCTATAGAGGCATTTTATGCAAGCTAGAATGCTATATTTATTCTGTAGAATGTTTTACCATACATGAGTAACAGCTCTAGAAACTCTCTGTTTGTTTAGAATAGGAGCTGCAGTATTAATGTGGTGTGACATCACTTCCTGCCTGAGTTTCTCCCTGCTCTGGGCTCAGATTACAGTAGAGAAGGAAGGGGTGGGGAGAGAGGAGCAAACTGAGCATGCTCTTGCCCAGGGCAATGAGGTTTAAGCTGAAGGCAGGAAGTCTGATACAGAAGCCCATGTGTACACAATAGAAGGAAAGAAATGCAGTGTTTCTTTTGACAGGGGACTCAGAGCAACATTACTTTGGGGGTTTACTGGTATATTTAGATGGACCTTTCTGATAAGGCTTACTTAGTTTTAACCTTTCCTTCTCCTTTAAAGTAATAAAAATGTAATGCAGTGTTGCCCTGCACTGGTAAAACTGCTGTATTTGCTTCAGAAACACTACTATTTTTGATATAAATAAGCTGCTGTGTAGCTATAGGGGCAGCCATTTAAAAGAGAAAAGGCTCAGGTTACACAGCAGATAAGCTCTGTAGAACATAATGGTGTTATCTGTTATCCACTATTTATCCTGTGCCATATAGCCTTTTTTCATTTTCCACCATTGCTACACAGCAGCTTGTTTATATGAACTATAGTAGTGTTTCTGGAAAAAAAGATCAGTTTTACCAGTGCAGGGCACCAGTACAGGATATTTTCATTACTTTAAAACACATTTTTTGAAACCATTCAGTCTTAACACTCCTCGTTTATAAGAAAAAGACAGGCTGTTTTTTGTATGAGTAACATCATTATGGGGCCGATTCATCAAGGGTCGAATATCGAGGGTTAATTAACCCTCGATATTCGACTAGGAACTAAAATCCTTCGACTTCGAATATCGAAGTCGAAGGATTTAGCGCAAAGGCTACGATCGAACGATCGAAGGATTATTCCTTCGATCGAACGATTAAATCCTTCGAATCGAACGTTTCGAAGGATTTTAATCCAATGATCGAAGGAATATCCTTCGATCAAAAAAACTTAGGCAAGCCTATGGGGACCTTCCCCATAGGCTAACATTGACTTCGGTAGCTTTTAGCTGCCGAAGTAGGGGGTCGAAGTTTTTTTTTAAAGAGGCAGTACTTCGACTATCGAATGGTTGAATAGTCGAACGATTTTTAGTTAGAATCCTTTGATTCGAAGTCGTAGTCGAAGGTCGAACTAGCCCATTCGATGGTCGAAGTAGCCCAAAAAACACTTCGAAATTCGAAGTTTTTTTACTTCGAATCCTTCACTCGAGCTTGATGAATCGGCCCCTTATAGTCCTATAAAAGCACCTACACTTAACATTATGGGGCACATTTACTAAGGGTCGACGTGAATTTTCAAATTAAAAAACTTCGAATTTCAAAGTAATTTTTGGGTACTTCGATCATCGAATATGCTAAAATTTGATTTGAATTGAAAAAACTTTGAATATTCGACCATTCGAAAATCAAAGTACTGTCTCTTTAAAAAACTTCGACACTTCGCCACCTGAAACCTGTCGAATTGCTATGTTAGCCTATGGGGACCTCCTAGAACCTATAGCCAGTATTTGGCTAAGTTTATAAAAGTCTTAAGTTTTTCTTATGAAAATTGTTCGGTCGATTCTATGTTTGATCGAAGGATTTGAGTTCGATCGAAAATGGCTAAATTCACTCAAAAAAAAACTTTGACTATCGAATTTCTACAATTCGATGGTCGAATTTCGAAATCTTACCACTTTGAAATTCGACCCTTAGTAAATGTGCCCTTATGTATTTCATGGCAACCAAATTGTGACAGCTTAAGTATAGGTTTTTTGATGACCGAATTTTTTTGTCAGGTATGGCTTTATGGTAAAATTATGCACTTTGCGCCAAATTTTATTCACAAAACCATATATCCATTGTCAACAATGTCGCCGCTACAAAAAAGTCACTGAAACATAATTGTCACTGAGACAAAAAACTCATCATAAGAAAAAACACCCATTGACTTTAATGCATTTGGAGGGAGAAAAAATTGTCACACATAAAAAGACACCTATTGACTTCAATTTTTAGCTTTAACAGTCTTGGAACTAAAAAAAATGATGTGCCTATTCTCATGCATCTAAATTTACCCACCTGAATTAAGTCACATTTTTTTCTTACATATTGAAAAACACTAACACCCAAGCAAATTATATTAATTATATTATATACCCCTTTCAAAATGGTCATTGTAAAGATTCATGCGTTATACTTAAGTATAAAAAGTATACATTTTGAAGCATGACTCAAAACTAAATCCCCCAACCACGATCCCTTTTTTAATAATGATGTTTTCCTACAGAAGAAAATATTCATTAAATAGGTTCATAACTGATTCTAAACCAGTTTTTGGGTCATGAAACTTATTACACAATTTATTATTCTGTATCCCTCGACAAAAGGGTAAGATTTACTGGATTATTGGTCGGCATACACAAAAGTTTATACAAACCAAAAGTCTATAAAACTTTTGATGATAATTATACGTACTATAACCTTTTCAAGATTCGTTTTTGCAGATTCACAGAAATAGCAATGGTTTTAACTGTCAGCAATGAAAGTTACGTTTCAATAAAAATATTTTAGAAATGCATTTTAGCCTACAATAATTAATTTTGCTGTCACTAGAAAGTAAGCTGTGTTTTCATGTGTGGAGACAAAGCTGCTTACTTAAGTTATTTTTTAGATTCACTGTTAGCTTGTTATAGTGTTGGGAAAAGTGTGAATAAGAACTCCTTGATGTTTATTATAGGCTTTCATATATTCCAAATTGTATCTGGGAATATTATTATATTTAATATATTATTATTAAATCCGTAGTCATAAACCAATACTCATTCTCAACAACTGCAACTATCCTACTCTTTAATTACATGAGATCAACCATTATTGGACACAATGGATCTTAGATTGTAAACTGTACCCAACAAGGTTTTTTCCTTTCACCCTTAATTTTCAATTTAGCACTTGAAATTTTGGCACAAAAAAATCAGAGAAGCAAAAGAGCTATCTGGTATTAAAATCGAACTAAAGCAACATCGCATAGGATTATATTCAGATGACTTCATAATTGCATTAACTAATCTTATAAATACGTTGCCTAAGCTAATGAAAACAGTAAGAGAATTTGGTAATATTTCTTATTATAAAATTAATGATAATACAACACAGGCTCTAATATTAAATATCCCACTTAGGGAATAGCAGACTTTAAAATGCCAATTCAAATTTGATTGGTGAAAGGAACATATTAATTATCTTGGTATAAAAGTAAC
This sequence comes from Xenopus laevis, assembly GCF_017654675.1. Lineage (NCBI taxonomy): Eukaryota > Metazoa > Chordata > Amphibia > Anura > Pipidae > Xenopus > Xenopus laevis. The sequence goes on from NC_054371.1 coordinate 190,965,843, forward strand.
AAAAGATCCAGCTAAATTATTCAATCGTATTTTTTTTCCTCTATTGCTGCACACTAGATAGGAGGTAACCAAATGGAAAACATTATAATTTTCATGGATAGGGAGAATTTCAGATATAAAAATTGTATTATTACCTAAATTCTTGTATATGTTCCTATTACCATTACATCAACTTTTTTTCTGCAAAAATATACTTAGTTAATTTGAATGGAAAAGAAAAATTCCTAGAATTTCAAACAATATTCTCCAAAGAAACCAAAAAACAGTTGAGCTTGGTGTACCAGATTTAAAAAAATACTAAATACTGTAGCTAACATATTAAATCAAGCAATAGAACTCCACAACCTTGACCATTATGGTCAGAAATAGAGACTACACAATTGAAACCTTTTTCATCAATTTTTTTTGTTTTCTGGACAAAAGAAGAAATAAACATACATCTTGTCAAAGACTTACCTCGAACTTTGAAAACAGCCATAACAATTTGGAGAAACCAAGTGGGAGAAGACCTAACTTCTCCTTTCCCCTCATTATTGGTGCCAATCTCAGTGTTGGACCTTAAGACATGGAACAAAGAAGGTTCATTAAAACGTATAGACCTATATGAAAATGATCAACTCAAATTGTTTATGTGTCTCAAAGATGAACTAAATCTAAAGGAGGACTTCCATAAATATTAACATATAAGAAATTATATAACATCTGTTCCTCAAGCTAAAATAAGACAAACATCTGAAAACATATTCAAACGTGACCAAGATATCACAAAAGGTCTGGCAAAGATATATAATCTCCTAATGGATCTAGGAGACACACTCAAGATTTTGTATAGGAAAGAGTTCTGATATAATGGAGTGGCAAAGAGCAATTCTCAGAACGCAAAAACTCACCAAATGCATCACACATCAGTAGATCTACTTCAAAATATTATGTAGATGTACCTAACCCCCTTAAGAATTTCAAAAATATATCCTGGTTCTCCAAACCATTGCTGGAGGTGTGGCAAAGATACAGGAAACATGTTACATATCTGCTGGGCCTGTGGAGAAATACAAAACTTCTGTATTTGTAGTATTTGTTGAATCCACTCAAAATAAGTTCATTATGACTCTGGAAGCAATGCTACTAAACATATACAATAAATTACCAGCAAAGTCAATGGAAATACTAACCTTTCAAATCTTCAATGCTTGTAGATATCTGATTGCTAGAAACTGGAAAACAAGAAACACCAAGGGGCACATTTACTTAGTTCGAGTGAAGGAATAGAATAAAAAAAAGTTTGAATTTCGAATTATTTTTTTTAACTACTTTGACCATCGAATTGGCTACTTCGACCTTCGACTACGACTACGAATCAAATGATTCGAACTAAAAATCGTTTGACTATTCGACCATTCGATAATCGAAGTACTGTCTCTTTAAAAAAACTTCGACCCCCTAGTTCGCCATCTAAAACCTACCGAACCTCAATGTTAGCCTATGGGGAAGGTCCCCATATGTTTTGTAAGCTTTTTTTGGTCGAAGAAAAATCGTTCAATCGATGGATTAAAATCCTTTGAATCAAACGATTCGAAGGATTTAATCGTTCGATCGAAAGATTTTTCGAACGAATAGCGCTAAATCCTTCGACTTCGATATTCGAAGGATTTAACTTCGGCAGTCGAATATCGAGGGTTAATTAACCCTCGATATTCGACCCTAGATAAATGTGCCCCCAAGTATAACCCAAATTAAAAAAGAAGTTAACAACCTAGAGTATGAAATAGCAATACTTTGGGCCAAATTCACTATTATTCGTAGTTGCACCAGCGTCCACTTCGCCGCACTTCGCCACACTTCGCCAGGCGTATTTTCGCCAGCGCTACGCAAATTCACTAAAATCCAAAGTTGTGCTCAAGGGAAGCGTAAGGTTGCGAAGTTGCACTAGCGTTAATTCGCCAAGCAAAGCGAAGTTACGCTAGCGATGCTTAATTTGCATACAGCGCCAAAGTTACAATGGAGGTATATGTAGCAGCACTACACAAGCCTGGGAAATCTTCAAAACAGCAAATACATTTTTATTTTGCCCTACACATGTGCCCACTGTATAGTTAAAGTGCCATGAGTTAGGAAATGTAGGGGGGAAGGAGGGTAGCCCCAAAAATTTTTCGATCTTTTTCAGCCTATCACCCATAAAAAAAGAAAAAACACCAGCGTTTTTTGGGACTTAGAACAATTTTTAACTTTTTTGGAAGCAATCCCTATCTACTCTATTGCACTTCGCCTGGTCTGAGGTGGTGAAGGAAGTCTGGCGCAAAAGGTAGCGTTAAGAAAAATGCGCACGTCAGTGAATTTGCGTAGTTACGTCCGTTGCGCAAATTCGCCAGGCGTAAGGGTGCAAAGTAACACTAGCGAATTTACGCCAGCGTCCATTAGTGAATCGGCGAATTAACGAAAATGTGCTACGCTAGCGAATTCACGCTAGCGTAAGGCACTTCGTCCTTTAGTGAATTTGCCCCTATGTCTGTTATATTCAAGTTATATTCAAAACGCATACCAATTTGGAAAATGCACATGAATAGGCAGTAATGCTAGAGTCACTGAATTTAATAAAGAATCTACCACAGAAAGCTAGTTATATTCTTTTATATTATTTAATTGGCTATGTAATGCCTTAATGGCATAGTTATTGTGTAAAATAACTTTTGTTCATGAAATCTGTTTGTTCTGAAAAACTACAAATATTGTAAACTCTATAGGCAAGGGACTTCTATCCTGCAGTGTCTATTACCAAGTGGCACTTAATCACTCTATATTTTTACTTATTTGCTTACTATTATTTATTATAATGCTTGTCCCCGTTGTATGTAAATTTCTATTTTGTAAAATTGTACAGCACTTCATATCTACATATTGCTTTATTAATAAAGTTATACATACAAAAAGATTACTCTTTCATAATTAAAACTGGAAACACAAAAGCCATAATTCATTTCTGGTTTAGGTTTGAATCCCTCCACTCTTTGTAGGTTTTGGCTCAGTGTAATCAGAATAACCCTTAATCATGGGACTTTAATGCACTTGGCAACTTTTTACTAAATGATGGTTTGGATTCAATTTCTGATTCGGACACAACTTTGGTATTATGCAGAATCCAAAAATTGTGCATTTAGTGCATATCTACTTTTAAATTCTTCAACAAAAGTACACAAAACTCATAGTGGGTCAGTTGGTCACATTCAAAAAATTATTTTCAGTGCTTTAAAATAGAAATATCACAGAGTGCATAATTTCATTGGGGTGTGAGGCCATATGGATATGCTATTTTTAAAATAGCTTGTTAAGGGGCATATTTATCAAAGGTCGGGTGATAAAGATTTTTTTTACTTGAATGGCCTTGAAAATCTAATGGTATCTTATTCGAGTTTGGATTTTTCCCAACTCAATTTTGTGAGTTTTGACCAAAAATCCAACTATAATTCAAATTTGAATTTACCATTCTAACCTTAATAAATCTGCCCCTTAATGTATCATACTAAACACATGGCACATGGTAGTTTACACAAATGGGTTATCATTTGTGAATACAAGTGGAAAAAAATGTCTCACTCTGCTTTTATAGTACTTATAACTATAACCTGACAAATAACAGAGCTTCCACAATGAGAGGGCTGAGTGAATCTCTATCTATTCTTTGACTACAGCATCCATCATCTGTTAGCTGAATACAAGTGGCAGCTGGAGACCATAATTTCCAGTTGCGGAATAAAAGGTTCTGCTCATGGATACAGATGGACCTAACAGTTCTTCTCTATGATTGCTCATAGTACAAATTGATCCAGGGACTAGCTGTCAAGGATAAGGTAGGGGGCACTGTGGAGGCTGATGAGGGAAGGGTGAGTCCTTGAGGCATGGGCTATATGTGCCAAAGGGAACATGGCAAAGAAAGGCAGGAATGGGGTGAAGAGGGCGATGAATCAGACTAGAACAGGTGCAGAGCAGAACAGGACGGAGAGGGTGAAGATCAGGACAGGAGCAGACTGGATGGGACAGGATGGTGTGGGCATAGATTGGGAGCTGACTGAAAGGATAGTACAGGATGGTGCGGGCGAAGATTGGATCAGACTGGAGACAGAGTAGCAAGAGAGCTGAAGCAGAAGAGGATTGGAAAGCAGGATAGCAATAGGACTGGATAGCGAGAAGACTGGCAGATAGGTAGTTAATAAACAAAAAAAAAAAGGTTGAACTCGATGGACATGTGTCTTTTTTCAACCTTACTTACTATGTTACTAGAATGGAAAGCAGGAGAGGACTTGAGCAGATAGCAGGAGAGGACTGGAGCGGATAGCAGGAGAGGACTGGAGCAGATAGCAGGAGAGGACTGGAGCAGATAGCAGGAGAGGACTGTAGCAGATAGCAGGAGAGGACTGGAGCGGATAGCAGGAGAGGGAAGAAAAAGCAGAACAAGATACAGAGTGAGATGAGGGGGTACAAGGTAGGGCCAAGAAGCAAAAATCAGGGACAGGCAAGGCAAGGTTGGTACAAGGTCAAGGCAGGGAAAGGTTTGGAGTGATAAGCAGAGCAAGGTACAGAATAGCAAGGAAAGCAGGGCAGGGCAAAGTCGGGGGGCAGGGCAAAGGGCAAGGTAAACAAGACAAAGTTCAGGCTAAGGCAGGTCAAGACAGGGAAGGGTTCAGACAAGATAAGGTAAGGCAAGGCAAGACAGGGAAGGATAAGGCAGATCAAGGCAAGGAAGAATCACAGGGAAAAGGGTAAGAGCTGGAACAACCACAGTACTAGGAAGACTAATAATGCTCCAGCAAGGGCTGGCCTTAAATAGGGCAGAGTCAGCCTTGATTGACTGACTGCAACCAATTAGGCTTCTGCTGGGCTGGGGCTGCAAAGGCAGGTAATATATAGTAAGCAACCCTACATGCTGCTCACCTGGCTCAGTAGTTAAGGTGCAGAACCAGAAACCCAAAGGTTCCTGGCTCGAATCCCAGCAGAGCCTGACACTAGTTTGATTGACATTTTGGAGTCAGAAAGGAATTTTTCCCTCTCTGAGGCAAATTGGAGAGGCTTCAGATGGGTTTTTTTTTTGCCTTCCTCTGGATCAACTGGCAGTTAGGCAAGTTAAAAAAGTTAAAAGTTTTAACTTCATGGACGTGTGTCTTTTTCAAACTAACTTACTATGTTACTATGAAATTCTGGGATCTGACCCCCATTACTGTGATATAACTGCATTAAAGAAAGTGTATGCAATCCCTAAAAATGTTTTTTTGCTTTGTCTTTCTGTTATAAAACAGACAGTACTAAGTTAAACATATACCTATAAAATAACTTGTATACAAAAATAATAAGCCTACAAGCATCTCACCTCATAGTGTGAAACTTATATTTTTCTGCTTGGTCAATATTTTCTTCTGTACTTCAAAAAAACAAAAATATTGATTTCCATAATGTTTCATTCTGGGAAAATAAATGTAATTTCAAAATCCAAAACATATGTTAACAAAATACACATGACGTGTTTTTTTTGTTCCTCTTGAGAAAACAACACTTGGCTTCAAGCAATCGCTGTGACTAGAAACTCTGATTACAAAATCATTCCAAAAAAAAAAATAAACTTCTGGAAAGCTTTTCTTTTTTCAGAGACCGTTCCACTGAAAGTATTCACCATAATCAAGGGGTCGGAAATGATTTACTTACAATATAAGATTAGAATGATAAATTATGACAGACCATCAAAATTTATGAATCTTGTAATGGAAGGATTAAATAAAGATGTATGGGGTATCTCTATGGTATAAATAAAGAAACTGACATTAATGTCATAAATAAATCAATGTTCAGGAACCAACTTATCATAATTCAAAATTCAAAACAACTGCCAATTGCATTTTATTTAGCAATACCTAAATGAAATTTGCAAGCACAATATAGACCTGTCAAAAGAAAATAAATGATTTAGTGCTTACACGGTTATACAGTTAATATGGGTTGAAAAAAATACACCTATCCATCAAGTTCATTTCACTGTATCACCTCGTATTATCGACCTACAGTAGAGAAATGCCCTACCTGCAGACTGCGCCATTTTGTCTCTTGTTAAATACAGTGCATTTATATACATACACACACACACACACATATACATACATATCAGGACTTTAGCCATTTGGAGGTACTCTAAACGAGGTTATTGGCTCAGGACCTACCAATTAAAATTGCAAATTGCTGAATTTAAAAGAATTACAGCAGTTTCTCAAGTGGTTTTGAAAATCTCAATAATGTCAAGAACCCAGAAGGTTGACCTATTGGATCTTTGTTTGGACACTGCCATGATCTATAACTTACCATCTAAAGATCTACCATTTGGGTGCCCCTGTTTAAAAGACATCCAAGCCCCTCCTAAAGGGATTAGAAGTAACTGTCAAAACAAAAATACCAGGCATGGCATTTTCCAGCCTTCATGGAGGAAAGCCATTTACTGTGCTTCAGAAAAAATATATATTCCTCCAGACCAGAAAATGACCTCTTATCCTTTGATCTTACCCTTTATCTTTACTTTTTATTAAAAGGAACTGAATTGTGATGTTAGATACTATTTTGATGGTCCTTACATTACGCTTGAGAAAACAAATGACACTTTCACATGCTCAAATGGGATTGGTGAAGAAATACAAGAGGTAATTGGTGAAGAAATACAAGAGTAAACCGGGGGAAAGAAATTATACTGAAAGCAGGTGCTTCTTTAATAGTTAAATGAAAATATAATTGTTGCACTGAGTGCTCTAAAGAAAAAAAGCTCTTGTTTAATGCAGTACAATAGTTTAAGTTAAAGAAGAATTATGAACTTCCAGATGAATATGCTGTAAATAAATACCTATGGAATGAATGAGGAAAGGGAAGCCTGTTAGAGCAATTTCTGACTCAGGGCTCATGACTGGGTGGTAAAAACTGCCAGGCAAGGGTAAATAGTTGGCTTAGATGTGTAGCATTTGGGGTTGAAGCTTAGGTAGTTTGAACTGGGAGAAGTTGGGGAATTCATCCATTTTGGAGAGAGAAAAACTGCCCTCCTGTTTGCTTACCATTGTGTAAGTGACTGGGCTACTGGGATCCAAGCTAAGTTGAACTGCGTAAAGGTGAGTATTTGAAGGACCATGTTTAGGTAAAGGTTTAAGGGAATACAGTCCATTGTCACAGCCTGGCAATGGGTCCCTGGCAAAGGATATCCCTATTTGGAAGTGCCAAGTTTAGTAAGTTCCCAAATTATTCAATGCGACATGGTTTGTAAGTTTCCTCTCTAAAGCTGGCCATAGATGTTGAGATTTTTAAAAGATCAGATCCTGATCGTGAGACCACGATCTTCTCAGAACGATCGTACGATCGTACGAATCTACCATCAACTAAAAAGACCAATTTACCAGGAAAACAAAAGGGGAGCTGCCTGCTTGGCCCTGCAAACATAGATAGATTGCACTGGGACCGACAAAGATTTTTTGACCTGGCCGATCAATTTCCCGACAGATGTCGGCCGAAAAATCGCAAGATGTACGATCGTTCGAATACCACTAACCGCACGATAATTTCGAAGGATCGGTCGGGCTTCCCTAAAATCGGTCGTTCGGCAAGAAGAATCGTCGCGTCTATGGGGACCTTAAGGGCGATTGATCTCTGAGAGGCGTTATGTTACATATAGATACCATGGTTGAAGCATGTAATCCTGATTACCGCTGTGCTTGACAAGTTTGAGACATTTCTGGTGGCGTGGAATGATTGTCATGCACCCAGTTTGGTTCATTGCCAGGGAATTTAGAGCTTCTAAGTATTACTGTTAGGAATTGGTTATCAACACTGTTATTATGAACCTGCTGTTATTTAATGTTTATGGTTATGGTTTATTGTTATTGCTTTTTTCATATAATAAACATTAACCGTCAATATTTTTTTTAAAAAAAGGTCTTGCGTAACGGCAAATTAATGAAAGACTGCATGAAAATACATGGTCACGTAGTGGAAGATCTGGAATATTATGGAGCCAATGACAAAATTGTACCTTTGGAAACTAGATATATAAAGGGTTCTATGGTGTGTGTATGTATGTGTAAGGTGCACTGCCTGGCCGGGGCCTTCTCCTACCTTCTCGCGCACATGCCAGCGGATGTGTTCCGTTTCTTCTGCGCATGTGCACATTCGGGTAGACATTGTTGCACAACTGTGCATGAGCGATGGTGTCACTACTAGCAATTCACACATTTCTGAGGATGTTACTGGCATTTTGGTTTTGTGGTTTTGTGTTTCCTCACTTCCCCTTTGTTTTTGGAGCCAAAACTCCCTATTTGTCATTCGCTCTTAGTCCAAGCTGGTTGTGTTCAGATCGTGATCAAAGTCTGTACTACTATTGGAAGTCTGGCCTCTGAAGTTCATGGGATCCCAGCTAGAACCGCAGCAGAAAGTTTACTGGGGCCCCAAAAGGGCGTTGGTGAAAACAGGGACTAGTTGAGCTCTTCCATTTTACAGAAGAGTCAGATTGGTGCCAGCAGCCTTAGCCATTGTTTCCCATTTAACTAGTACATTATAGTATGTTTATATATTGCTACTGGTGTATGCAGCCCTGTACAGCAGGTCAATAAAATAATAAAATACAAATACAAGTACAGCTTTATTCAAATGCTAAGTGTTAAAGAGAGAAGTGGTAGGTGGTCCATGCCCTGCAGAGTTTACAATCTAAGTAGGTGGGTAATTTAAGGTGGCCATATAAGGGCAGATTAAAGATGCCAATATTGGTCCTTTAGACAGATTTGGCATTTTATCTGCCCGTGTGTGGGGGCTCCTGATGGTCCTCCTGATCGATATCAGGTCAAAAATCGGGCAGATATAGATCAGGCATTCAGAGCCAATTCACAGCATTGTAATACGTTTGGATACACCCAGCGTTAGTAGGCATATTGGGTTTAGATCCGCTCTTTAGCGAACTCACCAAATGAGCGGATCTTATAGTGTATGGCCACCTTTACAGATACAAACAGAAAGATTTTAAGTGCTGCAGGTTACTGTGATTGACACTGCACTATAAGAGCCTGAACTGGGTCAGATGCTATGCATGTGCTCCAGGAGCTAGTCTTTGAGATTATTAATGAATAGATTCTCTCTGCCAGACCAAGTGGGGGCTCTATGAGGAACAGAGGAGTCAGCCAGGAGACACAAGAGAACTTTAAGGAATACTGTTATGGGAAAACATGTTTTTTTCAAAACGCCTCAGTTAATAGTGCTGCTCCATTACTTTTACATGGTAGAGTGAATTATTTGCAGGGTAAACAGTGCAATTTAGGAATAAAAACAACACCATAAAATCATGACAGAATCCCTTTAATGGAAGTGTAAATGAATAAAGGGCCTTGTAAGGTATGAAAAGAATTTTACAAGTTATTATTTGTATAATGGTAAGTAAAGATAAGGATTTCAGCAGTGGACCTGTTCTCTCTCTTATGCTAAGCCATACATGATCTAACCATGTAACCTGTATGCCCTATAATCCCACAAGAGTACAAGGGGCCACACTCAGTATATCACAAACACAAATCTGATTGTTGATGCATTTATTTACAGTGATATATACAATATAGAATGCATTCAAGGCCTTCATCTTCTTCTCTTAACTACACATTCCATGTACTTTTCACATTATCCATAAATAGGTTTTCCAACATAAAAGCAAAATTCAATACCACAAGGTTTCAGTTACATGTTTTCCCTTTTCTTAGTGCAAAATTGTTTGATAAATGCCTTAAATGGGTATAGTTCATCTAAAAACTTTTTCTACTCCATTGTTTTGAAGCAGTAAACAAAAATCATGACAGTTTCCAGGGAGGGCATTTTTAGCAGCTTTTTTCAAAAAGGTATTCATGTATTAGTATGGGATCCATTATTGGGAAACCCATTATCCAGAAAGCTCAGAATTACAGTCTTCCATAGGCTCCATTTTATCCAAATAATCGAACATTTTAAAAATGATTTCCCTTTTCTCTGTACTAATAAAACAGTACCTTGTACTTGATCCAAACTAAGATATAATTAATCCTTATTGGGAGCAAAACCAGCCTATTGGGTTTATTTAATGTTTACATGGTTTTCTAGTAGACTTATGGTATGGAGATCCAAATTACAGTAAGACCCCTTATCTGGAAAACCCCAGGTCCCAAGCATTTAGGATAACAGGTCCCATATGTGTAAGTGCATAGGATCTATTTTTCCTACAATCCTTTTAAATACACCAAAGAAGACACATTCGGGCACATTAACTAATACTCAAATACATTTTTTTATAAAAAAAACAGTCTCTGATCAAACTCCCTTCCACGATTTTAACTCATTTATCAATAATTTCTCAATAAAATCGGAGCAACAAACCATCAAGACAAAATCGAGCAGCAATTCGAATCGTACCATTGACGCTCCGAAAATCCAACTTTTTTGGATTATTGGATGAAAACCCAGATTTTATTGGATAATCCAAAAACGATCACAATGTCAAGAAATAACTTCAGGGACCTCTGCCATTGACTTCTACAAATCTTAACAGGTTTGAGATAGAGTATTTTCTGATTTGGTTTTTTAGCTGCTTTGTGGTATGATAAAATCTCTAAAAATTCGAATTTTTATTTTTCCCTCAAAAATAGCAGTTTTCTGCTGTTAAGAGCACTGGCCTGGGGTTTCAGGTAACTCAATACATTCACTTGGGGGCGCCTAACATTTGGCAACCCAAGTGCAGAATGACTTGCCTTCTCCTTTAAAAACCTTGAGCAGAAAAAAATCAAGGTTTAAAAAATGGTCCCCCTACTGAGAGCATATATTACTGTATAAGCAGGAACAAAACAATACTGGTTCTGACTAACATCTTAGGGATGACATAAAATAAATGAAAAAATAATAATAATGTTTCTTGTTGGTAATATCATTAGATGTCTGTGAGACTTCTTACTGATGGGATCTTGTATTTCTCATTCGTACTTTGCCTGGCTGCTTACTAATGTTCCTATTAATAGCGCGTTTCAGCAGGGAAATCTTGGCTATACATGAAATTGTCATTATCAATAGACATTTATTTTAGATAATTTCCACTTTTTTCCCCTTAAATGCAAGTCTACATTGCGGCGTTCATTGGTTTGTACCATAAAATCAATTTGCCATCTGTTCAACATAGTCCTCCATTTTTTTTTTTTGGAACTAAGGATTCGTTTTACAGGAAATAAAATACAGCTGGGTGTTCAAACCTCTGGATATTGTTTTCAGCTTTGAAACATTTAAATAATATATACAGTAAAAGTAGTGATTCATTTTTGATAGACAGAGGAGGAGAAAGAAGGTGCTGATGAAAGTAAATGAGAATGACTAAGTGGAGGAGAAAGCAAAGGATGATGGATTGGAAGTAAAACAGTGCCGCTGCTTATTTAATCAACTATTAATCAACTTTCCTCCCTTTCTTCCAATATTTTATACTACAGGTATGGGATCCATTATCTGGAAACCCATTATCCAGAAAGCTCCGGATTAGGAAAAGGCTCTCTCTATTTAATCCAAATGATCCAAATTAAATACATTTATTTCCTTTTTTTCTCTGTAATAATAAAACATTACCTTGTATTTAATCCAAACAAAGTATTGTTAATCCTTATTGAAGACAAAACAATCCTACTGGGTTTAATTCATGTTTAAATCTCATTTTAGTATACTTAAGGTATGAAGATCCAAATTACGGAAAGATCCGTTATCTGGAAATCCCCAGGTCCCGAGCTTTCTGGATAACAGGTTCCATACCTGTAAAATGGTCAGAACTGCTAGACTATAGCAGATGAAATAAAATCACTTACTGTGCCTTATATACTAATGTGAAGAAACATTTGATTTGTCACATTTTTGCTCCCACAATGTAGTGTTTTTCCAACATAATGTTGGCACCTTAAAATCATTTAAATTTAGACCATAGGAGGCATGAATTCTTTGAATACTGGGACAAGCTTACCGCTTTTCACAGTGGGTCCAGGTGCTCATGCCCCAGACCTTCAGCAGAGGGGAGCAACACACAAAACTTGAATAATGGGCAGCACCACTCCGGAACACCAAAATCAGTCAGTCAGTAGAATCCAGGAGCCCACATGTTTAAATAGTACAAAAAGTCTTTATTTTACATTATGTATAAAAGATAAAAGCCTGACGCGTTTCGTGTCATCCAAGGACACTTGATCATAGGCTAACTTACTTATGATACATACACAATATTTAAAGGAAAAACGTAACACTTCAACAGAAAATATCAGAATTTTTTTTAGTACTTTCTATATACACAATGTAAAAATGCTAATATTATCAACTATTATATAATATTAGCATTTTTACATTGTGTATATAGAAAGTATTAAAAAAATTCTGATATTTTCTGTTGAAGTGTTAAGTTGTACTTTAAACAGTTTAATGATATAGAATGTATTCTATAAATGAGCCACTAGGGGCAATGATATGCGGACATCTTTTGGTTAAATCTAACTCCTCCTAAGATTTTTTCTATTTTTACTATTTAAAAATTTGGGTGCCTGGATTCTACTGACAGATTTTGATGTTCCGGAGTGATGCCTGCCTGTTATTAAAGTTTTGTACCTTAGATCATTGCAACATTCTGGACACAGTTTTTTTTAATAAGTGTCTTCCATTTGAGTCCTAAACAAACTTCTAATTTGAATAAATATGGCCATAGATATTTAATCAAAATCATCTATTGCCATGTCCACTGTGCTTACTCTCCTAAGTTTGCTGGAAGCCATTTTTTGCAATTCTTTTGCAGTTACGTTTTAAAATATATTTTATTATATTCGTTTTTAAACCTTTAAAGGGATTCAGTCATTCTGTTTCAAAATGCATCAGTTAATAGTGCTATTTCAGCACAGTTATGCACTAAAATCTATTGAAAAAATCCAATGAAAAAATCCAGTAGCACTCTGGTAATGTTGCAAAAATCTTCAGTGGTTTATTAGCCCATATACAAACACACAAAGCGCAACGTTTCGGGCCCTACTGGACCCTTTATCAAGCCTAGTAGGGCCCGAAACGTTGCCCTTTGTTTATACAGTATATGGGCTAATAAACCACTGAAGATTTTTGCAACATTACCAGAGTGCTACTGGATTTTTTCATTGGATGTAAAAGTTGACCCAGCTTACAGGCAAGGGTCTTCCGGTCTAGCACCTGGACCTGCACAGGTGAATACAAGAGGGTAGAGCACTCCTAACTATTTGATATGCACTAAAATCTATTTCTCAAAAGATTTTATTTTGAAATCTGACATGGGGCTAGACATGTTTTTAGTTTCCCAAGTGCCCTCATTTATGTGACTTGTGCTCTTATCAGTCTTTACTGCTGTACTGCAAGTTGGAGTGAAATCGCACCCGTCCTTTCCCTTCCAGTTTCCCAACAGCAGAACAATAGGTAGATAACCAGATAACAGCTCCTTGAAACAAGATAACAGCTCCATGGTTTATTTGGTCCAAATGCATTAAAGTCAATGGGCATCCGAATAATTTCGATACCTCAATTTTTATGCACATGCCAATTTTGACATGCATCAATGTTTTTTTGACGTGGTGGATTTTTCGCCTGCGAGTTGACGCAGCGATGAAACGTGGAAATTCGCTGCAAATTCGTGTCTGGCGAATTTATTCGCCCATCACTAAAAACGCCACCATACAAGTCATGAACCTATTTGTTACTGTATGCATTCACTTGCACCTTTGCTAATACAAAATATGTTAAACATTGAATTTCTACTAGAGCTATAATATTGCAACTCATTAACCTTAAATACTGTATAACATGCTGAAATAATACATTTTCCCCTCTCAATGTGCAGGCAAAGAATAATTTAGAGCAGACTACTGCTGCCCTATAGAGATAAATGCAAATTGCAGAATTAATTTAACTTGCTAACAATTTACGTTTCAACAAGTTAAACGCAATTTACACACAATACATGTAATGAAGCCTAAATGCGCTCGTCTATTAGTTTCCAAGGTTTCTGTCTTTCAAATTCTACAGATGTCACTACTGCAGTCACAAGGAAGAAGCATTGACTGGCTCCTCACAGATGGCTGATTACTGCATTAGGAGTTTAGCAACTGCAAATAAAAAGCATCCTTTTCTCAACTTCTTTTCACAAATGTTTGCTTCTCTTCTTCCAAACTCAAACAAACGTATTGATGTAACTAGGCAATGAATTTCTTCTCCAGAAAGAAAAATAGTAATAATAATTTAATAATAATAATTGTAAGAAATTGGCAGGTTCTCTAGTCCATTCTTTTTGTCCTGTGAATATGAGCAAGAAGTTCTCACTTTTTTATGATGGTAATGAAGAGAAACTGAAGGTGCCCAATTTACTGATTATGTATTAATAATTTTTATAATTAAGGAAAGCATTATGCTTACTGATATGGACTGGCCTTTCCTAGTGACCAAAATACAATGTCAACTGTATTTACACTGCAGTGTTCACTCAAGAGGGATCCCCCCAATGACACCTCCATTCAACAAGAAATGACCCTTGGTTTCTGGGACATATGCAGATGCAGATCAATCCCCATGTGTCTCCAGGGACATAAAAATAAATATATATCCCATATCTGAGGTCCTTTGATGATATCCCACCACTGATGTCCATTGATGTCCTTACTGCCATGAACAGGGCTGGAACTACGGGTAGGCAGAGTAGGCATGCGTCTAGGGTGCAAAGCTGGGGGGGGCGCCAGGAACTTACCGTCTCATACCCATAGTCCAGTCCACTCTAATCGCACTGGCCAAACGAGTGAGTCCTTTTTGATCCAAATGCGTGTGTCCAATTTGACGCGCGTGCGTCCTTTTTGATGTTTATGCACGCGCATCCTTTTTGACATGCAATCGCGCTCACCTATTGGCCACTGAGACCGGCAAGGTTGCCTAGGTTGGCCCGACGCTGCCCATAAAGTTACTTTCTTGCCAACTCTATGGGCTCCCTCTGGGGTTAAGGTGGTTTTAATGAAATATTTTTTTCATTTTAAAAATCTATGGGGTCAAATGCACAAAAGAACCCCAACCAGGGAACAGAACGATCAGCAGACATGAGAGCACACTTTAATGTATAAACACAGGTGTGGGATCTGTTATCCAGAATGCTCAGAACCTGGGTATTCCAGATAATTTAGATCTCCATACTTTAAGGGGGTTATTTGCTAAAATCTGATTTTATCTCACTTTTTAAATAAAAAACCAAGCTCACATCGACGATTTTTCCTTAATTATCATTAAAATAACTTGAATAAATTGGATCAGGAAAAAGCTTGATAAAATTAAGCAAAAACCCGAATTGTATGATTTTTTTCAGACTTTTTTCCCTGATTCTTTCAGGTTATTGCCCGAAAATCTTTTAATTTTTCAGATTATTGGGCTAAACCCAGCACAATCCACGATATCTTCAAATTGGGATAAGTACATCTGCCGTTGATTATATATGACCTCAACAGGTTTGAGATGGTGGAATAATTATTCTCAAAACATTTGAATTTATTTTTCTACCAAAAAAAAAAAAATCGATTTTTTTTTTCTCCCCCCCGACAAGCCTGACCAGAAAAAAAAATGTGAGTTTTAGTAAATAACGCCCTATATGAATAAATTAAATAAACCCAATAGGATTGTTTTACCTCTTATAAGGGTTCATAATATCTAAGTTGGGATCAAGCACAATATACTTTTTTATTATTACAGACAAAATGGAAATTTTTTTTTTAAAATTTTCAATTATTTGATTAAAATGAAGACTAAGTGAGAGGGCCTTCCCATAATTTGGAACTTTCTGGAAAATGGGTTTCTGGTCAAGTGATGGGCGAATTTGCGCAGTTTTTTGCCGCGAATTTTCGCGGGCGTTTCGCAAATTTATTCACTGGCGGTGAAACGCGCAAATTCGCCGCAAATTCGCGCCTGGCGAATAAATTCGCCCATCACTATTTCTGGATAATGGATCATATACCTGTAACTAGTTTAGATTGTGTTTCCAGTCTGACCCATGCACATTCTATGTCAGTGTAAACCAAAATATTACTAGAATGCTTCCCCATCGCAAGGCTAATAGAGATGGATCATATTTTAATTAGAATTTAGGCACAGGCTGTCAAGCCTTGTTTCTGTGAATTCTGTTTGAAGATTTAGCTAGATGATGATCAACTGTTCTCCATCTGTATGGTGTGGAGCTCTTCCAGGGAAGGACAGACATTTCTGAAAATTCTTTCTTTACTAGTCAAAGTTAAAAGATGGCCTGGAAAGCTTTGTCACGTATGATACTACTCCACTATTCCAAAAGGCTTTTTCTAAGGCTGCAATCGAACAGTACAACCAGCTATAATTTGAGCTGTAAATGAAATGCAATAATGTTTAAATTGTTTAAATTTAGTGTCTGGGAAATTCTCTAACTCTCATTTTGACCTCATTTTCCATTTCTAGGTATGTGTCCCCATTATACTAGCAACTGCTGAGTGAATAGATCTACTGTATACACTGTGCCTGACACAGGGGAGATGCAGTTTAAATTACAGTATGCTGCAGTTTCCATTTAATGCATTTAGAAAATATATCAGTATAACAAGGAAATGGTACACAGCATATATTGCATTAGCTTCTGCAAGTTACTGGGAGAGTAAATCACATTGCACACCCCATATTTTCTAATTAAAGTGAAAGGATGTGAGCCACCAAGAATATATACCTGTGAACAGATCTGCAGTCAGGGATATGTTGAAGTTTATGCCAGTCCCTGACCAGCTGTACAGTCAGAGTCATTTCTGCTGCACACAATGAATATGTTAATTAAGTATATATATATATTTTTTTTTTTTTTTTTTTGTTCTATTCTAACAAGCAAGTAAGTTGCAGGTAAAAGGTAGTCTCTTTGTAAAATGTATAATGAAGCAATAGAATTTTTAATGAATCTGATGAAAATTTAGCATAGGACTGGCCGGATATGGGATGACTTTGACGTAGTTGGCCAGCTTAAATATATTGCAAAATATGGACAAACAATCCCTGTTTTGTTTAAAAGGTAAGGTATTTTTTATTAGCTGTTTGCACAAAATGTCTCTGTCTTAAATATATTGATAGTGGGTTGAGTGCAGAGGACTCTTGTATTTGTCTGTATCAGGGGTCCCCAACCTTTTTCACCCATGAGCAAAATTCAGATGTAAAAAGAGCTGGGGAGCAACAAAAGCATAAGTTCCTGGGGGTGCACTGCCAAATAAGGGCTGTTATTGGCTATTGGTAGACCCTATGTGGATTGGTAGCCTACAGGAGTCTCTGTTTGGCAGTACATCCGGTTTTTATGCAACCAAAACTTGCCTCAAAACAAGCAATTCAAAAATAATCACCTGCTTTGAGGCCACTGGGAGCAATATCCAAGGGGTTGGGGAGAAACATGTTGCTCACAAGCTACTCGTTGGGGATCTCTGGTCTATATATATATGTTTTATGTTCTATTCTAACAGGATGGTTATAGGTTATTAATATAAATTTAGTGCACCGTCCTATGATTACATGGAGAACTGTATAATACTGAATACCATAGCTCTGACCACAGACCTGCAGACAAGGATATGCTAATTTACCGATTAGAATTAGACTAATCGCCGCCTAATACCTGCCGAATAGTCATTTAAGTCAATGGGAGCAGTCCAGGGATCAATTTGGAGATGTTTGCAGCCTTCCTGACATTCGAGAAAAAACTTGAATTCAATTTGAATTTGATTCGAGTTTGAGTCTTGTTTAATTTCATCTGAGTTGGTTATTATTATTATTATCATGTATTTATATAGCGCCAACATATTGCATAGCACTGTAAAGTAAATGTGATTATACAACTAAATCACATGAATTCTATACATAGATCATATGGAGTTACATACATCACAATAAATACCGGTACAAAAGGTGAGGAAGGTCCTATGCAGAAAGAGCTTACACTCTAAAGGGAAGGGAGTAATACACAAGGTGTGGGAGTGGGCAAGATTGAATTAAGTGGGTGAGAAATGTGGTACTGTATGTCGTGTTGCGTTTGGTAGTTAAGCAGAGTGAGGGTAAGCTTCTCGAAAGAAGTGAGTTTTAAGAGATTTCTTTAAAGCAGAAAGGTTGGGAGAAAGTTGGACAGACCGTGGGAGAGAGTTCCAGAGGAGGGGTGCAGCCCTTGCAAAGTCTTGAATGTGAGCATGTGAGGACGTAATGAGAGAAGAGTTGAGTAGCAGGCCAGTAGAGGAGTGTAATAAGTGGTTATTATTATTAGTTGAATTTCGAATCTATAGGAGTTTATGTGAGTTTTAAAAAACTTGTTTAAATGTTTTACCTGCAATATGACAATTGCAGGAAATTAAAAAGAGCAATTGTTAAGTAGTGTACTACGGGTATGGGACCTTTTATCCAAAATGCTTGGGACCTGGGGGTTTCCAGATAACAGATACTGTATTTCTGTCATTTGGATCTCCATCTACTAGAGAATCATTTATACATTAAATAAACCCAATAGGCTGGTGTTGCTTACAATTATAATTAATTGTGGCTTAGTTTGAACCAGTTACAAGGTACTGTTTTATTAATACAGAGAAAAAGGAATCATTTTTGAGAAATTTGTATTATTTGTATAAAAGTGAGTCTATGGGAGAAGGCCTTTCCGTAATTCAGAGCTTTCTAGATAAAACATCCTATACCTGTACTGGAAAACAATATTCCACTTAAATTCTGATCAATGCTGGTAATATAGTTCCAAATAGGACACAAGACAACAGATATTTGCCAAATTTGACCACCTAATTGGTAGGCTAAATTAGCCTCATTTAATTGCAATGACTGGATAATAAACTTATGGACCACATTCATAACCGTCTTGCTTTGCATTTTCCACTCATTTAGTACATAGTTACTTATGTATTAAAATGATCTTTTGCTTATTTTAGCCGTTCTTCGTATAATTAATGTGGCTAGGGAAGCAATAAATTCTATAGTCCAAAATTATGCAACAGAGCGATATTGTAACTGTGTATGATAAACATAAACAACAGGACGATAATTAACTCATTAACTAAGAACAGACAGAGAGTATGTATCAAGTCACTGCAAATTAAAACTGTTAAACTTTATCACACATGACGCAAGTCTTTATTTTGCAACTCTGGATGTGCTTTTCTGCAAGAAAAAAAAAAGTTTGAAAGGATTTAATTAGGTCCTCAATTTCCTTTAAGCTTCCATGATATCTGTCACACATCTCTCTCCTCCATCTGTGGAGGATCTGAAGCTCTGTCATTTTTATGTGAAGCCACCATTGGTCGACATTACAGTATATACACAGTAGTGGAAGAGCCTGATAATCAGATTTAATTAGGGTTGAGGTTGACAGCAACGTGCGTGTGTGCAATGGTGTGTAAATGCGGGATATGTACCTGTCAGATTTCTCTGCTATTTTCTGTTGGTTTCAAAGAAAACCAACAAATTTGTTTCAAAGCTGCATGTAACTAATGATTTGATGTTCTAGAATCCTATAGAAAGGAATATTCACCAGGGGAGACGACTTTATCACAAAAACATGTTTATAAAGTACAATTAAGGAATGCCCTTAATAATTCTTGTTCTGAAAGAGTTGTAATAGAACTAATTATATACACTTCACAGAGCAAAGCCTTTTCTGCTTGCTCAGCTGAACATGGAAGACTATGAATATTTATTAAAAGACAAATGGTAGCATACAAAGACGGATACCAAGGGTTTAGTATAGGTGGGTATCAACGATTAAAGCATCATCATCAGTCACATAAGCCAGGCTAATGAGAAATGACAATGCACCATTATATTTTACTATATGGGGCACCATTTATGTCATTGTAGAACTTAAAATGCCCATATGTAAAAACCTTCATATTAAGACGGCAAAAGTACAGTGGAAAGGGCAATTCAAATGATAAAAATAAGTGTCCTTCTATTATGCTGCTGTGTTATCCCTCTTTTTATAGCAAAATGGTGCCAGAGGTAATTTGCCATTGTGTGGGGCCATTGCTGTGTGCTTTGTAATACAGGTATGGGACCTGTTATCCAGAATGCTCGGGACCTGGGGTTTTCCGGATAACGGATCTTTCCGTAATTTGGGTCTTTATGCCTTAAGTCTACTAGAAATTCATTTAAACATTAAATAAACCCAATAGGCTGGTGTTGCTTCCAATAAGGATTAATTATATATTAGTTTGGATCAAGTACAAGCTACTGTTTTATTATTACAGAGAAAAAGGAAATCATTTTTAAAAATTTGGATAAAATGGAGTCTATGGGAGACAGCCATTCCATAATTCGGAGCTTTCTGGATATCGGGTTTCCGGATAAGGGATTCTATACCTGTACAGGCATTGAACCTGTTATCCAGAATGCTCAGGACCTGGGGGTTTTCAGATAAGGGATCTTTCTGATATTTGGATCCCCAAATATAATCGTAATAAAAACCTATTCTATAATAGTATGTTATTACTTTACGCAACTTCTCAACTGGTTTTCATCATTTATGTTTTATAGTTTTTTTAATTATTTATTTTTCTTATGACTTTTTCCAGCTTTCAAATGGGGTCACTGAACCACATAAAAACAAATGGCCTGTAAAGCTACAAATGTATTGCTATTTTACTTTATTTACTCAGCTTTCTGTCCAGGTCCCCTCCTATTCATATTCCAGCCTCTTATTTAAACCAATGCATGGTTGCTAAGGTAATTTAGACTCTGCTGAATAAAAAAGCTAAATAACCCACTTATAAAAGAAAAAGGAAAACCAATTGCAAAATGACTCAAAATATCACTAGTTACATCATCCTAAAAGTTAACTTGAAGGGGAACAGCCCCATTAAGTCTACTAAAAAATAAAGAAATATCAAATAAGCTTGATAGGATTGTTTTCCACCATTATTAATTATATCTGAGTTTGGATCAAGTACAAGGCACTGTTTTATTATTACAAAGAAAAGGAAATCATTTTTAAGAATTTTATTTTATATTATTATTTTATTAAAACAGATTCCTGGAAATTAGAGCTTTATGGATAAATTATGTCTGGTAACTGGTGCATTAATGAAGGGCTGGTTTCTAATAGAACTGACTTGATTTTTATGTTGCATGCAGTTTCTTTAATATGGAAGGGGCTGGTTAGCAATGTAAATAAATCCTATAGGGATAGAGGCTTTCAGGGAGTTATTTATCAAAATCCGAATGTTGCTGAATTTTTTAAATAAAAAAAGTCAGACCAAACTAGAATTCACAATTTGACCTTATTTAGGGGACATGTTTACTAACATTGGAGATAAATATCTGGAGAGATTTCTGGAGATGTTGTTCATAGCAACCAATCAGATCTTTGCTTTTGTTTTCTAAATTATAGGTGGCTGTTTAAATCTAATTGCTGATTGGTTGCCATAAGCAACATCTCCAGAAAGCTCTCCAGATATTTATCTCCAATGTTAGTAAACATGCCCCTTAGTATTAAAAAACCCAATTGATTGGGGGAAAACTCGATAAAATCAAGGGGAAAAATGAATTGTACAATTTTTCTGAGGTTTTTCCTAAATTGCTCAATTTTTTTCGGCCTTATTCCTGAAAAGCCCAAATTTTTGGGATTTTTGCCCAAAAAGCCAGAAATAGTCAGGCTAATTCCAGCACAGACCACTGAAACTTACAAATAGGATAGGGAACTCTCCAATTGACTTATATACAACCTTTTCAGGTCTGAGATTTTCAGATTCTGACTTTTTGTAGCATAAATCCCGACAGATTTTGTGTTAAAAGAACCAAAATATTCAAGTTTTTACAAATAATAAATAACCCCCTCAATGTTATTTGTGTTGCTTAAGTTGCATGATTCAAACTACTATAAAGTTAATATTGATTGCTAATTGGCTATACTTTGCTTAGGGAATACTAAATAGAAATAAGGAAATTATACAGAAGGAGCATTTTTATCTCAAATTCTATCCAAGTATAATTCAATATGCAATGGACAAGTGATCTGTGCCTAAAATAAGCCGTCCATTCAGTCTCCATCTGTCTATGGGATAGTGGAGATTGGACCAGGTTTTGGCTCTTTAGGCATTTATATCCACTTTGCTGTTTCCTTATGTGAGAGTCTAATTTTGAGATAAAATATAGATTTCAAGGTTTAGAAAAAGACACTAAACATTGGCAGCAAGCAGCTGTCATGCCTGTTGGAATAAAGTAATAAAACATAACACAAATTAAATGCGTATGAATCAAAGCCAATAAAACGCAGAGAGAGATTCACTGAGGTCAAATTGCGCATTAAATTAATCTTTTAGTATATTAAGGACACTAATTAACTGTTCCTTTTTTGGCTATGTGCAATTTTGCTCACGGTAATGTGTTTCAAAAACTGAAGACTCCTGGACCAGGCAACCAGAAGAATCTTGATCTATGACCATATTACACTTTCATACTCAAGTGAGCAATAAAGCTGTAAATTACAGTTCTCTACTTCCTCATTCCATGTTTGATACTATAAATGCACTGCAGGTTTTTATATTCGAAAGGCTAAAAAGTAGATGAATGTGCACTAATCTTTTGTTAATGGAACATCCCAGGAGAAACATCTTTTAGTGACAACTTGAATCCTGAGCTATATATGTTTCTTGCCTTGGGAACATTTTGAATGGGATTTTTAGTGGTGTGTTCTTTTTGAGAGATTATTCTCTCCCCTTAACATTTCACAAGCTTGGGGGATTAAGGAGCAGCGTGTGTTTGATTTACATCCAGAGCGTACTAGACTGATATTCAGGGCACATGTTTTCTTCAGTATAACAAATACCATGAAAATACAGTTTCCCATGTAATTAAATGGAAAATGGAGTCAAATGTAGAACATTCCAAGCTTCAGTGCCCAGGGATATACTGGCTATTGATATGGCCATCTCAACCAAACTTTCAGACCAACACACATTGTGGTAATGTAAAAAATAGTCTTGTAACACAGCAGCTAATCATGTTTGTTTTCAAAACAGCTTACCAGTAAATGCTGCCTGCTTGCTATGGGCTACTATACAAGTAGCACACCTCAGATAACTCTTTACATATTCCCCCTTTCCCTGTCAGGGCTTGACCCATTATCTGTGTGTTACTTGGCCTGTGCTGAGCCATGAGAGGGTTTTGGAAGTGAGAGCTGCTCTGCTGTTCTCAAGGTTTCCGCCTCCTGTCTTGTTAAGGCTAGGTGCCTATTTAATCCAGTCCCTTTCTTCCTCCCATTGCTGGATCATTGAGCTATTCTCTGTGTTCTATTCCCCTTGTTTCTGAGTTCCTGGTAAATCTTGTTCCCATTGCTGGATCATTGAGCAATTCTCTGTGTTCTAGTCCCCTTGTTTCTAAATTCCTGGTAAATCTTGTTCCTGTGTTCCTGCTACATTCCTGGTAAATTTAGTTCCAGAGTCTTGCGTGACCCATGTTCTCTCTACCTATCCTTAATATTTTATCTCCTGGTTTTGACCCTTGGCCTGTTTGCACAGACTTGTATTGCCTACCGCAGGGACCCCAACCATTTTTACCCGTGAGCCACATTCAAATTTAAATAAAATTTGGAGAGCAACACAAGTATGCAAAAAGTTCCTGGGGGTGCCAATTATGGGTTGTGATTGACTATTCGTATCCCATGTGTGGACTGGCAGCCTACAGGAGACTCTGTTTGGCAGTACACTTGGTTTTTATGAAACCAAAACTTGCTCCTAAGCCTGGAATTCAAAAATAAGCACCTGCTTTAAGACCACTGGGAGCAACATCCAAGAGGTTGAAGAGAACATGTTTCTCACAAGTCACTGTTTGAGGACCACTGACCTACTGCCTGCCCAAACCTCAGCCTCTCTATTGGACTCTGCCTGTCTTCCACCAGCCCTGATCTCCAGCTTATTACTGGACTCTGCCTCAGCCTGCCACTTGTCTCACCTACAAGCCTATATTTGGATTTGTTTCACAGTTTTGTACCTTATGCTGATTCTGCTTTCTTGCTTGTCTATTTAATCAGATATTGTGCACAGCTACGTATTCGTTTTCTTTTTAAGCACCTAACATGGGAACACCAAATTACCAAGCACATAGGGGCAGATTCGCTAAAGCGTTCGTTTGTGCCTAGGGAAAATTCGCTAGTGATCTTGCATATGGCGGGTAATTTAAAGTTGTACGGAGGTCTTTATTGTAAATGTTGGTGCAAATGCTTGATGTTACCACTTTTTATTATAAATGTCCAGGGAACCTTAATAAAGACAAGAGAGTTAATATAATGTCCTACACATGCACCCACTGTAAAATGAATGTTCCATATGTTATGAAATGTCTGGAGAAAACCAGTTACCCAAAAAGAGTTTGTTAGGACTTTTGCTTCAGAAAAGGAAAAGTCGCCAGTGTTTTTGGAACTGTAATGCTTTTTCGGCACACAGGATATGATGTAAGTGACAGAAAATTGAGTAAGATCTGGCTTCTTTTTAGCACTTTGCCTGGTCTGCGATGGCGAATTCATCGTTCAGTTCACTTTAGTGAATTTGCAGAGTAACGATCATTCGCTGGAGCGAAAATTCGCCTGGTGATAGAGTGCGAATTAACGCTAGTGACGGTCCTGTTCAGTTGCGAAGTGGCCATGCGCCTGTTAGTGAAATGGCCGATGTCCCTGCAGGTGGCCCCGCTGGCAAAAAGTCGCTAGCGTTAGCCACTTTGCTCTTTAATAAGTCTGCCCCATAGTCTCCTACCTGTCAGTCTCACACCTGCAGTCATACTTGGAAACCCCCATATGCAATAAAAGACACAAAGCTCTTCTAGGACCCTAAATCTGAGCAAATAAAGACCAAATTAGAGAACAGATGCAATTTGGACAAAAACTATTTTCTTGGGTAGTGGATTGTTCTGTTCCTGACATTGGATCCTAAAAGTTCAAATTAATTGTGCACAGGCTAAAAATGTGTCTACACTTAAGAAATAAAATCATTCTTAGATATAACTATCTCCTTTAAAGTGCTTTTAGAGCCTTAATTATAAAGCAGAAACACAAGACAGCGAGAAATTAATTTGTATGAAGAACAATTTCTTTTCTCTTTCTTTGTCTTTGTTATTGTAGTATGGTTACAAAATGGTATTATTGCAATTTACAAATGTGAAATGATGCTTTGTAGTTGATGAAATTATATGTAAAGTTAAATGTCAGGCTAAATGTCATCCAATAACATAAATTACTATTATATTTATCGTAAGAAAGGAAAACAACCATATACTGTACAGTACATCCTATTACCTAAGTTAGCACTGAATAAATGGATTTTTTATTTAAATATTGCCTTTTTTTGTTATGTGATTTTTCTTCTCAGAACATGCTTCCAGCAATATAACATTTTACGTTATACCTGATATGTAAATGTCCAGAAAGATCTTAGTATGAATAGTTTCAAAATAAATGAAATATTATGAAATGCGGCATTATTTTAGTGCTTAATTCTCTTGAACGTCAGACATAATCACAGTTTGAATTTCAATATATTATAACAGAAGTTACAAATTATTAATGATATTTTCTCATATCTCAAATTCCCTGCTTTGCTTTTGAATACTATGCTTACAATTGCTAGATGACTAATATTATATATATATATGTGTGTGGTTTCTAAGATAACCCTTTATGCAGGACACAAATTCTCCTGACTAAAAGTTTTATAAAATGTAAGGATATGTTTCTACTATTGCAAAGCTATTGTTATGAGTACCATTTTGTACCCAGCTGTGCTTATTAGACAAATCCCAGAACAGAAAATGGCATACAAAGTGACCTTTAAAGTTAGCTCAGGGATTTGCAAAGACTCAGAGTATATATCACTAAACTCCTCATACACAAATTCATTTTTATTAAACAGTCAGGCACCTTTAACTTCAAGCAGTAATCCATTATCAATATCAACAAATACTGATACCAAGAATTTGTATAATGCCGCATAATGCTTTATTCTTTGGGTACCCACAGAACTATAGGGGAGCAACAGCACTTGGGTTGCATCCCCCCCCAGGCAGTTGGGTACAATTCGTCACTGCCGAGTTAGCACTAATCCCAGCTCATTATTACTTTATTGATTACTCTTGTGCTACTAAAGCACCTGCAGAAAGAATAGCCCTTACATTGGCTCATACTTTACTATACTTTACCTTAAGGTAATGCCACTCCAGGAGTTGGAAACAAATCCATCCGGGGGAGGTGGGTTTTAAGAGTCTTAAAATAGTTCCACCCCTGTTTTACACTACTTGAAAGCCACCTGACACTGTCTATACTATATCACATTGGCTCTCCAACAGGATCTAATATTACTCCTGGTGGGGCTCCTTAAGGGTAAGGCCACACGAGGAGATTCGGGGAGATTTTGTCGCCTGGCGACTAAACGCCTCGTCTTTTGCGCGACTGTCTCCCCGAACTGCCTCACGTTTTTCCCCATAGGCTACAGTGCAAAGTCGCCTGCGCTAATGCACAATAATGGGCGTTTTCAATAGTCGCCCAAAATTGCCTCACTTTGGGCGACTATTGAAAACGCATCGCCGCGTGTGCATTAGCGCAGGCGACTTTGCGCCGTAGCCTATGGGGAAAAAACGCAGAGGCAGTTCAGGGCAGTCCTCGTGTGGCCTTACCCTAAAGGTCCTCTACATAGTAGACGGTAACCATACCTGCAGATTCCTAGACCTTGAATAACTTGGAGGACATTATTATTGCTACTGGGCAACCTAACTTCATAGGGTAATCTCATTAACCACATCCTACACAGTATATAAACTGTTGCCATTATAGAGAACCAGTCATTTTAATTATATGAATTTGCAGCATGGGAAACGTTTCTCATCTTCATTTTTCATTCTTTTCTGATAAGTTATAATATGTAGTTTTAATAAAACATGAAAAATTTGAAGAGCTTCATGACTCTAGAAAGTACAGCGAGCAGTGTCAGAAATCTGAATTTGAATTAATTTCTTTGTGCTGTGGTTTTTTTCACCAAGCCTCTATTATAATCTAAGGACCAAGGAGATGGAAAGGTTAAATCACTGGGGGTGCCAAATGTTCGGCACCCTTAATGATTATAATCAGTCGAGCTGGTGCCAGTGCTCCTGTTAGCAGAAAACATCCCCAGCCCTGGTTACTTTTCAGCAAGCACAATGGAGTGATACTCTTCCAGTTTGTTTCTTCTTTGCAACAGGGGTGCATGCGCAGTTAAGTGGACAGCGAAAAGCTCATGTTTTCACTCTACTGTGCACGTGCTGACTCAGAGCCAATGCAGAATAAACCAACCTGCTAACTACCTCTGGGAGCACCTGGATAACACCTGAACTGGGAACTTGCACTTATATAACAGTGTAACAAACTGTAACCTGCAGCACTTTAAGACCCCTCTGAATTGTGTCTGTATGTTACCCTCCCATTTAGACTGTAAGCCCTACGGGGTAGGGTCCTCCAGCCTCTTTGACACTAAGCACGTAATCTGTATTGTAATTATATTTTATATTTAATTTAATTGTTTTTCTAATAATGCACTTATTGTTACTTTATATTTCAATGACCCCTTATTTGTTATTATTATTATTATTATTAACATGTATTTATATAGCGCCAACATATTGCGTAGCACTGTACTACCAATTTATTGTTTTTCTGTACAGTGCTTTGCTCTCAAAGAGCGCTATACAAATAAAAATATACATACATACATACATACACACCCCCTATCCAGCTGTGGGCAGTTTCTCATTAAAAGGCTATTTAAGACAACTTCCCAGACCCACCAATGATGGATCATTGGCCATTCTGGCTTTTCCTACCCTTGTGTGGTGTTGATTGTGTTCCTGATCCTGTTTCTGTCCTGCTCCGGTCCTGTTCCTTCTGCTTTTGACTCCCTAGTGTGACCTCAATCTGTTTCCTCGCTCTGCTATTTCTCCTGCCCTTGACCTTCGGTCTGTTTCAAGGACTTGTTTTCTGCCTGCCCTCATTTGTGCTTATCTGCAGAGGTGTGTACATTTTTTCTTTATTCAAACAGTTGTTGCCGAACATTTGGCCCCGATACATTATTTAACCTTTCCTTCTCCTTTAAATCATTAGTGGGCTCAGGACCAAAATACTATTGGTATGTACCTTCCAACCTTCAAATTTTTACTAGCTAACCATCCACTAGTGAGCACAGTGTGCAAAGCCTTATTGCCTACATGCCTCCCTAAAAAATTGCAGGCAAGCTATCAGGTGGCACAAGCTAGCAAATAATCTGCAAATCACAAAAGGTGCTGCAGAATTACCAGCAGCTTCAAGTTGTTAATATTAACGGGTGGCTCCCTTTAGCAGTTCCAGAAGGCGTCATGCCAGGGTTGGGCAGACATTACCTTTTCATAAATCTCTGTTCTTATGCCAAGGTGTTGCCATGCTCCCACCACCTGATTCACACTCCTACCCTCAGGTTACATCTGTCTTGAGTCCTTTGTTTCCTAGTGAAACCACTACTATTTCATGTTGTTCAATATAAATTATGCATAAGATCATGATTACAATGAGTTTCTAGAAGTTGATAGATACTGCTGTAGTATAATCACAATATAATACAATACTTAAAGGACCAGTAACACTAAAAGATTTTAAAGTTTTTTTAAAGTTAAAAAAACATTATCGCCCCCTCTAGTACATTATCCTTCCAGCACAATGTTAACTATTTTGAACGCTTTATTAAAAAATACCATAATGAATATCTTCTTCCAGTTGTGCTGTGTCTCAGAAATAAGACGATATTGCGACATGCCCTCAGCCTTATCCTACGTGCATGCTCCACATGTCCTGACCTGACTTCTTCTTAAACCGGAAGTCAGTTGCTGCACTGCTGTAGAGGATTTTTCAGCCTGCATGTTCTAACTTTAAGCCTGATTTATTTCTGTGAGTGCTGCGTGCAGAAGTCGGATCAGGAGATGTGGAGCGCGCACGTAGGATAGAGCTGATTGCATGTCGACATATCGCCCTATTTCTGAGACACAGCATGACCGGAAGAAAATATTCATTACGGTATTTTTTAATAAAGCATTCAAAATAGTTAACATTGTGCTAGAAGGATGAGGTACTAGAGGGGGCTATAATGTTTTTTTAACTTAAATTTTTTTAGTGTTACTGGTTCTTTAACATAGATGCTTTTATCACTGTGAGGTTAGTGTGACTGTGGAATGCTCTGCCTCATGTTGTTGTGGTTGCCGATTCACTTAAGTCCAAAGTCCACCAAAGTCCAATGTAAAGTGTTTTAACTGCAGGAATTTAAATTAAATCATCACAGCCTGTAACATTAATATATTAGAAGCATCCCTGAATAGACAAATAGTAACCTTAGGTTAAATAGAAGAGCACACTGTTGGCGGTAATGTGGCTCAGTAGGTGACTTCTGCTTTATAGTGTTGAGGTCCTGAATTTAATTCCTGCTTGGCCACTAACTGCAAGAAGGTTTGTATGTTCTTTCTGTCTGTGTGGGCTTCCACCAATACTACAAAAAGATACAGGTAAGTTAATTGGCACCTGGCACCCTACTGTGTGTACATGTCCTTAGATTGCAAGCTCCACTGCGCAAGAACTGATGTGAATGTGTATATATTGTATATAAACAACAGATAATAAAATTGCACTGTCTTGGCCTAGAATTGCAAAAAAGAAATTAAGATGATATATCTGGCAGGGAGATGGCCTTACCTTAATTTTAAGCTTGCTGGATATCAAGTTTCTGGATGAGTCCAAACCTGTACTACGCAAACCAAGTCTATCTGATGATTAATCCATTTTCCGTGTTTGAACAAATCGTTCCACTACAGAATGTTAATGTCTGAATTATTTCTTTGTATGAGGGTTTAGATCAGGTAATAGGGTTTCAGATATGTGTTAGTAGTTATCACTGCTGAGCTTAGCTGAGCGCTAACACTCATAGAAATAGAAAGTGTTTAAGTGCGCAAAACAATTCTGATGACCTGATACATCTATTAGCTGTGGTCAATATGGCAATTGTTTAAAATGTTCCTGCCAGGAACATGTTGATAGAAAAGAAATAATATGAAGCAGGTGGGAATCATTCTAGTGAAATTGTCAAAAATCTTCCCCTTATTTTATTATGTTTTATGTATGTTTGTGGCAGATCAATTTCAAGATGGTGGTGAAATTTTTTTGAAACTCAAAGCTGTTTAGACAATCTGCTAAAATGTGGCCGTTTACTGATCAGAGGTTTAAGATTGGTGTGAGATACTTTCCATTACTCACACAGTTAACAATTATTTTTTCTGCTTTATTAAAATTGTTATTGATTCATTGGGCCAAGAGTCTGCAGCCTTTCAGACATACTTCTGAATATTCAGCAAATTCCACTGACTGATTATACAGTCTTAAGGTTGAATAGATCTGAATGATGGATCAAAAAGCCTACACGTATATTTAGGTGAAGCAGAGCAATAAAGCAAATAAATGGCTGCAGTAGCATTTCTTATATATATATATATATATATATATATATATATATATATATATATATATATATATATATATATATATATATATATATATATATATAAAATATATATATATATACATATATATATATATATATATATATATATATATATATATATAAAATATATATATATATACATATATATATATATATATATATATATATATATATATATATATATATATATATATATACATATACATATATATATAATATATATATATATATATATATATATATATATATATATATATATAATCCCCCGAAATCCCAGCACTCACGACAAATGTTCACTCAGGGCCTGGGTGCATGCCTCGCAGCACTGCATACAATCCTCCTCCAAAGAAGCCGCACGACTCAGGACTTATAATAAAGTGATGAATTTATTGAGACACACTAACGTTTCGGCTGCCACACCAGCCTTTGTCAAAGTAACACAATGTTAAAACAATTAGCTATAAATACCCCACCAATGGCGCGAAAATATCCCAAACCCTCCCACTCTGACGTATATGCATGTGATTATATTGACAGACTGCTACCCCCACCTAAAAACTCCATAAAATTTCAATCAACAAATATATATCGTTTAAGTTAGTAAAATCACCCTGTATGGTAAAAAAGTATCAAAATGCGAATCGCTTCAATGTCTCCTAAAGTGACCATCCGATACATTGTTGTAATGAAGACAAGTGTCAGCACACTGATGATCTATAGTGCCCATCGTGGATAATGTCATAAATTATTAATAAACCTCAGTTAAAGTGCACATCATTAAAAAGCTAATGGTCGGCTTAAACAACTGAATCAAAACAAGCTTACCGCTATTGTGTAGCAACAACCGCCGTGCCCATGTGATGAACCCTTATATATATATATGTATATATATATATATATATATACATAGACAAATACAAGAGTCCTCTGCACTCAACCCATTATCAATATATTTAAGACAGAGACATTTTGTGCATACTGCTACTAAAAAAAGCCTTCCCCTTTAAACAAAACAGGGATTGTTTGTCCATATATTGCAATATATTTAAGCTGGCCAACTACGTCAAAGTCATCCCATATCCGTCGCTAGAGTTTGGTAGCCGAAACGTTGAGGAATAAACGTCACAGCCCCTTGGGGCATGTTTTCTTGTGAAAGTCCTGTGAGTGCTATATATATATATATATATTGTATGGATTGGTGGTGAGTGCTGGTTAATAGTATGACTATATATATATATATATATATATATATATATATATATATATATATATATATATATATATATATATATATATATATTCATACTATTAACCAGCACTCACCACCAATCCATCAAGTCCTGGGTGCTCCTCAAGAACAGTAAGGAGCAGTAAATGAAGTTAGGAGCACTCCCGGGTATCATGAAATAGAAGTTTTATTGGAGATTTACAAACTACCCCACATAATGCATTTCGGTTCTCTTTGACGACGAAATGACGGTTCAAAAAGAACCGAAACGCGTTGATGTGGGGTAGTGTGTAAAACTCCAATAAAACTTCTATTTCATGATACCTGTGAGTGCTCCTAACTTCATTTACTATATATATATTTTTTAAAAACGAAACAAGCTGAAATGACGCTCCTCACCTTTCTTATTGGGCGCACGTGGGCAAAGCTTAAAGGGATACTGTCATGGGAAAATTTTTTTTTCAAAATGAATCAGTTAATAGTGCTGCTCCAGCAGAATTCTGCACTGTAATCCATTTCTCAAAAGAGCAAACAGATTTTTTTATATTCATTTTTGAAATCTGCAATGGGGTTAGACATTTTGTCAATTTCCCAGCTGCCCCTGGTCATGTGACTTGTGCCTGCACTTTAGGAGAGAAATGCTTTCTGGCAGGCTGCTGTTTTTCCTTCTCAATGTAACTGAATGTGTCTCAGTGGGACATGGGTTTTTACTATTGAGTGTTGTTCTTAGATCTACCAGGCAGCTGTTATCTTGTGTTAGGGAGCTGTTATCTAGTTACCTTCCCATTGTTCTTTTGTTTGGCTGCTGGGGGAGAAAAGGGAGGGGGGTGATATCACTCCAACTTGCAGTACAGCAGTAAAGGGTGATTGAAGTTTATCAGAGCACAAGTCACATGACTTGGGGCAGCTGGGAAATTGACAAAATGTCTAGCCCCATGTCAGATTTCAAAATTGAATATAAAAAAATCTGTTTGCTCTTTTGAGAAATGGATTTCAGTGCAGAATTCTGCTGGAGCAACACTATTAACTGATTCATTTTGAAAAAAAATTTTTTTCCCATGACAGTATCCCTTTAATTTACATTCTAAACAAGTTAGCCCCAGCACGCTTAATATAAAACCCCCTGAAGAAATATTCTTGCACAACTGAACTGTAAATTTCTTAAAAAAAGACACTTTTAGTTACAAAGTTTGTACAAAGTATGCATAAGCTGACGCGCCCTCAAGGCAGTGTCCATGCATCAGTCCTATCCTAAGTGAAAAAATAAAAGTGTTATAAAAAACTTTATATTTTGGGGAGGTGGCTCTCTCCTTAAATGCTGAATTTGGAGAAAAGTTTCTTTTCTTCATGAATTGAATCTTGTCCATGAGTTTTCATGTGATAAACCACAAAAAACTTTTTTCTCACTAAATTGAATCTGGCCCTTTATATATTAAACTTGCATTATACTAGCCCATTTTTCTTAGGGCATCTTAATGCTGCTTTAGTGAAGTTAAGTTTAGGGATCATTAGGAATCATCAGAAACGAGGAGGCCAAGAAAAATAATCTGTTGCAAATGTGGAGAACTTTACACTTTTTGCCCATGAATGTTAGTGTATGGAGCTATGTTCATGTGTCATATTCACATGCAAAAGCTTTAGTGATGTTAAAGGGGACCCGTCGCCCCAAAAAAAAATACTATTTTATCACATTAGTCAAGCAAAATGAACTTTAATTACACTATATAAATTATTTGAATCTTGTTTCCTTCTGTCTGGGAATTCATAATTATAGCAAGCAGGCAGCAGCCACTTTGTATATACTGTTATTAAGACAAGCCTTGCATTATCTCAGAATCTTCTTTGTGCACCAGAATGGGGGACCTGATGTCCATTCCCATACACTGGCTACACAATTAAATGGTAAAGAGAACGGGGGAATGTGTGGAAAGCAGTGACATCTAGGAAGTGCTGAATGGAAAGTGAAAGTAATTGTCTGCCCCGCCTCTATGCTCTATGTAGGGACCTATATGATTAAATTGCCCCTATAGCTTTAAATCCCTACCCTTCCTCCTTTTTACCTAGTTGGTGGGCAAATGCCCATGAATCTAGTTTAAGTATTTACATATCCAGTGTTATTACCCAAGAGGTGTAGTGACCACTTCCTACCACACTTCCATATAGTGTATGGAAAGGGGTGGATATTCCTCTTTGGCTGCTGGTGTCCTGATCAACTGGTTGTTCCCATTGAGACTGGGTACACCAAGGCCCAGTAAAGCCATTGCCCTAGAGGGACCAGTACCTCTAGTGTCTGAGTCGGGGACCAGGGAAGGGTA
Organism: Xenopus laevis; assembly: GCF_017654675.1. Lineage (NCBI taxonomy): Eukaryota > Metazoa > Chordata > Amphibia > Anura > Pipidae > Xenopus > Xenopus laevis. Next base: position 190,999,970 of record NC_054371.1, read on the forward strand.
AGCTAGAGACAGGTTATATCTGTTATAGACTCTCTAGGAGAGTGATATAGAGAATACAGATAACAAGAACAACTTTGTGCTTCATCAAGGATCTGTAGCAGGGAGTAGCTTCCCAAGGCTTCTAGATTGCCTTTAGTGAAGGGACCACAGTGGATAGCCTGTCAGGCTTAGACTCCTTCTACCTGACCATTCCGCTGGGTGGGATCTGGACCATGCTCTTATCACTAGCTGGACATTAACCCCTTTTTGGTCTGTCTAGCCAAATTAGCATTACATAAATTTAGGGATCATTGGAAATCATCAGAAACGAGGAGGCAGATTTATAAAAATTTGAGGCCAAAAAAAAAATGTGAGTTACAAAAAACAAATCTGTGACAAATGTGGGCAGCTTTACACTTTTTTTCCATGAATGTTAGTGTAGGGAGCTATGTAGTCATGTGTCATATTCGTGTGCAAAAGTGGCCGGGCGCTAGGACATGAATAAACTGGAAAAATAAATATTCCGTGGGAACTTCAACAGCTTTTACTTGCCGATTTTTTTTCTGGTGAGTTCTTTTTTGTTTAATAAATTCCAACGTTAAAGGCTTCAGAAAATACCTCCATGAGTACTCACATTTTAACTTGATTTTACATGAATAACCCTCTTAATGTCTTAGCTTTAGCTAAGCTGAATCTTATTTTCAATAACTACACTGGTTTCTCTGTAATGTGAATCTGAAAAGCCTTCTATTGTGAATATTATATACAGTACACAGTATTTTGTAAATCCCTCCATAATCTCAGGAAACTGACAGGGGCCCAGAGCATGTGCTGTAAATCGTCAGAAAAGAAACGTGTGGCATCTTCAAGGGCACAGATTTGTGTGGACACATAAGTTCACAATAGCAATTTTTTCCTAATTTTCTTCAGCTATAGTCACCCTCTAATAAATCACCGACTACAGTAGGGATATAAGTGACTGATACTTGTTTCCTCCCTGTTGCAACACTAGTTCCTGCTGTCTGGATCTCATCATAGGGGTAAATTTATCAAAGAGTGAAGTTAGAGATTGCCACGGTTCTTTAGAGTGAAATTCCGCCACTCTCCATTCATTTCTATGGGATTTTGAATGGTGTATTTATTAAAGGATGAACTTTCACTTTCACCCATTAATAAATACTCTTTTATAAATCCCATAGAAATGAATGTAGAGTGGCGGAATTTCACTCTAGAGGACTGTGGTGACCTCTAACTTCACTCTTTGATAAATATACCCCAATGAGTTTGCAGCAGGCAAAAATGATTATATTCAGTAAGAAAGCTAGGAAAACTAACCAACTCCCCATGAATCATTTTTAGCATCACCACAGAGGTCCCCTTGCCCCTTCCCCAACCACATTGGACCTGTAGCTAAAAGGCACCTGGCACCCATATAAATGCAGAGTATCACAGTAGGGTGGTGTCACCATCATCCCTTGTATAACCTCTTGAATCTAACACACATCTAACACACATGCTCAGTGGAAGAAGATTTTCTACAGGTTTCCATGGTCCTGCCAGGGAGACAGAAACAAGACTTTTCTTAGAAGTTCACCTTGTCCAGACAATTTTTTTCGAAAACATCTCAAATTCGTGTATTAATACTGTTCAGTTCTAACAGCTTTCTAGATCATGCGTTTTATAATCAGACAATATAATATGTTTCCTGGTGTGTTTTCAGTGGGTGAATGCTGATTTCTTCATCTGTCAAACACTTTGCTGCTGCTTCTTTTTCCTCATTATGACTACTAAAACTGTGGAATTGAAAAAGGATACCACCCCTTGCAGGTGAATTATGGATTTCATTGTATAGATTCAAAGATAAGGTTCTCCCGCTATATTAAAAAATGTAACTGTGTCTACATTACAGATTGACCTCAAGATATGGATTCATTGGTCCAACCTTTCGAATAGCAGATAAATGATGCGGTTCATATTATATTTCAGTCTGTTGCAATTCAAATGAATATGGTTTGCCAAAAAAAAACATTAATTAGATCTCTCACAACTTTGCCTGCTCAACATCAGCCTTATCTATAGCGAGCCTGATTCATCTTCTCATTGAAAATAAATCATTTTTCAAGTATGTCGAAAACAGTACACAAATGGAAATGGATGATACCGAACAGTGAAATCACCACAAGCTCTAAGTTAATTACTATGCTTTGAATGCCATCTGTATATTACTGGCTCGTAGAAGGGTTTAAAAGAAAGAAATAACTGTATTAATATATATCAGATTATTTTTCAGCTTGCATTGTCTTATTCATTGCTGTATTCAACGCTGTTCTGTTATTGTAAAATGTAATTACCTCTAAACTTGAGTCATTTAGATTATTGCTGTTTTATTACTCTTCCAGATTCATATCAATCTACAGATGTGAGTGTTGCAGTGTCAGGCAGCCTGAAGGAACTAACAGTGGCTTCCATGCAGGGTGTTTTCTCTTTGAGAATGATTTGAAATAAAATTGTGGGTCTGATCATCAAACTGGAAAATGCAATACCATGTTTTATATATTAAACTTGTATTTTACCAACCCAGATTTGTTAGGTTATCTTAATGCTGCTTTTGAGAAGTACATTTTAGGAAACATCAGAAATCATCAAAGGCTTTGAAAAAATGTAAGGCTGGAATAAGTTGTTCTCATGTTCAAATGAACTACTGTATGTAACTAAGATATAACGAGATGTAGAAGTAAATTTATAGCTGTAATACATAGGGACATATTGATCAAGGGTTGAATTTAGAGTTTATGGGAGTTTTTAAAAACTCCCATAAACTCGAAATTTGAAAAAAAAAACCAATCAAAATTTATTAAAAAATTAGAATTTTTACAATCGTGTGAATAGGTTCGACCTGCAAACTCGATTTTCAAAAGTCCACCAAACAACTCCAAATTGAGTGTAGGAGGTCCCCCATAGGCTAAAACACCAATTCGGCAGGTTTTATATGATGAATAGTCAAATTTGAATTCTTAAAGGGACAGTGCATGATAAATTTTGAATTTCAATTTTTTTTAAACTTGAATTGAATTTGGACTATTCCCTCGTCAAATTACACTAAAAAAAGCTCGAAATTTGAATTTTCAATTTGAGCCTTGATAAATCTGCCCCATAATGTGTGATCAATTGAAGTATAATATATAGTAAATAACACTGAGTATATTAAATGCCAAATAATACTAAAACTGATTTGTCTCTGTCTTTTTTTCAACTTCCTGCATATAATGCTAAGTCTCTGCTTCCCTTTTCCAGTTTTCAGTTTTTTGGAGCAATTAGTTGGGGGCTGCTTGCCAAAGCTGAACCATGCTTACCAACAAATGTGAAGAACATACTGATGGGCATATGTCTATGGAAAGTCTAACTGAAGCACAGTTGGATAGTGTGGATAGTTAGAAAGGGAGCACAATACAGATTACTCAGATCTGCAAAATGCATGCACTTAGCATTGTGGTGACAACTGAAAAAGAAAAGCACTAAGAAGAGAAGCAACACTGCCTGGAAGCTAATTAACAATTAAAATGGTATTCAAACCATGACTTCCAAAAACTCACACTCTGTTTCTAAATAATGGATCTTTAAAAAGAAAATACTGTATAGTCTAAAGCGCTTTACAAATTGCACAGGCTCCGATTTTAACGCAAAAAACAATGTTTCAGCATTTGCTGCCAATCAGTGACTGGTAGTTGCAATATTGGATGAAGCCAGAAAGGGAAAACCTCAGAGTATGTTGGTTTTTTGATACAGGTATAAGATCCGTTATGCAGAAACCCATTATCCAGAAAGCTCCAAATTAATTTTCATTTTTAAAAGTGATTTAATTTTTTTCTGTAAAAATTAAACAGCATGCTGTTCTTCATCCAAAGCTGCTTCCTCTAAGCTGCGTGAATCCATATTGGCAGCAAAACAAAAACAACCCAACAATATTGGGTTTATGTAATGTTTAAATTATTATTAGCAGACTTAAACGGATACTTTCATGGGAAAACATGTTTTTTTCAAAAGACACCAGTTAATAGTGCTGATCCAGCAAACTTCTGCACTGAAATCCATTTTTCAAAAGAGAAAATAGATTTATTTTTGAAATCTGACATGGGGTTAGACATATTGTCAGTTTCCTAGAGGCCTCCAGTCATGTGACGTGTGCTCTGATAACGTTCAGTCACTCTTTACTGCATGTTGGAGTGATATCACCCCCCCCCCCTTTCCCCACAAGCAGCCCATCAGTAGAACAATGAGAAGGTAACCAGATAACAGCTCCTAGATACAGATGAGAATAGCACTCAGTAGTAAAAATCCATGTCCAACTGCAACTCCTTTAGTTACATTGAGTAGGATAAACTATAGCCTGTCAGATGGCTGCCTACACACTGATATTACAACTAAAAAAAATACACTTGTTGCGTCACAAATTAAATTTTATATGGTAGAGTGAGAGAACAGTGTAAACAGTGTCATTTAAAAATAAAAACTACACCATAAAAATCATGACAAAATCCATTTAAAGTATAGAAATGCAAATGGCAGAAATATCCCTGTTCCGGGAATACCGCAGGTCCTGAGCATTCTGGATAATAGATCTTATACCTGTACTGCAAACCCATATCTGGCCCGAAAAACGTTTCTATTGTTCTACTGTTCTAAATCCACCCAACTCTTCTAAATTCTTGAATATGCCTTGTAGCTGTAGTTTTCCCTTTTGCGGTGTACTTATAGGGCCCAGCTTTTAAGGTTTGGAGAGATTCATTTTGTTTCATTAAAACAGATATGCGTTGTCTGGCTACTATACACCAGGGATACTCTCACTGAGAAGAAGATAGAATGGGTGTGGGTGTGAGTGCTGAATTCCCCATGTTATTAATACATACGCTTGGAGTTTATTAGGCATAGCGGCAACAGACCTACAGAAACAATTCATACAAAACAAGATTAATTCCTTTGGGAAGGTTGTTTCACAGCAGATATTGCATGGGTCACAACTCCTATTATATCATGTTCTTATGTGTTGGGGATGATCGCCTCAATATTTTCTTTAATGCTCACCTTAATTTTATACTTTTGCCATTTTTACTGGTCTATTTGTTGCAAGACTTGACAGCCAATACATTCTAGAGATCCCCTTAATACTGGCAGAAGAAGATGTTGAGATCCATGTTGTCATTTTCACCGTAAACCTTATCTATAAGAGATCTCCTGTTAAAACAACAAGACATAAAGTACACACAGACTTGTAATCAACATTTTGAAATGTCGCATCTAAAGGTGTTTTTTTCTTTTTGTACATTTTCTCAATATAGTTCCCTGTTATGTGCTATACACTATGCAAAATGAAGAGATAAAGCGATGCTGTGAATTAATGAGTTTTCTCTTTGCAAATAAAGATGCCTCTTCTAACATCCATGGAATGCAATTTTTCTGTTATTAATAGGATGAGCTGAATTACAACTGTCATCTAGATAGATTGTTTCTGAAGGAAATGAAGTGGAGCTCTGAGGGTAGTTATGTGTTGACACATCTTGATAAATATAGATCTTTGTCCCTAGGGGCTGCAAGCCCTCTATTCTTTTGGCTAAGGCATTAGTCCCTTAGAAGGTCATTTTCTCTGACAATTAGCCTTCTGACAATGGCCCAAGAGGATCCAAAGGATCCATAGATTGGACATTCAAGACAAATATTTAGGCTCAAGGAGTGAAGAGATTTCTCCTGTTTAATCCCTAGCTACAGACATTATAAGGGTTATTTATCAAAGTCCGAATTTATCTCAATATTTTCTGATACAAACTCCGATCAAATCTGCTCGGGTCTTTTTGCGCTTATTTTTTATTTATTTATTTTCCTAAAAATTTGCTTTGAGGGAAAAATTAGATTTTTGCTATTTTTTTCTGCGGGGAAAAATTAGATTTTTGCACTGTTTTTTCGGATTTTTCACCCGAAAACTCATTTTTTTGCCTGAAGACTGAAAATTTCAGGGTAATGCACAAACCCAGCGAACATCAAAAAATCATTGGGACTTCTCCCATTGACTTAAATGCAACCTCGACAGGTCTGAGATGCTGGTTTTTCTGATTCTGACTTTTCCATCCTCGGAGTTTAATAAATTCCGAAAAACTGGCGATTTTTTAAAAGTCAGGTTTTATAAAAAAAAATCCAAATTTTTTCGTGATTCTTTGTATTCTGAGTTTAGTAAATAACCCCCTATGCGTATATTATTTATTTATTTGTTATTTATATAGTGCCGACACATTTATTTATTTATTTTTATTTCAAAATTTTATTTTCATAGAAAAAAGAAAAATTCTTACAAGCATAATATTAGCACATTTATGTTTTTGGAGCAGTAAAACTTGCAGGCATTGCTATAGACAGTTCCATGTGTTATCAATAAACCTTTGAATCGAGAATATAAGCGAGTAATTGACTTTATTAGTGCCATCGTCGTGTGCTCAGCCTGTAGTATGAGGTAAGTATTGGCCAATCCGCTATCAATGCTTTGTATAGTTGTGCCGACACATTTAAAGAGAGAGTCATTCACATCAGTCCCTGCCCCAGTGGAGCTTACAATCTAAGGTCCCTATCACATTCACTCACACTCTGGGCAGTTTTATCAGAAGTCAATGAACCTGCCTGTATGTTTTAGGCATGCAGAAGAAAAAAAGTGTACCTAGTACCTAGAGAAACCCATGCAGAATTGTACTCAGGACCCCCTACCTTTTTGATTTTTGTTAATTTTTTGTGAACCTGATGAAGACCCTTAAGGTCGAAACGCGTTGGGCTCATTATGCTTTGTTTTGTAAAAAAAAATTTCTGTTAGATTTTTTTCTTTTTTATAATAAATTAATTTTGGTTTTCTCAAATTGGGTGTGCTATCCATTCCTTGCAGCAGTTATAGATTACATGGAGACCCTTATGGGGAGTCACCTATGGATTAGCACCCTGTAATTCATTTTAAAGGGTGTGCGCCTTCTCTCTTTACTTTTAGTTTTTTTAAGATACATTTTCAGAAATTAGTCTAAGACCCCTAACTAACTGTATTGATAGGATTGGTCAGAGGTGTGGGCTTGATATTGCACGCAGGTTTATAAGATCTAGTTGCTATGATATTTTCACTATGCAAAAGTAAATTGAACCATATAGATTTTTTGTACAATTTGAAATTATGAGAACATTGCTAGCCAATGTAATTTATTGTTAAATAATTTATCCCCTTTAGTTTTGTTTGTCTTTACTCTGTAATCAACAACAACAAATATATATATTAGGACTTCCCAGTTACACTTATTTTAGAGTTTATTTCATCGAACTAATCTTTTGTCTCTATTTTTCTCTTATACAGTTTATGCATTATCAAAGTATTTCACAACCATTCTGGATAGCTTTCTTCAAGAGAATAATGGCTGAAGTATCTGTTTTCCACTGGAAGAGACAAGTTTCTCTTTTATCAACACTGGGCAAATTTGCCCATGGGCAGTTACCCATAGCAACCAAACAATGATTGGCTTTTTAAAGCCAGTTGCAGCAAGAACAATGAATGATGAATGATGTGATTGGTTGCCATGGATTACTGCCCATGGGCAAAGTTGACCAGTGTTTATAAATGACCCCCCGATGATACCCAGTGTAATTTTCAAGCAGGTATGTGTCTGTGTGTCTGTGTTTCTACAGCAGGGTTTACAAAAAAAGAGTCACTTTTTACTCCACATATGCATTTAAAGTTCATCCTTCTGAAAACAGAACAGATTGGTCCATGTCACTCAGAAAACGATTTTTTTTACAGTGTCTCAGCCACTAATAGGATACTTACTCCATTATATTTATTTAGCTCACAGTCTTTTGGTGGATTTCAGCTCTCCAAATGGTACTAGTTTCTCAGCTTCCTGGTTCCCACTTCCTAACTATAGCTCAGTCCCAGTTTTACCCCTTTATCACAGTTGATGGCCTATTAATTCCAGCACCTCCTTTCAGCCTGAGTAAACACAGCTCCTATTATCCTCCACATCTGGAGGTGAGCATTTTGAGAGATTTTTGCAAAACCAACCAAAAATGTAATAAATCAAAAAGTTTTGCGGCCTAACATGGTAAAGCATCATTGGGGGAATGTAATAAAAGGCGGTAATGGAAAAAATATTCACAATGCGAAAAGTTATGCCTTTGTGCGAACAAATTTGCCTTTGCGCGAATTTAATACAGCTTTTGCAAACCCGGAAACTGTTTAGCAACCACTTCCGACAGGCGAAGAAGGTTTGCGAATTCTATCGTTTTCCCCAGTGCTCATTGAATGTAATAAAACTTCTTACTAAAAAAGTTGTTACGTTTGCTCCAAAAGATTACGACACCTTCAAGCACGTCTTAAAATTAGGCAATGCGCAATTAAAACTCGCAATGCAATAACAGTTTAAGGAAGAATATTATATTGTGAAATGCAAATTTTTTTTTCTTAATCAAAAATTGTTTTGCTCTTTGTGACTTTTATTACATTCCCCTGTATGTCTGTTTACTCGGAAAATATGAAAAAAGTACAACACAATTGCTAAATTCTGGTAACTGCTATGTTAATTGGAACCGTGTGTCTAAATGGTTTTTTCTTCAGGTCCAAAAAACAGATTGCTGATCATAATCATGCTTTCCAAAAGAGATATATTTGGAAGAGTGGATGTCACGCTAAGAAAACAGTCATGGCACAAACACAGCACAAAAAACCAAAGCTCCCAGTATGAAACATTTGAAACAGAAAAATGTGAGCTTCGGTATAGTTAGCAATTCCTGCAGAATGCTCAGAATGGCAAAACAAAGGGGATAAATCATTTTGTATCACAGGACAAAGCCTTCTGCTCTGTTTAAGTGCAGGAAGCACATACGCAATGTTATTCTGCACTGGAAGGATACTCTTATTACAAACTTGCTAAGGAAAAAAAGGCTTTCTGCCAAAACATTTATCGACAGTTACACTGACTTTGTTGTAACATAAAACTCCCTGAAGTCCCTCAACTATTGGAGCATTTAATGCATCTAAGCTGCTTTCCATAAGACCTTATCCAAAAATCCCCAGTTTCCTAATAAGACTTCCTGCAAAAGGTTTCCCTTTTATTCCAACAATGAAAGTGGTATAATTTCTAGATACTTGACATTGCCATTGCACTTTTATTTTTAAAATGTGGCTCTAGCAGGGCTGGAGTTGAAGAAGTGGGGCCCTTGGCACTGCGGAAAGTCTGGGTGGGGATTACATAAATTATACAGCCAAAATATATAACCTACAGCCTATAGCTATTTCCTTTGTATGTGCTTGTATGTGTCTGTTTGTTTTAGGCTGTGGCTTTTCTTAGATTCATAGGTGCGTGGGGGGCATATTTTTCCTTTACCAAAAACATCAGAATCACACTTAAATGAGTGGTTAAACAATTTAACAATTTGCAATTGGTTTTAATTTTTTATTATTTGTGGCTTTTGAGTTATTTAGCTTTTTATTCAGCAGCTCTCCAGTTTACAATTTCAGCATTCTGATTGCTAGGGTCCAAATTACCCTAGCAACGTTGCATTGATTTGTATAAGAGACAGGAATATAAATAGGAGAGGCCTGAATAGAAAGATGAGCAATAAAAAGTAGTAATAACATTACATGTGTAGCCTTACAGAGCATTTGTTTATAGATGGGCCCAGTGGCCCTCATTTGAAAGCTGGAAAGAGTCAGAAGAAGAAGGCAAATAATTAAAAAAAAAACTATAAAAAAAAAATAACGAAGACTGATTGCAGAATTGGCAATTTTGGCATACCAAAAGTGTATGGGGGGGACTATTTGAGAATTTGTTAATAAATAAATTAGTGTTTTAAAATGCTATGTGGTTTCCTGAAAGATTTTTCCCAGCAAATACTTTGTTCTTTGTAAAGGAGTGGGCAGAAAGGAGTGGTCTTTTTTGAGTAAATTATTTGCCGGCATTTGAAACCATGCCATATCCATAGGATTTCTGCAACTAGTATACATATAAAAGAAAATATAAACGTTTCGCATTGTTGCAAACAAGGCTCTTAAGCCTTTAGGGTGACTTCGGAAAATGAAGTAATCCGAGTACCATCCTGCCGGCGATTTACATTCTAGCCGACGGGAGGCAGTTCTGGGAGATGTCGCCCTGAAAAAGAGGAGATTTGTCACCGGGCGACTAATCTCTGGAATCTGAGCGTGTGTCCTGACCCTTAGGTTTCAGTGTGCGTGTCAACTCCGTAGACTGATGTGTGTAACCAAGCAAATATATGTGATTCATCAGAGACTGGGCTGGAGCCACAGAGGGCTAGAAGGAATTTATTTGGACTATATGAGATAAGCTTACTGAGTCAAGAGGAAGCAACCAGATATGGTAATGTATGTACCTAGCCTCATATAAACCCTTATCTATGATCTCTCTGTCCCTTATCTATTTTAAATACCATTCAGCAACCTGAAATCTATTCCAGACTGGTTTAATTACAGATGCCAGTAAATGGCAGCCAAGGAAGATATTTGTATCCTCCCTAATGACTGTGTGAGGTACCCAGAGCCTGACAACTTTCTAATTCTGCCCGTAGACTGGCTAAATATTGATCCTTTGCAATATAGCCTCTTTAACTACATTTAAGTAAGAATCACGTACTTTATTCAGCCAGCAGTTCACTTCTGGGATTGGATAGAAGTTAAAAGGTTTTGTTCATTTCCCACACTTAAGAAAACACAAGTCACTATCCTGACCCTTTTCTTCCTCTCCCACCCCCACCAGCAAGCCTCCGTGTCAGCAGCAGATGTTTTCCTATTCAACACTTTGTAATGAAGAACAGAGCGCTGTTTGCAAAGTGAGGAAAGGCTATGTTTTTTCCTTTTGATTAAGTGTAGCTGCTGATCCCCCTGCATGGATGATCAGATAGGAGACTGCACAACATTGAATTGTTCCAGTTGCTGATGCTACTAAACATTCAGTTCATCTTAGCTTAAATTTACACTGAGCCACCACACTGCCGAACACTTCATTAGACATTTTGTTACAAATGGCTGATCCCAAAAAGCTTTTCAATATGCCCTTTGGACTCACAGTCTCACACTAAGGCAGCTTACTTGTTCTCCTTCAATCTTGTCGTAGGGGGATAGGCACAGTTATAGGCACCTGCATGAACAAAAGATTTAAGATACAAGGGACCATTTACTAATACAGGCATGGAATCCGTTATCAGGAAACCCATTATCCAGAAAGCTCCAAATTACGGAAAGACCGTCTCCCATTATTTATCCAAATAATCCAAATTTTAAAAAGAAATGATATCCTTTTCTCTGTAATAATAAAACAGTACCTTGTACTTGATCCAAACTAATATATAATTAATCCTTAGTGTAAACCAAATCAGCCTATTGGGTTAATTTAATGTTTACATGATTTACTAAGGGTGAAGACACACAGAGCTAGTAGTAGCAGCTACTTGTTGTGGCTACAAAATACCCTGACATAGACAATACTGAGAATTGCCTCTGCTAAAACACACGTTGTCTTAGCAAAGCCAATTATATCTATTTATAAACAGAAAGGCGAAAAAGGACCGCACATGCTCACCGCTCTCCCCTCAGATCAGGTGCTCCGTCCAACAGTGTCCCCACTGTAAACACGACAAAACTCGAAAGGCAGACGGCACTTCTGAAAATAAGGTTTATTGGAATTCCTGCTGAGAAAAAACCTTACGCGTTTCGGGAGTTATCCCTTAGTCATAGGGATAACTCCCGAAACGCGTAAGGTTTTTTCTCAGCAGGAATTCCAATAAACCTTATTTTCAGAAGTGCCGTCTGCCTTTCGAGTTTTGTCAATTATATCTATTGTCTATTTTGTAGCCATTAGAAGTAGCTGCTACTATAAGCTCTGTGTGTCTTCACCCTAAGGGTAAGGCCAGACAAGGAGATTCGGGGAGATTTTGTCGCCTGGCAACCTATCGCCACGTCTTTTGCGAGACTATCTCCCTGAACTGCCTCAGCGTCTTTTCCCCATAGGCTACAGCGCAACATCGCCTGCGCTAATGCACACGCGGCGATGCGTTTTCAATAGTCACCCAAAATTGCCTCAGTGAGGCAACTTTGGGCGACTATTGAAAACGCATTGACGACAAAAATCAACAAAATCTCCCCGAATCTTAAGGTATGAAGAACCTGGAAAACCCCAGGTCCCGAGCATTCAGGATAATAGGTTCCATACCTGTACTGTGTAAAAGAATTATGCTCAGAAATAGTGGGGTGTTTTCCCTATCAATACACATTGCATGTGTGCCTACTCCCAGTGCGGAGCAGCTATGTCCTTGTGTGGCACCATTAATAGGGCAACGCAGAGTAGTATGTGCAAAGATACCCTTAACTTAACACCATGGGGCAGATTTATCAAGGGCCAAAGTGAATTAGAGGGAATTTTCGAAGTAAAAAAATTTGAAATTCTAAGTAATTTTTTGGATACTTCGACCATCGAATAGGATACTACGACTTCAAATTTACTTCGAATTAGATTCGAAGTAAAATAGTTTGAATATTCGACCATTCGATAATCGAAGTACTGTCTCTTTCAAAAGACTTCGACTTCAATACTTTGCCAAATTAAACCTGCCGAAGTGCTATGTTAGCCTATGGGGACCTTCTACAGCATTTTTCTACGTTTTTTGACGTTGAAATAAAATCGTTCGATTCGAAGGATATTACTTTGACCGCAGAATACCCAAATTCGATGATTCGAATTCTAAGTATTTCAATTCGATGGTCCAATTTCGAAGTATTTTTTACTTCGAAATTCGCCCCTTGATAAATCTGCCCCCTACAGTAAGTCTTATGCTACTTGTGCCGCTGGGCAGTTCTCACATTGCTTATGTGCCATTTATCTTTGTTCCTTTCGGAATTGGGTGATCCTGTCTGTAGCAAATACAAAATAGGGAAGCACGGCCCATTATAGAGAGCAGCTGGTAAAGGCCAATGGAGTCAAGAAAGGATTACTATTGCTACTGATATTCTTGAATTTGCTTTTGACTTTCAAAAACTGTTATTGCATTGATCTTTATAATACATTTAGGGGCACATTTACTTAGGGTCGAATATCGAGGGTTAAGTAAATGTGCCACTTGTTGTATTCATCTTCATCATTTATAACAAATGTGTGCCTTTTTAGCTGTCACATTACCTTATACAGTGTGTACCTTTTTAGTGTAATATGTAGGACTAAATTGCCTTGCAGCTTATTATTTAGAATACTCCAGTCTTCCAGGGTTTTGAGATGTAGCTTAATTCTGCAATGTAAATAGATAATCAGGGTTATACATCAAGTGATTTTAATAGAATACGAGTGAAAGCCTCTAAAACTGCTATCCATCCCAAACCAATTGCACTTGCTGTGCCCCGGCACAACATGATGCATAACCACGGCTGCTTTATGTGCTCTGTGTGTCCTACTGTTTATTTCTGATTAATAACAGGTGGTGCCTGAGAAAGAAAGTCTCTGCACCATTGCTCCCTATTTCTCAAAAGCAAAACTGCTTTTACAATGCAGCCTCCATGCTGGGTTCTAGGCTGATCCCAGGCCAACAAAGGCCTCAATAAGAGCAAGCTCATTCATGCCACATCCCTCAAATGCAATCTATTATTCTATTGAACATTGCTGAAAAGTCACACCCACCTTTTTCATCAGAAAGACCTTATCCAGTCCAATTTTTTTTAAATGTTGCACTTTGACTATTTGGAAGCAGGGTGGGTTGTCCAGGTACAATGTGAAACCTGCCAGACCTTCTCTGGAACAAGCACTACTAAACCTTTGCCTACACATTTTGTCTCTCTTATTCTAGAGGCAGCCCAAGATTTTCACATAATGCAACTGAATTTTATAAAAGGAAATCATTTGATGCATGTTCTTTTTGAGCTGAATCATATTTATTGGGGGAATTCACTAAAGGGGGCGAATTTTCTCCAGCGAACGCTTCACCACACTTCTCGCCACTTTGCTAGGTGTAAATTCGTTACCACTACCTGAATTCACTAAAATGCAAAGTTGCGTCTCAGCAGCCAAACGCCGTCAAAGCGTTAATTCGTTATTCGTCAGTGCAAGCATTTCTTAGTGATCTATCGCTAGTGTTCAATTCTGCCTAGTGAAACTATGTTAGTACTCTTACCCTTAGCTCAGTTTGAATAGGGCGGGTACATATAGGTCGTATGGATGTCTTTATTACAAATGTCCAAGGAAGCATAATAAAGACAAACGAGATCCTCTTATGTCCTAGACATGAGCCCACCCTAAAACAAATGTGGCATGCCCCTCAAATTGTTGGAAAAAATGTTAACACAAAAATCTTTAATAGTATCTTTCGCTATGAATTGTCGTCTATGCCTGTTTGTAAATTGGAATGAGATTTCTGGCAAATTTTCACTAGCGACGGCCACTTCGCCCTTTAGTAAACCTGCCCCATTATTGGTAATACAGGTACAGGATCCAATATCCAGAAACCCATTATCCAGAAAGCTGTCTTATATATGGGGCAGTAGTAGTAGAGTAGTAGAGTTCCATACAACTATTTGCTGAAAATATGGAGGGGATGCCAATCCCTGTTTTGTTTAAAGGGTAAGGCATTTTTTAGTAGCAATATGCACAAATTGTCTCTGTCTTAAATATATTGATAATGGTTTGAGTGCAGAGGACTCTTGTATTTGGGGATGCCAAGTAATCAAAGCCATATTGCACAAGCTAGCTTGTCATTATCATTGGCAAAGCAGATTATGGGCGAGACTCAATTCAGTAAAGAGAAGGTGTGTCATGTGAAAAGTTATGGACGAGATTCAATTTGAGATGCAATTCAATTAAGAAAAACATCTTAAGGTTTATCATGTGAAAACTCTATTGAAGTCTATGGAAAAAAAACTGGATCTGAATTTGGAGAAAAGTTTTTTCTCCTAGAATTGAATTTCATCCATGAGTTTTCACATGATAAACCATGAGTTATCTTTTTCCCACTGTATTGAATCTGGCCCTATATTTGATAGAACAGACATTACATTGATGCTAGGGCCAGTTAAACAGGTTTTGAAAAGCATCTGATACATGAAAAATGAAAAATAACCAGAATGCAGCGATTCATTATGCAGGCTCAGATTAAAATAACTAGCCCATCCTTTCTCTAGAAAAAATAATCATGTATTGGAAATGTATACCTGGAAGGCAAAGTGAATGCTGAATGACTATTCTTATTCTGATACTGATAGAAATTCTGATAATTCTGATAGAAAATGCAAACAGCTTGTTTATCATTCCAAGAGAGACATGTGGCAGTAGCTGTGATTGGCTGAAAGTGGCAGGTGTAAATGCAAGGCATCTCAAACAAATATTTTTAAATGAAACATAAGGTCCTAGGGCAGACACATACATATTTTTTTGAAGGTGCTAGCACAGATATGGGACAAAAATGCTCGGCACTTTCTTTCCATAATTTGGATCCCCATACTTTGTCTACAAAAAAATTATTTTAATAAAAAAGAAATCCAAAAGGACTGTTTTGACACCAATAAGGATTAATTATATCTTAAGGTGGCCATATACGGGCAGATAAAAGCTGCCGACAGACCGAGTCGGCAGCTTATTGGCCCGTGTATGGGGCCCCCCGACGGGCTTCCCCGATCGAGATCTGGCCGAAATCGGATGTGACTAAAAATCCCGTCGGTTCGTTGATGCGGTCCTGCGATCCGACTGCCCGTAAAGCCACCGTTAGGATCCGATCCGACCTCAAGGTGGGCATATCGGAGAGAGATCCGCTCGTTTGTCGACATCGCCAAACGAGCGAATCTCTCCATGTATGGCCACCTTTAGTTGGGATCAAGTACAAGGTACTGATATTATAAAGAAAAATAATTTAAAAAACTATTAATTTGATTAAAATGGAATCTATGGGAGATAGCCTTCCCGTAAATTTGGAGCTTTCTGGATAACAATTAAAAGAGATGACATATAATTAATGCATGTTGCCAGGTATTTCCACCTAAAAGGAACTGAACACAAGAGAAGGAAGCAGAAGCAGTCAGGTAAAAATGTTATTTGCAATGAAACTGGGTCCAAAGCCATGACGGGTTTTCCCAGTAGTTCCTGTGACGACACATGGGGTGGGGAAATCTACATCTTTTTGTTTGGAGTGATTGAAAGACTGATAAAACTACTGATGGTGTAATAATACAGGTACGGGACCTATTATCCAGAATGCTTGGGGCATGGGACTTGGGTTGTACTCGATAATGGATATTTCCGTAATTTGGATCTTCATACCTTGTCTACTAGAAAATCATGTAGACATTAAATAAACCCAATAGACTGTTTTTTCTTCCAATAAGGATTAATAATATAGCAGGATCAAGTACAAGGTACCATTTTATTTTTACAGAGAAAAAAGGAAATCATTTTACAATCTGGATTATTTGGATAATATTTGGATATGGGAGACGGGCATCCTGTAATCCTGAGCTTTCTGTATAATGGGTTTTCGGATAAAGGATCCGATTTCTGCATTTATTTTGGCATGGGAACTGTCAGAAATGCAAAAATAAATCATACTTTTGCTTTAAAACATCCTGCTATAAATCTATGTGTAGCTGTAGTTCTATAACCGGACCTGATCACAGTCGAGTGAATCCCTTACAATTTCAATGCATGGACCACTTTTTTAACTTCATTGTTTTGCATCTTTCTGGTAAGGCTTTGAGTTATTTAGTTGCTTTGGTCTCATTTTTCCATCTTTTGCACTGTTAGTTTGTTGTTTTCCAGGAGAACATTGGTGGTTATTACCTGTTTGATGTATGAAACCTTCTATTGTACAGTGCTGCAGAATCAGCTGGCTCTTTATAAATATGTGTCAGTAATACGAATTCAGCTGTTTGATTAGTGGCATGTTCCTCTCTCTCTTCCATTTGTGACTATACGATTTTCATGGGACTCCCTGTGGACAAAGTGCTCTCTCTTTTGCAATAAGATGTAGTGATGCAAACTGTAAGCCCTTTTGTTTAATATTAGCAATCCTTTTCTACATTATTGCAGCTAGGGAAAGGATAAATACATTTATATATCAGGATTAGCTGTTGAAAATGGAATGGCAACAGGTAATAACATTTTAAAAGATGGGGTGCCTAACCAATAAAGTCATATTTTATTCGCTAGGGCACCTATTCCTTATATCCTTATATCCATGTCACCCTGGTGGAGTAAGTAACGTTGCTAATAAGCAGGTTCCCAGCAATAGGCTGTATTAAGAAACATCACAATAATGTCTATGGTCGACTGACTATATATAAGGTAAGTTTAGCAGTACTTATTGCTAGAAAAAAAGCCTCAATGCAGCATTTAGTGGTGATTTTTTTTTTGGCTGACCCAGCCCCCTGCATGACCTTATTGGGTGAAATCAGTAATTCAAGTCCTTTAGCCAGGGTCATTTTTTAATTTATGTAAGTACAGGGATGGTATCTGTTATCTGGAAACCCATTATCCAGAAAGCTCAGAATTAGAGAAAGGCCGCCTGTCATGGGACAAATCATGGGTCAAGCACATTTTTTAGGGAAAATTCTCCAAAAAGACAATTCGCAGGGACATTGTCAATTTACTAAAAGGCGAAGAATACAATTCACTAGTGAAGAAGCTCAGCGCTAGAGAGGTTTTGCGCTGTTTCACAAATTTATCAAAGTGTGAACTTTCCAATATGTTACCCTTTTCGCCAAAGTCAATTTCGCCAGCTTCTACCTGACAAGGTGATAAGATGAAGCTTCATCCTCAACATTATTATGTCAGTGACATCATATCCTGTATTCAAAAAAAAATCATATAAAATACAAAACTCTAGTGTTTTTTCATTTTAATGTGATATTATGTTTACAAATTGTAACATAGTAACATAGTAAGTTACATTAGGTTGAAAAAAGAGACACATCCATCAAGTTCAACCTTTTAACTCTATTTTAACCTGCCTAACTG
Source organism: Xenopus laevis (assembly GCF_017654675.1). NCBI lineage: Eukaryota > Metazoa > Chordata > Amphibia > Anura > Pipidae > Xenopus > Xenopus laevis. Next base: position 191,017,954 of record NC_054371.1, read on the forward strand.
CTATTTGATCCAGATAAAGGCAAAAAACCCAATGTAACGGTAAAAAATATTATTTATACTTTTTAACCATTTGACGCTCATGCCACATTTGTTTTACGGTGGGCTCATGCCAAGGACAATAGAGATCTCTTTTGCATTTATTTTGCTTCCTTGGACATTTTTTAATAACAAGTGGCCACTTCCAGCAATTTCACCAACACTCACTAATAAACACATACATATGACCTTTATGTAATCTCCATATTTAAATTGATGTAAGTGTAAGTATGTTAACGACGTTTCAGTAGGAAGAATATAACGATAGAGAAAATTCGCCAAGAAACTTTTCCACTGACAAATTTTGGGTGGCGAAAGTACGCCAGTGTTTTGGTAAATACATGTATTCGCTACAAAATAACATCTGATGTAGTTGCACGAAGTATGGGGGAGCCTTCCAAAGTGAAAATTCACACTTTGCCCCATAGACTCCGTTTTATCAAAATAATCCAAATTTTAAAAAAAAAAATACATCCTTTTTCCTCTGTAATAATAAAAACAGAACCTTGTACTTGATACTAAGATACAATTAATTCTTATTGGAAGTAAAACCAGCCTATTGGGTTTATTTAATGTTGACATGATTTTCTAGTATCATGAAAATCCAAATTATGGAAAGATCCATTATTCGGATAACCCCAGGTGCCGAGCATTCTGGATAACAGGTTCCATACCTGTAATTCATTCTTGATTGCATTGGCACAGTCGCTGGGCAGTACATCTCACTGTATTTTCTTACCCATCCCGGTGTATAACCAGCAAATTCATAAAGGCATTCCAGGCTCTCTTTAATAAATAAAACACATAACGGCAATGATATTGCAGAGAGAGACAGATAAGAGAGCAGGAGTATGCCGAGAGTCCAAAGAAAAGGCAGATACATTATTTAACATTTAATATTTACAGCACCATTTCTTAGATGAGCATTTTTATCAAAAGCAAAAAAAAAATTCAGCAATATCAAGCAACATTATATTTGTGTCTGTGTTATCCTGAAGGCTCTTTATAGGAGGGTAGGGATTGTTAGGTAAATCCCTCCATTGTTTTTCCATCAACTGAGAATAAAAGCATTTATTTACAACTTGCACCAAGATGTTACCAGTTAGAAAGTTAAACTGAAATAAAAGGAAACATTTTTAGATCTTTAAAATAAGCACAAACGCCTATTCCCAAGTTTGAATGAAAGGACCTTATCTATCCAAGCCACTTTAGTTTTTCTGTGAGTCTCCCAAGAGGCTTGAAAACACAGCAACAATTAAATTTGTTTCACTGTTTTGTCTTCTTCACACCCCTGATTTAATATAGTATGTTAGGTTGCCAGCCCCTTCCTCTCTGAAACTTGATTCAGAGTAAAGCTGCCCATGCTTTACAATTACATGGACCAATATGAGCTTCAATATTGCCCCTATACAATGAGCTGGCAGCTTAATGGCTCTTCCCAATGGTCTGCTCGACCAATATCTGGTAGATGAACAGGCAGATATCTAGAAAATTATTTTGGAGAGAACTGTTTAAACCAGTTGATGTGGTCCTCTCCTGATAGGTCTGCATTGGGGTTCTGATCCATGGTTTTTTATAGTTTTTTTTAATGATTTGCCAGCTTTTAAACAGGGGTCACTGACCCCATCTAAAACCAAATGCTATGTTAGGCTACAATTGTAATGCTATTGCTACTTTTTATTGCTCATCTTTCTATACAGGCTTCTCTGATTCATATTCCAGTCTCTTCTTCAAATCAGTGCATGGTTGCTAGGGTAATTTGGACCCTTGCAACCTGCTGCTGAAATAAAAGCTATATAACTCTAAAAAATGCAAATATTAAAAAATATAAAGCAGTTGCAAATTATCTCAGAATATCACTCTACATCATACAAAAAGTTAATTTAAAGGTGAGGTGGTAAACCTCTTTAAGATGTCTGTACAAAAGATGATTCACTCATTTGGTTGTCAGCCCAATTACACAGGAGCACTGCAGGCATGTTGGTTGACAAAAAAAGGTTATTGCTTTTCTAACCAATACCCGAATGAGCCTCCAGCGGGCAAGATGCTGATTCAGCCTAAGAATGTATGGATCACTTGATGTTTCCACTTCTTCCATACAGTCATTTCCAATTAAATAGTTTTAAAATTAAGTAGCCGTCCAACCAAGTCTTCATCACTCCCTTTCTATTAGTCTTGTCATTTTCCCTTCAAAATAGAACGTGTCTCCTTTTATTCATTACAGCCAGGTAATATAAATTCCTGTTATATATTATAGCACAATAACCATGTGTCTATAATTTCGTTCAGTTTTTTTCTATATTGACTTGGTTTCAATATATTCTGTCGTTATTCTGCGGTGTTATTTTGTTCTGAATTTATCAGTTAAGAGTCAACATTGTATTTCAATGGTTTTCCAGTACTGTACTTTCAGCAGTGCATATTTTCTACTTATATAATTACATAACTAAACTGAGTCTGTTTCACTTTGAGATACAATATTTACTGTTAATAACAAGAGTTAAGTATTGCAGCATTAATGTTACACTATGGGGGCCTGTGTCAGTCACATACACAACCTAAAGCAATAAGTGATTGGTGCAGCATACCTCCCAACTGTCCCATTTTCAGCGGGACATTCCAGCTTTTGACAGCTCAAGCTGCAGTCCCGCGTTTGTACTGAAAAGTCCCGACTTTCTCTGCACTAAACAGCCAGAAAAAGAAATATCAGCATAAAGAACACGGAGCACTCATGGAATTTAGGGTCATATTTACTCGAGGGCGAAGATTCTTCCATGACCGCTTCGCACCCATCACAACACTTCGCCAGGTGAAAATTTGCTAAGACAACCCTAATTCACTGGAATGCGGAGTTTCATCGTGGGCGCAGAACGCTGGCGACGTTTCGCTAGCGTTACTTCAGCAATGCAAGCAATTATTAATTTCTGCATAGGGCAAATTTGCTAGAGGTCTTGCGCTCAGGTCAATTTGCATATGGCAGGAAATTTAAAGTTGAATGGACGTATATGTTGCATCAAATACATTACATTACACAAGTCCAGGGAACCTTAATAAAGACAATAGAGTTGTTATAATGCCCTACACATGAGCCCAGTGTATAATTAATATTAGAAAATGTATGGGGTAACCTGGTTACCCAAAAACAATTTTAAGGACTTTTGTAGGCTATCACTCTGAAAAAAGGAAAAGACACCAGCGTTTTGTTTTTTTTTGGACATTCCACTGGGTTGGGTTTTTCCACTAAAAAAATATGATGTAAGTAACAGAAGATTGAGGAAGTCCTATGCACTACAGTGCACTTTGCTGGTCTGAGCAAGGCAAGTCTGGCGAAAGGTAACATTCAGTAAAATCCGCATTTCATTGAATTTGCGGAGTAACGTCCATTTGCCAGATCGAATTGTCACCTGGCAATAGAATGCGAATGACCGATAGCGTCTATCTCTTTCGCTAGCGAAGTGACGCCTTCGCCCGTTAGTAAATTGCCGATGTCCCTGGGGGAGCTGTTTTATGTGAAAAACTTTAATGTTGTAAGTTGATGTTTCGGTCCTGCACAAAGGACCAGTGATGTCTTGATAAAGGTCCTCTGTGCAGGACCGAAACGTCGACTTACACCATTAAAGTTTTGCACATAAATTAAGTCCCATGAGTGCTCCGTGTTCTTTATGCTGATATATGTACATTTCAAGGTTCCAGACTACGAAACGTCGATGTAAAATTGAAATGCATCCTAATAAGCTTTTCTGCTGAATAAAAGATGAAAGAACTGTAACACAGAGTTTTATATTTATATTTATAGATATATATATATATATATGTGTATGTATATATTTTTATCTTTGTGCTTAATCAGATTTTACAGATGATACTGTTTCTAAATTTGAATATGAACAAGTCATTAGCTAAGTGTGGCGGATCAGCAACAAGAGGGATTACAAATAATCAGCAGAGCGTGTGATCTCTCCATCTGATCTTATAGTGAAACTCTTTAATTACCCGTAAGACTTAGGACCTCAGCAGCCCTTCCTGCTCGTGCACAGCCCCATTCCCCGCCCATAAGGCAGCTCAGCACAGACATTGTCAGGGTAGAGACTTGAGCACAAGAAGTGAACCTGCTGCTGCTGCTGCCTGTAGTGGCTGTGAGACGGCAGCCTGACACCCTTCTGCCACCCTGAACCTGAGGACCTATTGCCAAGGAGTTTCTGCACAAAGGAATATATTCTACACGCCAGTTTATCATCATTTTTGTCTGCTGTTTCGTATTCTTGGGGTTTCCACATTTTTTGAAGAATTGTTTCCTCCCTCTAAAACAAAGGGGTTCGGTAATAAAGACATGCGTTCAGTAAAGAAGAGGTGGACTATCTGCACCATCAGCATCCTTCTGATCTTTTATAAAACGAAAGACATTACGAGAAGCGAAGAGCATCAGGATTCTCAACTCAACGGGTAATGCAAAGTGCTGAATGCAAAGGGGAGATGGGCACTGGGCTTGGGTTTCTGCTATATGATTATACTTGTACAGTCCAAGCAACCTGCAGCCTTCCAAACTGCAACTCCTATCACCCTTTAATAACCTTGGTGGGTGCTTTGAGATGTAGTTTAACAACAGTTGGAGGGAATTAGGTTGGCATGGGGGGGTCTTGTGTATTGTGTGCTGCTGATGGTGTGTAAGACAGGCTGCATGCATAGATAGGTTTGTCAGTGAGTGGCACCGGAATGCCCGTGGGACGTTGCCATGCTTTACTCCTATGCACGGAACACAAAGGATCCCCCTGCCACAGATTTCTTGTTGTGATAATTCCCCTTGTGTCTTGTGCAAAACTGCTCATAGAAACAGAGAAGTTTACAGACGAGCATTGGTCAGATAAAAAACCTATTAAACCATCACTGTTGTCAGGCAGGTCATTGAATTCTCATGCATGAATATTCCACAGACCCTCACCTGTCTGTTAACTTTCTATGTCTGTTAGCTACCCACAGTTATTAGTTAGGCTCCTGGGACAACTACAACTCCCAGGATCTACTCACTGACTCATTTCATGTAATGGATTTTGGGAGTTGTGCAACAGCCAGAGCAATAATAACGGTGTCCCTCATAGAAAGGGGATAATGGAAATACAGATTATATTAAATGGATAATACAGTATATAAATAGATCTTCTTCATTCGAGGAAGTCCTGTACTAACACAAAGCAACTGTCTAGACGAGGGGAACAAAGTCAGAACTACCTGCTCTCATTTCTGTTACTCACGTTTTGTTTAAATTGCGTCCGACTGCCGCCCAGATGTTAAAGAGTTACAACTCCCAGTAACCCCTGAGAAGTAAAAGTTGCCAAGCTGTTAAGGGATTCTGGGGACTGTAGTTCAGCAAGAGCTGGATAATTCTCTTTAGGTACCCCTGCATTTTGTTTCACTCATTATGTAATGAGAAGACAGGATTGGGCTTGCCTCTGTATACAACACACTATATTAGATATGTAATTTGCAATCAAATAATTCTAAAAGAGTGAATGTACAATGCTATACACCCACAGACATAGCTACACATTGAAACTAACAGGCTGTTCCAAAGGAAACTGCCTAATCAGCTATACTAACACCATGGTTTCAGTAACACGGCTTATCTTGCTCTCGTCTATGTACCAAACATGAGATGAGAAAAATTAGGCGTGAAAATGATGCTCGACTGCGAGACACATAGGCTACAGGCAACATTCAGATGGGTGTAAAAAGGTCACAGACGTCAAGCGAGCAGTAAGCAAAAAGAAAGGCAAGGCAAGAGAAATGGAGAGGCATAAAGGCACACAGCCTAACATGAAGACAGAGACAAAGAAACACCCATAGGGGTTGAGAGAAACAAAGAAGTGTAAAGACAAAGAGAGTCCTGAAGGTGCAGATAAAGAATTTCAGGGAAACCTCACAATAAGGGTCGGAATGACCTATAGGAACACAAAGAGTAAGGCACTATATAGCCAGAAACAAAGGGAGCCTGACTATAGATAGATAGATAGATAGATAGATAGATAGATAGATAGATAGATAGATAGATTCTCCTGTGACTGTGATGCCTAGCATCTAGCCCATACAATAGCTTCTTGCACACATTCCATACTGTGGCTTCTAGCAGCCAGCCCATAATGTAGCTTCTTGCACCCAGTCCATACTGTGGCTCCTAGCATCTGGCCTATACTGTGACTCCTAGCACCCAGTCCATTCTGTGGTTCTTGGCATGTGGTCCATACTGTGACTCCTAGCAACTAGCCCATACGATAGCTTCTTGAACCCATTCCATACTGTGGCTCCTAGCACCCAGACCATACTGTTGCTCCTAGCACCTGGCCCATAATGTAGCTTATTGCACCCAGTCCATACTGTGGCTCCTAGCACCTGGCCCATACTGTGACTCCTAGCACCCAGTCCAATTGTTATCTCCTGGAACAGAAGTGGCCATTAACAGGGCCGTAGCAGCACCATGGGTGGAACACGAAGGGGGCAAAATTGCATCTTTGGAGCACATACATTAAGGAGTTGGGTCTCGCAGATAGGTGCATGGCTTCCCTAAGCAGACAAAGAACAGAACAGAATCCTGTAGCACCTTTTTTCCCCAATTCTCCTTCTTCACACCTACTAAGTAATGCATAAGAAGAGGCTTGCCAGTGGATGCCCAATGCTGCGCATGTTCTGTCTCTGCTATATGCAGCATGCCTACAGAGACCAGTAAACTCCTTGGTTCCATACTATGACTCCTAGTACATACCTCCCAACCATCCCGTTTTGAGCGAGACAGTCCCGCTTTTGACAGCGCAACCCGCAGTCCCAGATATGTACTATGTCCCGAGTTTCTCTTTGATCTGCTGCACTGAACTGCAAAAAAAAGAAAAAAAGTTTCTAACTTAATTGGCTCTTGGCAGAGAGCCCAGAATACATACTTAACATACTTTTGTAACGGTTTTAGATCAGATAAGAACTTACACAGCTTAAAGGGCAATTCACCTTCACTAGCAAAACTGTAATAACACATAAAACCAACAGAAATATGTTCATACCTTCATAACCTGCCAAATTTTGTAAAATGGACATGGTAATTAGGGGGCGTAGTCACAAAAATGGGTGTGGTCAAAAATTTTGCTGCGTTATGCTAGCCAAATCTTTTTGTCCCTCTTTCTGTTTCCAACATGTTGGGAGGTATGCTAGCACCCGGCCCATACTGTAGGCTGTCTCTCAGTTTTACTGGCTGTGTCATTTCAGCATACAGACAGAATGAGACTCAAAATAACTGCATGTGACATGTAGCAAGTGGTTTACACTTACCCACAACATTTGCCCTAATAGGTCATTGAAACTTTATAGCCATATGGTATATCCAGAGATCTCTAAAGTATTAAAATGACATGAGCAATATTCTGATTTATATTTGTGTAAACAGGAATAGGAGCATAGATGACTGCTTGAGGCCCATATTCTTGAGCCCTTTCCCCCCTCATTGTAAATTTACAAGTGATCTTCAGTAAGTCCTAAGTAAATTGCTGCACCAAACCCTATCATGTGTACAGGGCATACAGTGTATCTCATATGGCTAGAATTATATGTGTATCATATTGCTTTAAAATAAATCTGAAAGAAGTTGAAATAAATATATTCCAAATAGAAAAATACAACTCTTTAAAATATTGAAAAATGTAGTAGAAGAATGGTGGGATATATGAGAAATGTGGTACTTAGCATTATTAGAAGAAATACCTGTTGTAGTGCTAATAATAACATTAAATAGTGCAGGTGCCAGGTTCTCTTTATCATTTTCCTTATAGTCATTCTTGCACCCCACCTTGTGTCCCTTGGGTGTTGCATGCTCACACACCTCTCGCCATAGCGTGCCCCTTGCCAGCTTACTCACACCACAAAGCCCTTGCACCTGCTTAAAAATAGACACAAAAGCCAGTCGTTTCTGTTACAACAAACATGGGAACGTGCACAGTTCAGATAGCAGCGCCCTCCTTCTTAATTAACTTCAGCAATTACAAAGCTGTGGTTTGTGACAGATTGGTTGCTTTCCAAGTCTAAAGCCTTCTGTTGTTTCTTTTGTTTAACAATAGTCAAAGCCAGAGAGCACAAACGCTTTCCCCATGAAAAAAAAATAGACTGTCTCAGAGAGGCTTAGTGTATTATGGAGACTGCCAGCTTCTGAGCACATCCTATCACTTCAAGAATGTTACTTGGATATTATCCAGTTCCCTTACAACATCATCAAGTTAATCTTATATATCCAGATTGGAAAGATGGTAATTAAGTCAACACTTCTGCTACCCACAAAAAAGTAATTGGGGTATTTAATGAAACTATTTGTAACAAAATTGCTATTTTATTTGCCTATCTACAAAATCTTTATCTCCTGGAGCAGGAATGGCCATTTAGAGGGAGAGAAGCACAAGTGGCGGGTTGCACCCTTGAAGCCCATACACTAAGGCAGTGGTCCCCAACCAGTAGCTCGCGAGCAACATGTTGCTCACCAACCCCTTGGATGTTGCTCCCAGTGGCCTCAAAGCAGGTGCTTATTTTTGAATTCCCAGCTTCAAGGCAAGTTTTGGTTGCATAGAAACCAGGTGTTCTGCCAAATAGAGCCTCCTGTAGGCTACCAATCCATGAAGGGACTACCAAACAGCCAACAACAACCCTTAATTGACATCCCCATGAAATTTTTCATGCTTGTGTTGCTCTCCAACTCTTTTTTACATTCAAATGTGGCTCACGAGTAAAAAAAGGTTGGGGACCCCTGCACTAAGGAGTTGTATCTCACTGATAGGTGCATGCCTTCCTTGAGTAGGCACAAAGAACAGAACCCTGACGCACCTTTCTTCCCCCGATTCTCCTTTTTGTACCTCCTAAGTAAAACACATGATGAGGCATGCCGGAGGATACTCATTGCTGCCCATGTTCTGCCTTTGCTATATGCAGCATGCCTACAGAGACCAGTGAACTCCTTGGTTCCCATCTAGGGGGCAAATTCCATAACCGCCAAAAATTTGCCAGCGATGGCTTTGCAGCCATTGCAAAACTTGGCCAGGCATAAACTCGCTAGGACAATGCCAATTCACTAAAGTGCGAAGTTGCGTCCGGTGCGCCACACACGGATTTTCGCTAGCGTTACTACGGCAATCAAAGCAAAGATGCGCTAGCGCTGCCTAATTTGCATAAGGCGGGAAATGATAAAGTTACATGGCCGTATATGTTGCTGCAAATACATTACATTACACAAGCCCAGTGAACCTTAATAAATAAAATAGAGCTGTTATAATGTCCTACACATGAGCCCACTGTATAGTTTATGTTCCATATGTTAGAAATGGAGGGAGGAACCCGGTTACGCAAAAAAAAAAATTTGCGGACCTACTCAGAAAAAAGGAAAAGATGCCAGCGTTTTTTGGGACAAAATTTTGCACTAAAAATTGAGGAAGTCCTATGTACTCCATTGCAATTCCTCTGGTCTGAGCTGGCGAAGGCAAGTCTGGCGAATGAGGTAACGTTCAGTAAAATCTGCATCTAAGTGAATTTGCAGAGTTACGTCAGGGCAAAAATTCGCATGTCGTTAGAGTGCGAAGCAATGCTAGCGTCTATTTCCTTCACTAGCGAAGTGATGCCTGCACCCATTCCGAAATGACATCACGCTGGCGTATGTTCGCTAGCGTTAGTCACTTCGCCCTTTTAGGGAATCTGCCTCTAGGACTGCATGTGTCAGCTGCAAGTAAAATGCTCAGTAAACAGGTGCATTATTGGATTTAATGGCTCATTTACTGTAGCACAAATGCTGGAATGCTAAAGGGTAAAAATTTCCACCCCTTAGAGCTCATATACAAAGGCCCTGAACTTTCAAAGTCAAAGGGCTTGTCCACAGTCTCAATAAGGGAAGCGGGGAACAAAGAACTCAATATCACGTCCGTTCATTTGTATCGCTAATGAAAAGCCATTTGGACCTTTGGCATGGGTATTTTATTGTTGTGTCATCCCCTTACCCATAAGGGTGTAACTAATCCAAATGCCTTTGCCGTAATTCTTCTTGCCTTCCAGATAACTCTTCTATGGCTTGTTAATAAAGACCACTCTTGTTTTAATTATAAGGCGTGACTACTTATGTAATAGTCCTGCATCAGAATATTTTTGTAGTATGGTCAGATTATATACAAGTTAGGGGATTCCTGTTGGGATCAACCTTTTCTATTTCCATTTCCTGGAACTCTAGCTATTTCTTTTTCCTTTCTGGGAAACAACAGGAACGCTATATTGCTTTATTGTAGAGAATGTGAATGCATACTCAGTGTGAAAGCTACTGTTCCTGTTTTTGCATGTGAAGATCTTAAACCTATCTTGAAAAATAGTATATGCAGTTGTATTTGGACTGCCTTCTCAATTGCTTCAGGTACAATGGGGCCTACATACAGCTTCCCAACAGGAGCCCTTTCATTCTCTTTATATTAATCTCACATGGAGGAGTAGAGAAAGTCATGGTTCATGGTATGACCCTTCATTGTACACAAATTCTAGGTTTGTGTGGGCACTAGGCAAAAGGAGAAGATTCATTCTCATTTATTTTGTATGTATATATGCCATTTCTTAACATACAGTAAACCCATGATTTCACTTTCGAAGTGTTGCCTACATTACACACATCGAAAACTAAAATTATAATCCAGAGTGCAGATTTTTTTTTGGAATGAGTTTGAGGAAGCATTTGCTGGGATCTTACCTCAATAAGGAAGATTTAGAATGTTTGTGCAGAAGCTATGGAGGAAATTTACTAAAGGGCGAAGTGACTAACGCTGGCAAAAATTGGCCAGCGTGAAGACATTTCGCTGATTTTCTAATGGGCACTGGCGTAACTTCGCCAGCGAAGGAGATACACTCTGGCGGTACTTCACACCCTAGCGATAGGCGAAGTTGCGCTTTGGTGAACGAACGTAACTACGCTAATTCACTAAGGGGGAAATTTACTAAAGGGCGAAGTGACTAACGCTGGCGAAAATTCGCCAGCATGAGGTCATTTTGGAACTTCGCTGATTTACTAATGGGTACTGGTGTAACTTCGCTAGCAAAGGAGATAGCACCCTAACGGCAGCGAACGTAACTACGCTAATTCACTAAGATTGAGATTTGACTGAACGTTACCTCTTGCGCCAGACTTGCCTTCACCAGTTCAGACCAGGTGAAGTGCAATACAGTAGATAGGATTAAGTCAAAAAATAGTTAAAATTTTTTTTAAGTCCCAAAAAACGCTGGCGTCTTTTACTTTTTACAGGGTGATAGGCTGCAAAAGATCGTAATTTTTTTTTCGGAGTACCCGGGTTCCCCCCTACATTTCCTAACATATGGCACATAAACTATACACTGGGCTCATGTGTAGGGCAATATAACAACTCTAGTTTATTTTATTAAGGTTCCCTGGGCTTGTGTACCTTGTGTAGTGTAATGTATTGGCTGCAACATATACCTCCATTTAACTTTAACTTCTCGTTGTATGCAAATTAGCAAACGCTAGCGTAACTTCGATTTGCTTGCTGCAGTAACGCTAGAGCAACTTCGCAAGTGTTCAGCGCCCTGGATACAACTTTGGATTTGCGCGAATTAGTGTTGTCCTGGCTAATCTACGCCTGGCGAAGTGTCTGCGAAGCCGTCGCTGGCGCAATTTCGGAGGTAAGTACGGTAAATTTGCCCCATTGAGTGGGGTTTGCCTTTGTTTCTTCTTTGTTCTATTTCTAATAAAACAATTTCTAAGAAATAAGTGAAACGCTTTTGCACACAAGAATCTCCCTGCTTATTAAGCATTAATAATAATAATAAACCTGCAGAGAAGAATTTATCTAAACTGAATACCAAATTAATGAAAGTGAGAAAACAGTTCAACCACCCACACAATACACTTATATAGATTAAGATTCTGTGACTATACAGTGTATTAACGTTTAACAAGGACTTTTAGGAACCCTTTTCTTATAAACATAATCTGCCACAGTTAATCATTTTCCATAATATTTTTTATACAGATCCCTTATTTTTTATAGGAGAATATATTTACTAATATATTAATTAATTAATATAATTAGTTATATGAATTAATCTTTATGTCTTATGGAGATAATACATACAATGTATTAGTTCTACTCTGGCAGCTACATGAAACATACCAAAGCAGTAAATGTAAGGGGCATGAAGAGGTTCTGACCAGGAGAAAATGTTGTGACAAATTGCAGGAATTGTTTCTGAGAAAAGTTTAGGGAAATCACTGTTATGAAAATGTGCATAGAGCAGTCTTACATCAGAAAATAGATGTCTGTGTTTTGTTGAGTGCTTTGAACATAGTGAGAGATTCTGTTGTGCTGGGTGTATACAGTATCTATAATACCTTGCAGGTTTTTGCCTTTAGAGGTGAGTTCTAGGAAATAAATGGGCCTATGGCAGCTCAAACGCTCCTATAATGTCTCCCCAATTACATTACTATGTACAGTAAAATTCAATGTTTTCAGGCATAAGCAAATGCTTTCTGTTCTGGCAATGAAGCCTTTCCTTTAGACTGTAAGCTCAGGTAAGAAGGTCTCTCCAATGCTGTTTTTATTCTGTAACCCATGTTAGAATGACTGGTTAAAGTGGTTATGAGGAGCCTCATGCTTTGTAACCCCTGCCAAACATATTAAGGTTTTATATGAACCTTAATGTTAAGTGTTAAGTTTTGATTGTTAAATCTTTTGTATTAACAAAACAAACCTCAGCAGAATTGTGTAAGGAGATAACATAAAGCAAAATCCCAGTACAAGCAAAGACTTCAGGATACAGGCTCTCAGGATACCCAACAGGACAGGAACTCAGATGGCATGGAGTCAGTGGAAGAGCTTAATGATCTAGCCCAGGGCTTTGAAGAACGCAGGTTTAAATAGACCCTTAATTAGACTTTTGCCTGCATCTGGATCATAGGTGATGTCACCTGGGAAAATAGGAACAGGGAAAAGTTATTGACTACAGCACTAAAAGCAGCCTCTAGTGGGAAGGACCTAGATGGCCAGTAAACAGCAGGTCCCTGGTTCTAGACCAAGGAGTTCCTAACATTAAGACCCCTATTTGTTATAAGATGATGTATACTGCTGACATAATATAAATATATGATTATAATCCGAAATTGAATTGAGGGTCAGGCGATTATACCATGGAAACACTTAGGGGTATATTTATCAAAGAGTGAAGTTAATAGTGAAATTCCGCCACTCTCCATTTCTATCATCATGATCATTTATTTATATAGCGCTGTCAAGATACGCAGTGCTTTATTTCTATGGGATTTTTATAGGCGTATTTATCAAAGGGTGAACTTTCACTTTCACCCATTGATAAATACGCCTTTCAAAATCCCATAGAAATGAATTGAGAGCTGCAGAATTTCACTCTAGTGGCGGAACTTCACTCTTTGATAAATTTACCCCTTAAACTATAACCACCTGGAACTTGTCTGCACCAGAAGGGTAGAGGTGATTAACATTTAGGTCAATGGAGGGACAATAGTGAGTAGGGTTGAGAAAAACTGAGTAGTTTGACTTCTGAGAAGAATTTGTAAAAAAATGTAAAATTTTGCATAATGGTAATTTTTTGTCAAAATGCATTGAAGTCAACAAGAAGGTGAAATGAATAGCATTAGCAATGATAATTGCAACAACTGCAAATTAAACAGTTACACAGATGACTGATGATATACACCAGATCTTTATCAGTTATCAGGGTGCTTAGTAAGGCTTGTATTTATAATATTTTCCTTCTTCCTATTGTTTTATACTCTCATACCCCTGAACCGAACAGCTTTTATTTTAAGCAGAGGTAATGAGATCTATTAAAAAAAGACCCTTATTTTCTCAGATTTTTGTCTGAGGCTTACAGGCTTTGTAGAACCAAGGAGGTGGGACATAATGCAACTCCAATGCAATTCATTTTACTTGAGCTCACTTTGAATACAGGAGCATAGTTACGGTACTCAATAAAAAGTGTGCCTGTACTGTTTTTGCAATGCTGCTACAGGTATAGGATCCGTTATCCGGAAATCCGCTATCCAGAAAGCTCCAAATTACCGAAAAGCAGTCTCCCATAGATTCCATTACAATCAAATCATTCTAATTTTTGAAAATGATTTCCTTTTTCCTTGTAGTGATGAACCAGTACCTTGTACGTGATCCCAACTAGGATATAATTAATCCTTATTAAATTGCAAAACAATCCTATTGGGTTTATTTAATGTTTACATGATTTTTTAGTAGACTTAAGGTATGGAGATCCAAATTATGGAAAGATCTCTTATCTGGAAAACCCCAGGTCCTAAGCATTCTGGATAACAGGTTCCATACCTATACAATAGTAACATCTGCGGTTGTACTACTGGCGCCTTTACTATACTTTAAATAGAGAAGTTGCATTTTTTCTGCATGGAGAAGTGTTATGTCTATATTTATTTTCATTTTTATAAATTCAAATAATAAGTGGAAGTTAGGCCTTAATATTTAATTGTAGTGTCTCCATAAAAAAGTTAATAATAAGCACAATCAGTGTTGACAAGAGGTCCTCTGCACTCAACCCATTATCAATATATTTAAGACAGAGACATTTTGTGCATACAGCTACTGAAAATTGCCTTACCCTTTAAACAAAACAGGGATTGTTTGTCCATACATTGCAATATATTAAAGCTGGACAACTACGTCAAAGTCAAGATCAAGTGTCCTAGTGACATGAAACGTACCAGGCGAGAGATGACTATATAATAAAGCTTCAATTTTTAACTTACTATTTTTCTGGTCTGATCAGTAAGAATTCTATTGCTTCATTATACATTTTACACAGGGACTAAGTTTTACCTGCAACTTACTTGCTGCTTTCAAGGTTAAAGCTCCCAAACATGGTTGCCTATAGTCTTGAATGGCTACTATTAAACCTTACCTTTCATTTTTGCCTTACCTTACCTTTTCAATTTTATTGGTGTTTGCCTTCTTCGTTATCTACTCCTCAGCTTGCCTACATTGAAATTTGGTGACCCTAGGTATCCCAATGAAAGTTAATGAAAGTGGAGGAAAGTTAGTTACAAATTAAAATTTGGGTTTTTGGGCGGAAGGCATATTTGTATTTTGTATTTCGTGCTTTCCTTGCATTTGAACATTCAAAGAAAAAATCTGTTTGGTTATTCACTATGTTTGAAACAGGTTAAAATAAAACCTACAGTATGTAGGTATTCAGAGAATAATAAACTATTGGATATGCTGTAAGGAGAACCAAACACCTCCACAAAAAAAAAACCCCATTCACTGTCCTCCATCTTCCCCCCTCCACGGAGAATACGGCCTTGCCTATAGACACAGAGTAGCACAGCATAATTCAGAGGCACCATTGTCTTCGGAGAAGTTTGCCAACATGGAGCTTGCTGGCCCATGCACAGTTGAAGATATCAGGACACTTTTCCTTGTAATAGATTTGAGAGGGAGCAATGGAGGACATTAGATGAGGGGTTTTGTCTGTTGCGGATTTAGTTCTCCTTTAAGTAGTCAAACATTTACAATATATCACTGCATTTAAATAACACCCCCATAATGGTTTCTTTGGCTGTGAAGACTCTGCTATTGACATGAATGTACTTGACCTTGATGTTTTAATACACATTCTTATAATAAATTGGTGTGAGATAATGCAATTGAACAAGAAAGAGTGGGGCTCATTCATCAACACTAGGTAAATGTGCCCATTGGCAGTTACCTATAGCAACCAATCAGTGATTAGCTTTTTAGAGTAGAACAATGAATGCAGCAATCTGATTGGTTACCATGGGTTGCTGACCATGGGCAGATTTGGCCAGTGTTGATAAATGACCCCCAGTGTTTTTTTCCTGAGTGGGGATTTGATTTGTCTCTTTCAGAAAAATGAATCAGCTCCTTCACTGCTAATATATCTTGCTTATTTAGGTAGAAATGAACCATACCAAAGCCTTATAAGATCAGTGGAGTAACAACCCGCCAATTAACTTTTGTCTTGCTTTTCTTATTCCATTGCAGAGAAGGGGAACTCACTCTGAGTCGACTGATGGTAAATAATTCAGACAAACTCCTTCGAAAGGAAGGTTCAGCGCTTTTTCACCACTCTGGAACAGGCTGGCAAATCAATTCTTCCCTGGCTTTGGAGATAAGGTAACTTGTCTTGATGTAAAAAACACAAAGTAGTTATCTTGTTTTCAATCAACATGTGACTCATGCCATGTGTTTTATAGCAGACTTCCTTTTCTAAGCCAGTCTTACAGTGCAAACCCCCCTCAGTTCGTCACAGGAAAAGCACCATAATCTGCACTTCCTCTCTCAGTTTCTGCTTGGTTCTTTTTGCACAACTGACACTTCCTTATCTGTATGCAAGAGATTTGGTTACTTTATCTTCCAAGAAAAAAAAAACCCAACGTCTTTCAATTGTTTTAAAGGAACAGTAACACCAAAAACTGTAAAAAAGTGTTTTAAAATAACGACAATATAATGTAGGGTTGGCTTGCACTGGTAAAACTGGTGTGTTTGCTTCAGAAACTCTACAATAATTTATATAAACAAGCTGCTGTGTTTGCATGGGGGCAGCCATTCAAAACGGAAAAAGGAGAAAAGGCACAGGGTACACAGCAGATAACAGATAAGCTCTGTAGTATACAATTGGATTCTTCAGAATGTATCTGTTATCTACTGTGTATCCTGTGCTTGAATGGCTGCCCCCATTGCTAGACAGCAGCTTGTTTATATGAACTATAGTAGTGTTTTTGAAGCAAACACACCAGTTTTGCCAGTGCAGCACAAAAGTACATGATATTGTCATTCTTTTTAAACACTTTCATTTTTTGGTGTTACTGTTCCTTAAAGTTACTACACCAGGACAAATCACTTTTGGTCTCACAGTTGGCCTCTCTGTTTACATATTTATGTTTTTTAAGATTCATATTTAAATTTTCCTTTTTCACCCTCTCATGGAGTATAATTGTTCTCTATAGTATATTTCTCTTATGGCTCTAACACACCGGCGGTTTTTCCTGCGCTCCCATGCATTGCATTCGCAGGAGTAGACACACTCAATTATTGTGAAGGGGACTGTACTCTCACAGACGCATGTATGTGCCAAATGCAGGTGAAATGCAACATGCTGCGTCCCACCTGCATTTGTCGGTTACATGAGTCTGTGTGAGTACAGCCCCCTTCACAATAATTGAGTGCATCTACTCCTGCTCTCCACTGAACTGAAAAAAATCGCAATGCAGGGGAGCGCAGGAAAAAAAACGCCCGTCTGTAAGAGCCCTTAAAGTGATACTGACATGTTCCTATAACATCACCATTAAATCATCTTCCTGAGTTGTTTCAGTCACGCTGGGCTGGGAGCAGCACAATCCCTCCACAGGCTGGAGTCCTGTTTTCATTTGTAATTAGCCTATCGAGGTATCGTGCCGCCCATAGTCCAGTGTGACTGAAACAACTCAGGAAGATGATTTAATGGTGTCGGAGGGTCACCTTTACTAAGTATCATTTTAACAACAGCAGTTTCAGACCATACTGAGCATGATCCCTGAGCTTGACTGATGTCAGCTGTTACAATTATTAAATTAGGTAATACCTTTCCTCTGATGCTGCTGAAAAATATATTAACTAATGTATTAACTGAGCGTTGGCAGTCTGGCTTAATGAAGTGCTATTGGGAAACACCAGAGATAGGAAAATAAAATAGTTTAATTTTAAAAATAAATGAAGTTTTAAAAATAAATACAATTTCAAAAAATAAAATGTGATTCACAAAAAGTTATTAAATCTGGTGTATAATCTGAAAACAAAAAAGCATTTAGAAGGTGAAACTATATCACTTGCTAAGTATAATCTACATGATTGTAAGATGCAGTGCCAAGCCAAGACACCGTAGGCAACCCAGCCGGCCACCTTGCCCAGCTGGCGCTAATTCGTCCTCATTATACAAATGAAGGAGCATGATGTGAATGAACAAGTGAAACACAAATAAGCACATGGAAAAGCACTTTCATTAGGGGCCCAGGGTCCCAGCTTTGCACCCTGGACATGTGTCTCTTCGGCATACCTCTAGTAGTGGCCCTGTACAATGAGAACACGTGAAGAAGAATATATAAGAATATATAGCCAAAAAGAGAAGTTTCTTTATCTTCAGCTAGAAGCAGATTATTTATTAGTTCCAGAAAGTAAAGTTTTGTATTGTAGGAGTGTGTCATTGTTAGAAAATTCATTGCCAAATTCATGTAATGGTTTGGTCAAGCTCCACAGTTGGTTTACCCTCAGACCATATTGTTGGGCCCCCCAGATGGAATGTTGCTGGCCAGCACAGGGTTCCAGGACTTGATTGGTAAATTGGGGTTGGGGTGGGCTGGGACGATTGGGTTAGGGGTAGGCTGGTCCACTGACATTGGAGGTTTAGCTGGGCCAGTTGGGGTTGAGGGTGGACTGGGTCAGATTTATATGCTGGTTTGAATGCTTATTCGTGACTTATGTGCTGGAATGTAATGCTTATACATACTTCCCTGGGACAGCACATCCGTAGACCTGTCCAATCTGCCTAAGGCCAGCCCTGATTGTATTCACTTTCCTTGTGCCTGTAGATAGAAATGCTGGTAGACAGAAACACTAGCAAAAAATTCACCTGCCCCTTTGTAGCATTTTAATATATATCATAATATTTAGGTGCACATATACAACGACAATAAATCATATTATATGAACTTTGTCCTGCACACCTAGTATCCATTATTTCCCACTTCAAGTTAGTTCTCTACTCTCTTACTACTCTCTTCCCTAGAACTTCTCTCGTACTCAGAACAATTACCTTCCCTAGATCTACTCTATTAACAATGGAGTGGAATTAGCAGCCTATGTTTCCTAAAGTGCCACAAGTATCCGTGGTTCTAGATCTACCAGGCCAGTGAACAAAGACTGAAACATCTTGGGGCATATTTATCAAATAGTAAAACGAGAGGTTGCCACAGTCCATGGAATAAGTGATGCTCAATATGTCCCCTAATATTACTGGACTACAAATACCATCATGCTTTGGCCCGCTACTTGCTGATTAAAGTACAGCTGGCTGCAATTGCATGTAGAACAAAATGGACATAAACAAGGAAGTTTAACACTCAGACAGGACTGCTAAAGGAAGTGGTGGCAGATGCACTATAGCTTATCAAAACAATGATTAGATTTTTCAACACAGGAAATGTATATATCTCAGCAATTTGTTCCATCTGAACATCAATAAGAGATGAAGAAAAAAAACTGTAGCTTGTTTTTTGATGTATCATTTTGCAGTTATAAATTGTATTATTGATATATAAAAAGTTGATTCTCTCACACTGTGTCTCATATATATGCAAGAGTGTGTTTTCCCGCTTTCTAGTATAGATGGAATCATTAATTGTCTGGGGCGATAAATAAATGGTTAATTTACCATTGCCACAGGTTCAAGTGAACAAGCTGTTAGCAGGGCAGAATGGCATCAAGCACTTGGCAGTTGCAAGGTGCAAAAGAGGAGCACTGCCAGATCAAGCTGGTTGGGTGCCCTAGGTAACCTGACCTGCCATCTTATCACCATGACCCCCTTCCCAAGTACTGTGCCACTGGTGGTTGGAGTGATGGGTGCAGGACTGGAGGGGCAGAACTAGGCGTAGAAAGGAAGAAGAGGTACTTGTCTAGTGCCCCATCTCCCCACTGTCACGCCCTAGGCACATGCTTCTATTACCCAGGGTCCTCAGGTGGCAGCAGCCCCAGAAAGGAGCTGCTGCTGCTAACCTCTCGTTCCAGTCCTGGAGAGGAGCAGGCACAGGGAGTCTGAACAGCTGAAAATGATATGTAAACTAGGGTTAGGGTTGCCACCCAGAAGCTGTCTAGTTAAAGAAGCCTGTCAAGATTCCAGCTTTGTAAAACCAGACAAAAAGCTGCCCAACCATGACTGCGTGACATCACAGACCTGCCCCCAACATCATAGCCTTGCTGCTTAACATCACTTACCTGCCATCTGATGTCATAAACCTGCCCCAACATTGTTGTCCCCCACCCTTAGTCCAAGATGTATCCCCAGCAAAGGTTGGCAAGTCCAGCTAGAGGGGGAAATTGTGCCTACCACCCAATTATATGAATTATTTAGCATTACATCTAGACCAATATGTGGCCCTTCATTCCCTATCCTAGGAAAGTGCTGCTCCTCAGGCTGTAACCCCTGGGCACTTTATTCTGTTTTGATACAATATCACATGTTAATAAAACATCCGTCATGCCAATATTTGTACACCAAATACAAGTTTCCAATATGACATATTTTTATTAAAACAAAACAATTGGTACAATAAATGATATCTGCTGGTAATAGCAGGTTTATGTATTAAATAATAGTTATAAAAATAAAACTGTGTGCTATTTGGAGGCAAATGAAAAAGTCATGTGGCAAACTCAGCTGTTTCCTTTTTCTGAACACAATACAATAACCTTGTTTGTAAGAATAGAAGCAATTACTGATAACTGGATTTCTTAACGTGTCAGGGAATATAAAAATAAACATAGACTGCATTGCATATGTTCTATCACATTCTTCTTACATAATAATGCATCAGTTATAGGAAGAGAATGGGTAAGTTACCATTCATTTAACCCACTCCTGATTTAAAGTGTTAATATCTGACCTGCTAGAAGTGATCATTATTATTATTATACATTATTTTTATTTAGTGCCGACAGTATAGAGGTTATACATCAGTCTCTGCCTCAGCGAAGCTTACAGGTGATCATAGATGGGCAGATCCAAGCTGGTGGTATTAGGCCCATTAGATGGATTTTGGCAGCTTGTGTGCCTGTGTATTGAGCCCTCCACCAGATCTACACAACCAATATCTAGGCAAAAATCAGCCTGATGTCGATTGGACAGTTTTTTATTTATGTAGGATAGAAGACCACGTTGGCTCCTTGATACACTCCTTGCTCCTGTGACTAGTGATGAGTAAATCTGTCCAATTTCGCTTTGCGAAAAATTTGTGAAAAGGTGAAAAATTCGCAAAATGCTTTGAAGTCAATAGACAATTTTTTTCCTCACTCCAAATGCATTAAAGGGGAACTCCTGCTTCCAAACCAAAATTTGATAAAGAGGCCCACATAACACCCCTAATATACCCATCACTGTTACCTGTTTCTTTAAAAAGTATGAATAAATGCCATTTTCTATGCTGAAATCCAGCTGTTTAACAGTTCTTCTCTTTCTGCATCATTTGAAATCCTGGCAGGGAAGGAGGGACTAAACACTGATGTAACAAATGGTAACAACACAGCTTACAGGCAGCATGCAGAAACTACATAACCCACAATGCACTGCACTATGATGTTTCTTTCCTTACTGAAATCACGTGTGCAGGGAATTGTGGGGTTTGGAGGATGCAGGCTGAGGACAAATGGCTGTTGATACAAAGTAACAGTAGTCAGTCAGCTCAGCAAAGTAGTCAGAAAGCTCAGCAGAAGAGCAGGGGGCTAGGCTTAGGGAACTGTCAGAAACCATTAAAAATCATGAAAAGTCTGCAAATTGTTTAATTGATATATATTTCAAAGTTGCTTAAAATGATGTTTCCTTTTCAAGCTTAAGTTATGTTTTTGTGGAGTTCCACTTAAAAGCCAATGGGCATTTTTTCTTGCAGTGACTTTTTTATCTTAAATGCATGAAAGTCAACGGGCATTTTCTCTCAAGTTATTTCTCACTCAAAATGCATTACAGTCAATAGGTGTTTTTTCTCAAATTATTTTTCACTCAAAATGCATTACAGTCAATGGGTGGTTATTTTTGCAGACTTTTTTGCCTCTGCAACTTTTTTGTCTCGGCAACTTGTTTGTCTTGGTGACTTTTTTGTCACGGCAAAGCCACACCTGGCGAAGAAATTTGCTCATCACTACCTATGACTCATAGGGGCAGATTTACTAAAGGGTGAAGTGGCTAATGCTAGCGACATTGCGCCAGAAATCCCATCCCCAGGGACATCACCAATTTACTAACAGGTGTAGGCGACAATTCGCTAGCGAACCGGACCATCGGTAGCATTCATTCACACTCTATCGCCAGGAGACTTTTCCCTCTTGCGAACGGTCGTTACTCTGCAAATTCAGTAAAGTGAGAATTTTATTGAACGTTACTTTTGCCAGAGTTGACTTCACCACCTCAGACCAGGCGAAGTGCTAAAATGAAGCTAGAGCTTCCTCAATCTTATGCCAGTGACATCATAGTCTGTCTGCTGGAAATGCATTAAAGTTGTAACAACGCTGGCGACATTTCCTTTTTTTAAGCAGGATTGCCTGCAAAAGTCATGTTTATTAAACTTTTTTGGGTTAACATTTTTCCTCAGACATTTGAGGGGCATGGAACATGGGTGGACTCATGTGTCAGGCATTAGAGGATCTCTTTTGTCTTTATTCAGGTTCCTGGAACATTTGTAATAAAAAGTGGCCACTTGGCATTTGCACCAACATCTCTAATAAAGACGTCCATACAACTTTAATGTACCCACCCTATTCAAATTGACCAAAGCGTAAGAGGTCTAACGAAGTTTTGCTAGGCACCCAGGTCACAACTTTAGTGAATTAGCGTAGTGGTAACGAATTTTCGTCTGGCGAAGTGTGAGTGAAGCGGACGATTCCCCATAGTTCTGTCATTGTAAGCTTATGTTTGGCCCTAGGAACGAATGATTGGAATAACCATTTTAGGTGGGCATATTGGGGCTTATATTGTATGGCCAGCTTAACGTTCCTATCACATTCACACAGAGTACAGTCAGTTTTATCAGGAGTATGATGCAAACTAATGAAAACATGGTTGTGTGCACCTGCTTTTTGGACTTTCTACCTTGCCCTTCACGGTATAAATGACCCCTATGGTCTTTTCTTTAAGGAAATGCATCAGTAATCCCCTCTGCTTATTTTTTTCTGGATGCTGTAGTCAATATAGTATCTCTTAACTGTATTAAAATCTGCTTCTTAATTCAGAAAGGATATCCTCCGGTTCTTGGACGCAGAAAGGGACGTGTCTGTAGTGAAAAGCAGTTTCAAGCCTGGAGATGTAATTCATTATGTCCTGGACAGACGTCGCACTCTAAATATTTCGCAGAACTTACACAGTCTTTTGCCTGAAGTCTCTCCAATGAAAAGCCGTCGGTTTAGGACATGTGCAGTCGTGGGAAATTCTGGAATCCTCCTCAGCAGCGGATGTGGCAAAGAGATTGACAGCCATGACTTTGTAATAAGGTAAGCTGTCATCTGCTGTTGGAGATTACTACTGCACATGGATCATGTGGGTTTATCAGTCTCATATGCTCAAAGCTGTTATATCACATTGAAGAACCATACGGCTATGTGGAGAATCACACTGATGTATTTGGCAGTATTGATTGCAACAATGCTGCTATAAAAGCTTCTCTATTGCCTTTTAAAGAATTTAGTTGTTTCTTATTGTATTGCTTCAGTGCAGCGATTTAGCATGTGTTGAGATTTTGACGTTTTAGGGGGAAATTTAATAAAATTCTCAAAGAGCAAAAATTTGTGAATAAAAATGTGCCTGTCGCAATGTAATATTTTTCGTTAGGCTCTTATTGCATTGCAAGTATTAATTGCACATTGCAAATCTTTACCTGACTGCCCTGGAGTTTTGTTCATTATTTTGTCGCAAAAAACAGTTTTGCGGTTGCTAAATTTTATTACATACACTGCGAACATTCGCATAACCAGATTGGTTGCAAACTTTGCAAGGAAGTTGTTATGGTCTTAATCAGTCAAATATGGCGCAAACATGGTCGCTAAAGTTCACAAGCGTCTTTGCGAATGTTTTTTTGCACTAACAAAGCATATTACATTCCCCTTTAGTGTTTGTTAGTCTTGGGAAATCAGAATAATGGTAACCGATATCTGATTATTTTCAGTGGATTACTAGGATGGGATACTATGTCTCAGTTACTAAATAGCCCCAAATGTTTTTGTGGCCCGAGCATATAGAAAAGATCCACAGTATACAAATATTATATAGCTAAAATCTGAAGGGCTAAATATTTAATCATTGTTTAATACAGGGGCCACTGTAGGATTTAATGCTGGAAGTCACGTTGTCATGCAATGCTGTGGGTCACTCTGTGCTATTTAATGCTGGAAGTGAGGGTACCATTTAATGTTAGGAATCATTGTACCATTTAATGCTCAGGGTCATTGTACCAATTAATACTGGGAGTCACAATGCCATTTAATGCTGTAGCTCACTGGGACTCTTCATTGCTTACCATACAATTTAATGATCATCGTGGTTTAGGTCTGGGTATCTGTAAAATATGATACTCTGCTATTTACTGATCACTGTATCATTTAATGCTGGTATTTACCATGTACTTTTATTGCTGGGCCTTTGTACCATTTAATGCTGGGAATCACTGTGTCATTTAATGCTGGGAATCACTGTGTCATTAATGCTGGGAATCATAGGACTGGGGAGGTTAAAGAATACTTGGGAAAATACTGGCAAATACTACAGTAGAAATGAGGGAAAGTTTGTATTTTAGCAGGACAGTTATCCAAATACAAGACCAAAGTTGGAAAAAAAGGTTAACATGAACCCAGTGAAAGGCCTTAAAATAAATGTTATTATACAAGTTACTTGTATAAATCTGCCTTGGAGACTGGACCATAATCACACCTAGCCAGCATGCATAGCTGATACCTATGATCTTTGAGACTGAATACATATGCAAATAACATTTTACATTTACTGTTTTTTCTTTTTTAAAAAATAGCACTTAAAATTTTTTTTCAGTGTTTTAGTGCTTTGAAATAAAATTTCCAGAAACTATCCAGTAACTAAATATAGATATTTGGTAGCTGTGTAATAATTGTTGATACTTTTGCGAATTCATTATACCCCGAGGATGTAAAAGTCCGAATCAGAAAATCCAGCATCTCAGACCTGTTGAGGTTGTATTTAAGTCAATGGGAGAAGTCCCAATGATTTTTTGATGCGCGCTGGTGGGTTTCAAGCAATACCCCAAAGATTTCTGAGTTTTCGGGAAAAAAGCATACAAAATCTGAGTTTTCTGTGGAAAATCTGTAAAAAATCGTAAAATTCAGATTTTTCCCACAAACCACATTTTCGGGAAAATGTAATAAATAAGCGGAAAAACCCCATGCGGATGTAATCGGAGTATTTAACAGAACATGTTGAAATAAATTCAGACTTACCCCCTAAATGAGGAGTTTTGACCAAAAATACAACTCGAAAACTCACATTTTTGTGGAAAACACAACTAAACCTTAATAAATCTCAAAGACCCATATATCAAAGGTAGAATTTTAGTGGTATTTGAGATTTTTGAAACAACGATTAAACTCACTTTCTCAAAAATTATGCAAGTTATTAAAATATAAACAGTACAAACAAAAAAAACACTGGACAATGCAATAAAAATTATGAAAACCTCTAAAGGTTATAGTTTTTCGGATATTACTAGCGAAATAAAAATCTGAAAACCTCTAAAATTTCCTAATTGAATTAAAATGGTCCAAAAAGATCAGCACAGCTCCCATTGACTTCTATAGGATCTTGACAGCTTCTACTTTACTACATAATTTTGTATTAGAGGTCTTCAGGGTTTTTACACTTAACAAATATTGAATTTTTAACATTTTGGATAAATATAGGAAAATTGTGAAATAATAGAAAACAAAAATAAATCCGAATGTTAGTAAATCAGTCCCTTAGTTCATTTTTAGCAAGAAATAGGTATTACATATATCTTATGTTGTACTTTGCTTAAGTTCATCTGCTGTATATGTCAGTTGCTAGAATTTGCAAGGAACATCTTTTTCTGAAGAGCTTCACTATATGAAATAGGAAGGTAACAGATGTTACTTCTAAGCAGAGAATATTTTAAAGTAATGGGACTCAAGGTGTGGACACTTGGGTGGGCCAGATATTACATTAACCAGCTCATATGCTTTGCCAATAAAAAATCCTATATGGCATTGAGTGTTGTAGTCCCACAGTGTTGAGGTAAGCAGTAATAAATATTGCCTTGACTGATGCAGTTTCCTCACTTTTATTCTTGCAAGAGGAATATAAAAGTGTTGGTTGGAATTGTAAGCTTGGACAATGCTTCTAAAGAGTCTCTCCACTCTATCCATAATTGTCTTTTCTCTGAAGGAAGTGGGGAGTTATAGTCATACGATTCCATTGTCCATTCTCCATTATTAAATGGTTACTTATCCTTGACTCTTAAATGGTTTCTGCAGCTACAAACCCTAGAGGGTGATACAAACAATTCACTGTATACATGACACCTCTGCAAGTAAAAGGTCTTTATTCCCTGTTAACTTGAAATGTGAAATATGACAGATTTCAAGGCCCGATTTAGATTCAATTTGAGGAGAAAAAATGTTTCTCCTAATTTAGTTCCAGTGTTTCCCTGCAGACATCAATAGAGTTTTCATGCAATAAACAGTGAGATAAGTTTTTCTGAATTGAATTGCATCTAAAATTGAATCTTGTCCATGACTTTTCATGGGATAACCCTTTTTCTCACTGAATTGAATCTGGCCCTTTGGTATTTATATATGGAGCCCTGGATTATCCACTTTACTTGGAGGTTATTTAGTAGGATTGACACCACACTCTGTGCCTAGGAATACATGGCATTGTAATTCACTCTAAACATTGGCAACTTGGAGCTCCATTAGCTGGTCATTTAACTCCCTGAGCCACTAATAGGGAAAAATCATCAAGTCTTTTCATTCATTCTCAATTGTTTCAGGTGTGCTGTAACACTACACAAGTCTTTCTCATATGATTCTCAGGTCATTTTTAGGGTACTTGTAAGGATTGACCAACAGGAGCCAATGTGCTGTGCAACTTTTACTTTTAATGAGGAAAAAATATGCACAGACCTCAGCAGAGGGATATAACAAGGCAGCAAAAACAAGTCCATGTTCAGGCCAATGGTCAAGGGCAGGTGGCAGACAGATTGTATCAGACAGAGTACATTCAGAGTCGATAAACAAGCCAGGGTCAAAACTGGTAGTTCAAATATCAGAGGGAACAGGGACCAGATAGCCAGGACAATATTACCGAAACAGGTTCAGAAACAGGAGCAGGAACAAGAATAGGAACCAGATCATCAAAACACGAGGCTTGGATTCCAGCAAGGGGGTATCTGGGAATCAGGCTTAAATAGCCCTCAAACAAGCAATAGCCTGCAGCTGGATAGAGGGCATCGACTAGGAAAAACTGATACAAAGGCAGCAAAACACAAGGCATTCTGTCAGAGCCAGGTTGTCACTACACTGCCTCCGGTGGTTTAAGCAGGAGGAGCAGTGCCTGGAATGCAACAGGTCCCTGATTTGAAACCAGGTGCCTGACAGTACTTTATATTGGTGGCTCTGATTTTCCATCCTTGTTCTGCAGATTCATCAAAGTCTCCGATTACATATTGGAATTAGGGTCTCCAAGTTCGATAGCTCTCTGGACCATCATCACATTTCTGTACCCCTAAGTGGCATTCTCTCGATAGGCAAATAATTTTGCAAGGTCTGACACTGCTTAGCTGCTGTATTGGGAAGGTGATGGGTCATCATTTATTAAATAACTCTTGATCCAACTATCATCAAATCCCATCAAATCCTCTTTTCCTGGGAGAAGTTCCTATTGCTAAGTAGTTTGGACACCTTGATAGTTTATGTCCTGAAAGGTTGTCACAAATGTCATTATACTGACCAGACTGCTCTTGAGCTTGATTACTACCTTGTGGTCGTAGAACTTTTGTATGTGATGGATTCTATAGATAGAATTATATATATATATATATTATAGAATTGTAGCTTGTGCAAGACAGTTTTACCAACTTGTAAAATCAATTACTGATGTTATTACCTCCATGAAGTTCTCAGTTTAAGACATTTTTAGGGCCACAAATAAAGTTCTCACAAGGAACGAAATGACTTGTGCTCTAAGAGGCTTAAATGTTGAATCTTTAAAAACCTCCTGGTCATATGCCTGCTGCATTTTTATCTTATTAATGTCATTTTAAGGCTGCTGCCAGCAGGAAAAAAAAAATTTCTTAAATATACTGTATAAATTTTAAATGAAATAAATATACGATAAAATACATAAATGGCTGCATTTGTATATACCTGTTTTAATAAATATGAACATTTTTGCTATCGTATCAGACTGTTCTGTAGGATCTTAAGATGTAGCTGCTTGTATAGAATCAGGTTAAAACCAGTGCCATTTGCAAATTGCTTTGTATTGTTGTGGGTTTCATATTGTTTCCCTCTCTATTTGTCTAAATTGCTGTTAAACTATATCTGCCTTTGATTACAAAGAACTTGTTTAAAGAAGAAATGAGCAGCACAGGCCATAGGGTTACATACAAGACTTCTCTGCAGGACAGCTCAGTGGTATAGATACCAACTCATGCAGTAACTTAATGATCCAGTGTAGGGGCCTATGCAGGGCCGGCCTTAGGCCAATTGGGCCCCGCACCTCTGGGGGGCCCCGCACCACAGGGCAGCACAGATAATATTTCCCTCAGCACATGATGCTGCCTGGCCTGCCCCCAACTTTGAGAGTCCAGCCCATCCCCAAATCCATAGGTCTAGCCTGCCCCCAACTCTCATAGGCCCAGCTTTCCTCCAACCTTGCTAGGCCCTGCCTGCCCCCAATCCAACCAAGCCTGCTCCCAAGCTGAATCGGCCCAGCCCCAAACTAATTGGCCCAGTCCACTCTCCTATTTCCTCCCTCTCTCTCTTACCCTGTGTGCCCCTATTATGTTACCTTGTCTGCCCCTTTCCTTTCTATTTTGTGCCTGTATGCCCTTATTTTCCTAAATACTTGGTGTATCAGTAGCCAGCAACACTTTGTCTAGGGGCCCCGCCAACATGGTCCCAATTGGGCCCCACATGTGATAGGACCAGCCCTGGGCCTATGTGAAGGACGTGCACATCCGCCACTGAACACATGCAACCATTGACTCTTAAAAAGAAAATATAACCTTTCTATAAGAAGTGGCTGATTTCTCAAATTTTATAGGTATAGATTATAGTAGATGAATTTAAGTATTTGCATCGGTTGATATTAAAGAATAGGTACTTGTTCTGCCTGAACAAAACAATATCTTGGACTAACTCAAATCAAACTTTGACCCTGTTGTCCACAGTAAGATCATAAATGTTTGGATTTACCAACCAAAAACCTTTGAATTAGGTATTTCACTGGAATGGCAGAATCTTAAATCTTATATAGCAACTTTACAAAGGCAAAATGTAATCAAATGTAAAAGAGCATAAAGGGCATGCTTCCATAATGTAAAACATAATGTGAAACAGTTAACAATATCTTTATGTAAAGAGAAATGTACTGTGGGAATATTATTTTGGTAATGGCAGACAAGCAGGTTTCTTATGCAGTCTCTTATGAAAGAAAAAAAAAATTGGACTTGATTCCACTTAAAAACACAGAAACATTTCTTCTTCACAAGATAACACAAATATATAACAGTCTCACAAGTGAGATTGTCTTCCTGACTACCACAGGGCATTTCCCACACACTGGGCCACCACAAAGTTAACACCCTGTCACTCAGAGTTCACCATTAGAGAAGCAACATCAGCAAAGCCACAAAGCCTGGTTCCTTCTTCACTGATAGCACTTTTCCCTAACACTGCATTTCTCCAGGGAGAGTCTTCTCTCACACAGGCGCTCTCTCTTTCTCAAAGTCTTATCCAGTAAATAAGAATAAATAAGAGTCTAAAACATGTGGAATGAGAGTTGTGTACTGGTTAATCTATAATGTCAGAAAGGTTTATTTGCAGCTAAAGAAACAAGGTCAGGAAAAATGTATGTGGTTCTTAAGATAAGCCACGTAAGTTTATCTGGTGATGTTAGGATGACTGTTAGGATTCACAGACAGGAGCTAAGGTGCTGGGTAACTTAAAGGTATTTATTAAACAAAAAACAATCACAGACCTTTGCAGAGCGATATAAGACAGCAAAAAACACAAGTCCAGAATCAGGCTGAAATTCGAGGGTAAGCGGCAGACAAAACAGAATGAGGTACAGGCAAAAAAATTAAGACGGGCAGAGTTCATGCAAAGTCAAATATCAGGCTGAGGTCAAAACCGGGAAGTCCAAAAAAAGAGCAAGGAGGGATACTAGGGAACAGGAACAAGGCAGGGACAAAACAAGTTTACCAGGATATATTCAGGAAAACAGGATTCAGGAACACGACAGGAAATCAGGATCACTAGGCTTGGAGTAGCAGTTGAGCTAATAATCCAGCCCAGGGTGTTGGGGAAACAGGCTTAAATCCTCAAATTCATAAATGCCCTCAGCTGGATCGGGGGGGGGGTGTATGCAGTAAGGCTGGCCTGGAGTCAGCAAAGCAACAGGTATCTTAGAGCCAGGCCACCACCACACTGCCTCCTGTGGCTTAAGCAGGAGGAGCAGTGCCTGGAACACAACAGGTCCCTGGTTCAAAACCAGGGAGTTCCTCACAGGTAATGGCAAATGAACATAATTAAATAATGTTTTCCTCTGGACAGTGTAACTGTAACAATTCTGTAGCTAGGATTCTGGTAATATAAAACTACATAATAGTGTCTTTTAAAGAGGCCAAATATTTGTTTCCGACAATGCCACTGTTCAGTTATGCTCACAAATAAGTTGCCACTTTGTACAACACAAGAAACCTTCTCCGCCAGAATGTGTCCCATTAGTCAAGAGCTGAGATACACAACTGCATACATACAATTACAATGCATGGTGTTAATGCATGAGAAAATAATGATAATGAATGGAACTGTATAAGTAGACAGTTTGTGCCAAAAAACGTTGTAGCAGAAGACTGTGTCTTACTTTCCACTACTGGGCCTCTGCTGCTCTTTTTATTACCTTGGATAGTGTAGAGTTATAGGGGCATATTTATAAAGCTGTAAAAAGTGGTGTAAAAAAAACAGCTCATGTATAAGGCTCCAATTAACACCATTTACTGCCATAATACATTACAAATAAGTAATGGTGTAAAGGTGTCTGTTTTTTATGCCAGACTAATGCCATAAATGACACCATTATTATTCCAGTATTTTGCACCACCGCAGACCTGGCATAAAATCAAACAAACTTAAGACACATAGAAATTCTGGGATGGTATAAAATGTAGATGTAAATTTTGTTTTTTACATTACCAGCTCATATAGAGATACGATATGGGGGAGCTCTTCCCACAAAGTCAGCCTCTCCTGCTTTTTTTAACCTAATGTAGCCCACAGTGTGCCTCTGAGCCCTATAGTTAGGTAAGAATTGCCAGCAATCAGTGTGTATTACCTGTGGTTCTTCTCTGCTGGGAATGCTCTGGAACACTGAGAAAGGACAGACACTGTAGGAACTTGTTCCCTGGCAGTTTAGGCAAATAAGCAGAGGACTAAGGATTTCTCCAAAACTAATACATTTATCCCAGGCATGTTATTTTTAGTGACATCAGAACTGTCATCAAGTAAAAAAGCAAATGAATACACATACATATTTTTCTCAGAGAACATATAACTTCACCATTGGACCCACACTTGTAATCTGTCTTCTCTGGAGGTGGCAGTTCCCACTTTAGTGCCAGTCCCCAGTGTAGTCTGGTCCCTTTGTGGTCCCTTGCTTCAGGAATCTCACTCACTATGTCCCTGAAACTCAACCTCTTGGATCTCTATACTGGCGGTCTGGTCCCTGAAACTCAACCTCTTGGATCTCTATACTGGCAGTCTGGTCCCTGAAACTCAACCTCTTGGATCTCTATACTGGCGGTCTGGTCCCTGAAACTCAACATCTTGGATCTCTATACTGGCAGTCTGGTCACCACAGGGTACTACTCCCACTATCCTCTTTGTTGGAGCCTTGAGCTGCTTGGCTCCAAAGATAATCCTCCCTCCACTCCTGGAGTGACTATAACAGATCTAAATTTCAGGTCTGGCAATCTGCCCAGACGCAATCCTGTACCCACCTCCCCACTAGGTGAGATCCAACAACAGAGCTCTGAATGCATATGTGCTCTCTCTTTTATATTCTTCAACACTGCCGTCTACTGGGCAAACACTGAATAGCTATTACATTACTTTGACCCTGGAAGGGAAATAATCATCCAAGGCTTTCTGAGGACCACCTTTAGTATCCAAACTGCCTAAAAGAAATACAGCTTTTGGGGTTGCTATACTAACAATCTCTTTTTATATGTGATTTACTACTTGGCAGTACAGGTATGGGACCCATTATCCACAAAGCTCCAAATTACAGAACACCATCTCCTATAAATTCCATTTTATCCAAATAATCTAAATTCCTCTACTTTGCATGAAATAAAATTAGTATTAGTTAAAATTAGTGTATATTAAGGTGCATATGATGCTGGATTTAACATTGTGGCACACGTACCTTTCCCTTAAGTGATCACTTAAGGAAGGACGAATCAAGAAAGGAGAAAGGGTACAAAGAGTTTGATAAAGCCCAGGCCTGTGGAAGACTGTGGGCACTTCAGACAAATCTGGTAAACAGGCATTCAGTATAAATTATAATTATGAATATAAATGAGATATGCTTTCTTAATGCAGAGTGGTAATTTGTTTTGGTATGTTTAGGAATCCTAGCATCAGTTTTATCTTGCTTGCATTTTAATTAGAGTTAAGGATATCCATTTTGTAACACATTGTAAATTATCAATTAACTCTAGCTCATCAGCTGCATGATTCAATTTGTCTTAACTGTGTTTTTATACTTCATTAACTTGCCTTATTTTTTTATTACTGAATTAAATGGCTTGAGACGAGGTACATATTTTCTGTACCATGATAACCAAAATTAGTTGTTCCTGTTTTACTGCAGTTCAAACTGCATAACAGATGCCTGGCATGGTTGCAACTAGGACACTATGTATACACAATTCATGGCATATGCCAAAGCACTTGTGGGCATAGCCAGAGAGCTATATGTCCTGTTAAAGATTTTGGGCTGGGCCCTTGCTCTAATGTGGTGTCATACATTTTATTCCCACCTGCTGCTTATCAGTTTTCTATTTTACATGTTGTGCAAACACAAACCCTACTGATTGGCCAGTCAGATCAGTAATACTTGGATGAATCAAGAAAGAAGAAAGGGTACAAAGAGTTTGATAAAGCCCAGGCCTGTGGAAGACTGTGGGCCATTCAGACAAATCCGGTAAACAGGCATTTAGTATAAATTAGAATTATGAATATATATGAGATATGCTTTCTTAATGCGGAGTGGTAATTTGATTTGGTATGTTTAGGAATCCTAGCATCAAATTCTAAAAAGACCAGCTAATTGTACTACACAGAAATGTGCCACTGGCATCATGCATTCCAATGGTAATTCCATATTGGTTTTCATGCAGTATCCCACAATATTTATTTGCATAGGACACATGACACTTCAATAAAGGTGAATCTCATAGGCAAAGTTCAATGGAGCCATGAGGATGATGCAATGGATTGTACATGTTTTTATTGTCTGTAAGGGAATTTTGTTTTGCTGATGCTAGACTGAAGAAGGGACGGCTCTTGTTGCCCACATATAAGGGCAGTGCAAAAGTGCAAAACAGCCATGCTTGGGGTGGTGCCATCTGATATATTTATTCTCAGAGACAATGATTTTTTACATAAAGACAGCATTAAATTCAGACTAAAAATTTTGTTTTGTTCATTGTTTTTTTTTGGAGAACAGATTACAAGTATTTTGTAATTGATCTTACATAAATGGATTTACCCCAAAAGAAAGTTTGGCAGTTATTCTAGTGAATTTTGTGTTTAGATATAGCTAAGGTATTATTATATCCCCAATTATTAAGGCATGTACCTACAAGCATGGTAACACCATCTACAGATACCAATGCATTTTAACAACTGTCACAAATTGATACATTAATGTTGATATATTATATATTGTTGATATATATAATTACTGATGTATATATGTAATTAGAACACTTTTAATAGGAAGTATGGAAAGTTCAGACTCACCACTAATAGAAACATCATATTAAATTAAGCATATTATTTTTGAGTAAGTTCAAAAGCCTCTTTGGAGTTATGAAATGAAAGGCAAACAACTGACTACTCGTCAAATCACCTATAGCAGCTAACCCAGAAGGTAGCATTGATTGGTCACCTGTTTAAAACTAAACATCTTATTGGTTGCTAAAGGTTACTGCACCTTGTGCCATTTATTACATATGAGGGGCAATAGTGCTATATTTAGTAATCGTTTTCTCCAGTGTTGTCAATGAGCATTGTATATTGTTTTCAAAGTGTGATACCTGCAACTTCCAGGTCAGTTGATGATCTATCCACAATGAACCTCATTGGCCACAGAATTGAAACTTGTTAGTGAATAAGGGGCAGTTTTTTTTATCAATTGTCATTCAAATTTTCACAAGTATGAAAAAAAATGCAAAGAAAACCGAGATTTAAACGGCCAGTGGATTAGGGTATCTCAGCATGTTTGAGATCCCAATTTTTTACACAAAAATGTACAGTATAAATACTGTAGAAAGAAAAATTTGAACTGCAGGCGAAAAGTAATATGATCAGCAGGTTATTTTAAAGGGATACTGTCATGGAAAAACAAGTTTTTTCCAAATAGTGCTGCTCCAGCAGAATTCTGCACTGAAATCTCAAAAGAGCAAACAGATTTTTTTATATTCAATTTTGAAATCTGACATGGGGCTAGACATTTTGTCAGTTTCCCAGCTGCCCTAGTCATGTGACTTGTGCTTGCACCTTAGGATGGAACTACTTTTTGGCAGGCTGTTATTTCTCCTACTTAATGCAACTGAATCAGTATCAGTGGGACTTGGCTTTTACTATTAAGTGTTGTTCTTAGATTTTCCAGGGAGCTGTTATTTTGTGTTAGGGAGCTGCTATCTCGTTGTGATATTACTCCAACTTGCAGTACAGCAGTAAAGAGTGATTGAAGTTTATCCAAGCACAAGTCACATGACTGGAGGCAGCTGGGAAATCGATAGGATGTCTAGCCCTATGTCAGATTTCAAAATTGAATATAACAAAATCTGTTTGCTCTTTTGAAAATTGGATTTCATTGCAGAATTCTGCTGGAGCAGCACTATTAACTGATGCGTTTTGAAAAAAACATGTTTTCCCATGACAGTATCCCTTTAACCTTTAATAAATATGCCATTAATTCTTGTCTGAAGCTGAGTAGAGGTTCTAATTCTAAAGAAAGTTTACCCCTTATAAATTAGATTTTTTTTTTCTTTCCCAGGTGCAACCTAGCTCCCGTGGTTGAGTTTGCTGCCGATGTTGGAACCAAGTCTGATTTTATAACTATGAACCCATCGGTTGTACAGAGGGCATTTGGAGGTTTTCGCAATGAAAGTGACAGAGAGAAATTTGTCCATAGACTTTCCATGCTCAATGACAGCGTCCTATGGATCCCTGCTTTCATGGTCAAAGGCGGAGAGAAGCATGTTGAATGGGTTAATGCATTAATCCTCAAAAATCAGCTGAAAGTGAGAACCGCGTATCCATCACTGAGACTGATTCATGCTGTCAGAGGGTAAGTACCTAAAAATCACATACCTGTCTCAGGGACAACTGATATCATAAGTAAAATTATATCTAATAATAATGATTTGTAGCGCTGTTTCAGATAAGGCATTTAGCCAGCTTCTATACACTATGTTGTTTGCTCAATTTATGACCTTAGTTCACATCTGCAGTTAATGTGTTTTATATTGATATATATATATATATTTATTGAGAAAATGCAGTGGAATTGAAGGTTAATATAATACAGCGCTTCAGTGTTATAACCTTTTATTTTCTACATATTTTTTTCCCCAAAAGATGGCACAAAAGGGAAACCTTTCGGTTCTATTTTAACAAAGACAGAACATTTACACTTGGTAGTTTGTCTCAGTGAGAGATATTAAAGTGCAAAGCGATAAAACATTATGACAGCTGGAAATAAAATGGAAGCTCTTTGAGAAACCACAATTTTCCTGATCAGAGTGCTCTGTGACACGTTGTTTCCACCGTCTGAAGTCTTTATGCACAAAGGGCTCTTCTTATCATGGTCTTTGAAAATATTTCCATGGTATATTGACAGTTAATTCAGAACAATTAGCGCTAACAAATGGCACGATAACAATAAGTTACACAAGATAAAATAACCCAAGCCTTCATTCTGCACGTGCAACCTGAGGGAAATGCGTTGTTTAACAGCATCAAAGCTAATCTATACAACTATTGCTTGTTTTACTGCTCCTGTTTACAAGATCATCTGCTAATGGTACCATCCCACTTCTACTCGTTTGTGACTAAAAAATTTAAAAGAACTAAGGAATTGGGCTACAAATATACAGACAAGTTAAACAATAATGAATGCGATGCTTCAAATGTGAAGAATTTAGCTCTACAATGCAAATATTGCTATTTTGGATACAGAGAATCTGTTTTAGAGAGCAGAGACCTGAAGTTAACCCCCTAAAATAGAGTGAGCGGGCAGGGAGATTCACGTAGGTGACCCCCTTCCTGCCCCTACTTGTCCCCTAACTCGTTTGGCATTCAGTGGATGCTATAATTGATATGTTTCTGTGTATGAAAACATATGATTGTCCAAAAACAGTATGTGCATGGCTTAGAAAATGCAGAATTTCCTAGAATTCCAATATCATTGCAGGAATCTGCTAAATAGCTTGCACTGCAGCTTGCATGAACCAGCACAGAAGTCTCCATTTTTAGGGTAACCTGCACTAAATAGGTGTTTTTCTGACTGAATTTGTTTGTGAATGGCAGCACTTCCAGTACAATGTGACTAACTGCATTACAGTGTGATTTACTCAATGGTAGGCAATTGTGAGTGTTGGCTCCATCTGCTAAGCCAACTATAGAAAGAAGTTCTCAATAATAAGATTCACTTACCTAGCTAGGGCTGCCACAAAAATTTGAGAATGTAGCAACCTTGGATTGACATAGAGAGTCTGCTTCTGTAAGGCAAATACAATAAAATGGCTATATACAGTAGAATTTGAAGTATGTGTTAAACTATATGATTTGACTGTGGTTTAACATGTGACACCTACTATAGAATATCCCGCTCTTCCCATCATTACCTAGCAGGGAAGATCTGTGCCTTCAAAGATGCCCCAGTAGCTCTCCATCTTCTTTTCTGCTGATTCACTGCACATGCTCTATGCTGCTGCCACTTACTGAGCTTAGGGTCCCACTCACAATATACAGTACACATAGAATATACATTTCACAATATAAGGCTGATTAGTAATTAATACAGAAAATTACTACATGGCAGCACAGAAACCAGTGCAGCTAGCATCAGAATTTAATAATCAGCCCTGTAGCATCAGTTTATATTACAGACCAACCGCCTTTTCAGCATGATAATTTGCTACAACCCCTAAGCTTGGCTTCTAAACAGCTGCTCAGAGCCCACTGAGCATGTGAGTGTCGCAGACACTTTCCAAGATGGTGACCCCCTGTGACAAGTTTGAAGTCCTGGATCATTGCTGCTATTGACAAGATGAAGGTTGGTGCAATAAGTTCTGTATATAAAACATAGAATTTTTAGCCATATTAATTTTTAGAATTTAGTTCTCCTTTAAGTGGCATATTAAAGAATCTTTCCAAACTGGAAAATATATATGTAAGTAAATATTGCTCTTTAACGTCTCTTACATTGAACCATTTTGCAATGCTCTGTCGATCCCTCAGAGATCACCAGACCAGAACTAATGCAGCTCTAACTGTTAACAGGAAGTGGATGCAAAAGACAGAATTTTGTCTATTAATTGGCTTATCTGCCCTTACATGTCTGGTTTGTTTGGTTTGTTTGTGTGCAGTGTGGATAGCAGGATCTAAGGGGGAGGCCCTTAGTTTTTAAAATGGCAATTTTCTATTTAGGATTACCCAATGGCACATACCATTAAAAAGTATATTACATATGACATGAGCTGTTTTATGCTGTATCATTTTATAAAGACCTACATTGTTCGGGAGGTTAGTTTTCCTTTAATTTAATTCCTGCAAATTAATGGACGGTGTTAATAACTTACCTACCCATTCACATTGCAACCACATGCAGGTTACTGCTTGTCTATCAGTTTATATTGGCACTATACTGTCAGGCTTACCAGTATGATCCAGACGTAGAAGGAGTAGGAACAGAAGACAATGAACCACAAGCGCCTCACACACCCGCTAACTCACCCGAGGTTGGAAACGGGGAGCAGGGGTGTGGAGAGTAGCCAGTGAGACTAAACGAGGTACAGAAGGATCAGGCAAGGCGTAGTCAGGATATCCGGGTCAAGGCAGGCAGCGAGAATCGTCAACGGTAAACAGGCAGAAGGTCTAGGCAACAAGCAAGAATCAGAGTCCAGGAACAGGCAGGGGTCAAACACAATATCGACAGGAAGGTATCAACGCTAGGGTTTCAGTTATAAACCTAATAACCAGGCACAGAGCAGAGACTGGAGCAGGTTTAAATAGCGCTAGTTTGGCGCCAACTGACGTCATCAGACCGCGTCCGTTACGTGCGTCCGTCGCGCGCGTCCGTTACGTCGCGCGCGTCCGCTACGTCGCGCGCGTCCGTTGCGTCGCGCACGCCCCGGCGCCAGCGACCGTCGCCCCGCCTCCGCGCCGGCGTCCGTCGCCCGCATTCGATGCGGCGCGCAGGCGCACATCAGTTGCCTGATTACTGCACCTGCGACCACACCGACCAGGGCGCAACGCTGACACAGCAGGGACCTTACATTGCCCCCCATCAAGGAGTGGCCTCAGGACACGACAACCAGCGGTCTTGTTAGGATGCTCTTCGTGAAATTTTTTCAACAGATCTGGAGCGTGAATGTTCTTGACTGGCTCCCAGGAATTCTCTTCAGGGCCATAGCCCTTCCATCCCACCAAGTATTGTACTTGCCTGCCTCTAATACGAGAGTCCAGAATTTTTTCGACCTCGAATTCCTCTTGATTATCCACTAGAACTGGGAGAGGAGGAGGAGTCGTACGACCTGGAAACTGGAAGGTGGAAGCAGATTTCAGGAGAGCCGAATGGAACACCGGATGAATACGCCAAGAAGCAGGAAGCTTTAACTGAAAGGCCACAGGATTAATTTGACGAACAATAGAAAAAGGACCCAGGAAACGTTGGCCGAGCTTCCTGCTGGGAGAAGATAACTTAAGATTAATAGTAGACAACCAGACTCGATCACCCACCTTGAACTCTGGGTCTTTATTCCGTCTCCGATCAGCGTATAACTTGAAATTCTTCTGGGCCTTGGACATGTTCTCTTGCAGTTTCCGAAAATTGTCTGTTAGGAAGTTGAGGCGGTCTTGAACTGCGGGAACCAGAATATCAGCCACTATAGAAGAAGGAAAGGTTAAAGGGTGGAGACCATAATTAGCAAAGAAAGGAGACTGGTTAATGGATGAATGGTGAGCATTATTGTAAGCGAATTCAGCAAGAGGTAGAAGGTTTGCCCAGTTGTCTTGAAGATGAGAAGAGTAGCACCTCAGATATTGTTCTAAAGTCTGGTTGGTTCGTTCCGTCTGGCCGTTGGATTGAGGATGAAAGGCTGAAGAAAGGGAAACAGAAATTTGAAGGGCGCCACACAAGGTTTTCCAGAACTGAGATGTGAATTGTGGGCCTCGATCCGATATCACCTCCTGCGGAAGACCATGGAGCCTAACAACTTCCTTGATAAAAACGTCTGCAGTTTCGGAAGCGGAAGGGAGCTTGGGCAAGGACTTGAAATGAGCCATCTTGGTCAAACGGTCAATAAATACCACTATGGTAGAACATCCATCAGACTGTGGTAATTCCGAGATAAAGTCCAACGAAACAGAGCTCCAGGGACGGGAAGGGACAGGAAGGGGTTGAAGAAGGCCAAAGGGTACTTGGGAACCGGGCAAAAGATTAATTGGGCAATCATAGATGCGAT
The DNA here is from genome assembly GCF_017654675.1 of Xenopus laevis. Classification (NCBI taxonomy): domain Eukaryota; kingdom Metazoa; phylum Chordata; class Amphibia; order Anura; family Pipidae; genus Xenopus; species Xenopus laevis. The sequence goes on from NC_054371.1 coordinate 191,058,047, forward strand.
GAGGGGGTAGAGAATCGGCACCTTTCTTGTTGAACACATCTGCGAACTCCCGATAGCTTTGAGGAAGAATTTGAAGAACTTCGGATGAGGAGGATAACGAACAAACTTGACTAGAAGAAGGATAACTTTCGAATCTACATTTAGATTGACAAAATTGCGAAAGAAAGGTTATTTCCCCTGTGGCCCAATTGATGGATGGATTATGTTTTTGTAACCATGGCAACCCCAAAATGACAGGAAAAAGAGGAGACGTGACCACATCTAAATTCATCATTTCCGAATGCTTTTTATTGAGGGAAACAAAAAGAGGAATGGTTTCTTGCACCACTGGGCCCGAAGTAATTAAGGAACCATCAGCCACCCGAAGGGAAATGGGATTCTTCTTAGGTTGGAGAGGAATCTGGAGTTGGGAAACGATCGTACTGTCCATGAAACAGCCACTTGCTCCGGAATCAAGGATGGCTTGGAGTTTTGCTGTTTGACTTCCCCACTGCAGAAAGAGAGAGACTGTCAGTAAAGGTACTGGTTTGTTACAACATTTTAAGTCTTTACTAAAAAAGTCTTTACCCGTAGGACGGGTTGGGCAGCTCCTTAGTAAGTGACCGGCCTGGCCACAGTAGAGGCAAAGGTTTAATCTGCGGCGACGAAGGCGTTCTTCCGCAGTGAGGGCAGACCTGATGGCTCCAATTTGCATCGGTTCCGAGGACGAATCTGAAGCAGAGGAAGGCAAGGGAAAAGGTACTTGGACTGGAGGAGGGGCGGTAGGTACAACCCAGGTATGAGGTATCAGGCCAGCCTTTTCGGCTTTCTCCTCTTCTCTACGCTCTCTGAGTCTCTGGTCGAGCTGAATGGCAAGAGTGATGAGACCCTCCAGCGTGTCTGGAATTCCTGTACGAGCGAGCTCGTTTTTCAGTTCAGGGGAAAGACCCAAACGATATTGGTGCTTAAGGGCCGCAGGATTCCAATCCGTATCTTCGGACCATTGCCGGAACTCAAGCGTATAGTCCTCCGCAGGACGAGTTCTCTGTTTGAGAGCATGAAGGGCGGCTTCAGCGGTGGAGACTCTATGAGGGTCGTCATAGAGAATCGCCATGGCATCAAAAAAAGTGTCCACAGAAGCTAATACAGGGCTCCGTCGATCCATTAAACGAAAGGCCCAGGTCTGGGGTTCTCCGGACAGAAAAGTAATAATAACCCCTACTCGTGTGTTCTCATCGGGGTATGTGTGAGGTTTCAGAGAAAAAAGGAGTTTGCAGCTGCTCCTGAAATTACGGAAGGCTTTCCGATCCCCAGAGAATTTTTCGGGAAAAGCAACTTTAGGTTCCGAGATTTCGGAGGTGAGAACTTGTACCTCAGTGGGACCAACAGAAGTGGTAGCAGCTACAGTGGATTGGCTTGCGGTGGATGGTTGGGCCCTCAGCTGGGATTGCATCTGGGTATATCCGCTCTGAAGCTCCCTCACTGCTTGTGTCAATTCCGACATCTGTTGGATGAGTACGGTAAGCGGTGAAGCCCCTTCAGCTGGATCCATGGCCTGGTTATAGTGTCAGGCTTACCAGTATGATCCAGACGTAGAAGGAGTAGGAACAGAAGACAATGAACCACAAGCGCCTCACACACCCGCTAACTCACCCGAGGTTGGAAACGGGGAGCAGGGGTGTGGAGAGTAGCCAGTGAGACTAAACGAGGTACAGAAGGATCAGGCAAGGCGTAGTCAGGATATCCGGGTCAAGGCAGGCAGCGAGAATCGTCAACGGTAAACAGGCAGAAGGTCTAGGCAACAAGCAAGAATCAGAGTCCAGGAACAGGCAGGGGTCAAACACAATATCGACAGGAAGGTATCAACGCTAGGGTTTCAGTTATAAACCTAATAACCAGGCACAGAGCAGAGACTGGAGCAGGTTTAAATAGCGCTAGTTTGGCGCCAACTGACGTCATCAGACCGCGTCCGTTACGTGCGTCCGTCGCGCGCGTCCGTTACGTCGCGCGCGTCCGCTACGTCGCGCGCGTCCGTTGCGTCGCGCACGCCCCGGCGCCAGCGACCGTCGCCCGCGCCTCCGCGCCGGCGTCCGTCGCCCGCATTCGATGCGGCGCGCAGGCGCACATCAGTTGCCTGATTACTGCACCTGCGACCACACCGACCAGGGCGCAACGCTGACACAGCAGGGACCTTACACTATACACTTCTTAGTTACAGTTGCTATTTGTCCGTCTGTCTGCATCTATCTATCTTTGTGCTTTACTACATTGGCACCATACTATACTATCTGTCTGTTGGTATGTTTGTCTATCTCTCTGTCATTATTTTCATATGAATATTTGGGGCAACTTTTTTTCAGACAGACATTAGTCCATGAGTTCCAATATTGTTCTGGAGTTAGTGTACTGTGTCTTTTGTTAATGGCGTTGCAACCTCATTTTTGTTGAATGATGGGAGATACAGTTTCAAGTAACTGACTTGGCTTAAAGCCCAGGGTTTCATGAATTACAGTGTATACAAGACATGACCTCCGATATTGTCTATAGGTCGAAAAACGGGATCTTCCCCTGCTGCTAGTGAATTTAGATTAAACAGAAGCAAAGCATACAGACTTGTGCTAGACTTGCTGATGCTCCTGTGCCTGCTGTTCATAGATTTGTATCTGGCATTTGAGAAAGGAACATTAGGGGCCACAAGGTTGTCGCTGGAAGGCCTGTAGCAACAGAGCCAGAAGGCTGTTTAATAGTAATATTTTTTAATATTTATGTTGCACACGACAAGCCTTGAATGTAACTGACAGATTGTTTTTCCTTTCCCTTCAAACTAATTCCTTGAAGTGACTGCCTTAATCACAACAATTGTTTTTTTTCTTACATATGGTAAAATAATAGAAACCACCAACTGTCTAATTAATCAATCGCCGTAATTCTCCAGCTCATAATTGTAGGAATTGAAAGAAGGGTTTCTATGGCCATTTACTGTTTTAGTACTTTGCTTCTCTGCAGCAGCATCAGATGGTGATTGCGCCTGACATTGCTTCACAATACATTAGCATGTTAATGTGCCTTGTATAGAGCAACCCTCCATCTCGGTGTCACAGGAGAGACGGCACAACTTTAAAGGAATACTGACACCAGTAAGTGAAAAATCTTTGTTCTTCTTCAGAGAGAAGCAGATCAAGGGATTCACCTGACATTTGGAGCCCCTGAACAGCGTGTCACCAGACACTTGCAATCGGGGCCACAAAGTGGCTTCTGCGGCTGTTCTGTCTATTTCCTGCATTTGCTTGTTAAGCATGCAATATCCTCAATAGTAACAAGCCTCATTTATTAAGGACTTGACTTCCCTGTGAATTCAGAAATTACAACTTTAGTATCTGGTTGGCATCACTGAATTGCAGATGATACCTCTGCCTTGCCTCTATATAATTTGAGGTTATTGAAACCATACTTATTTTAATATCTTGCAACACATAAAATAAATTGTCTGTTCAGTAACAGATAAATACATTGATCATAGGAAGTTAGTTTAAAACTGAAGTTAAAGTAACTTTATATGCTTTCCTAGGAAAGTGTCTAACGAAATGGCTCATTCAACAAACATTTACTGTACCCTTTGCCAAATGTTAACTTTTAGTATGATGTAGAGAGAGATATTCTGACAATTTGCAATGGGTTTTCATTTATGTTATCATTTGTGGCTTTTGAGTTATTTAGCCTTTTATTCAGCAATCTGTGGCTAGTGTCCAAATTACCCTAGCAACCATGCATTTGTTTGAATAAGAGACTGGAATATGAATATGAGAGGGTATGTATAGAAAGATGAGTAATAAAAAGTAGCAATAACAATAAGGAGCCGATTCACTAACTTCGAGTGAAGGATTCGAAGAAGGATTCGAAGTAAAAAAACGTAGAATTTCGAAGTGTTTTTTGGGCTACTTCGACCATCGAATGGGCTACTACGACCTTCAGCTACGACTTCGAATCGAAGGATTCGAACTATAAATCGTTCGACTATTCGACCATTCGAAAGTCAAAGTACTGTCTCTTTAAGAAAAAACTTTGACCCCCTAGTTCGCCATCTAAAAGCTACCAAACTCAATGTTATGGGGAAGGCCCCCATAGGCTTTCCTAAGCTTTTTTGATCGAAGGATATTCCTTCGATCGTTGGATTTAAATCCTTCGAATCGTTCGATTCAAAGGACTTAATCGTTCGATTGAAGAAATATTCCTTCGATCGTTCGATCGAAGGAATATTCCTTCGATCGTTCAATCACACTATTTGCGCTAAAATCCTTCGACTTCGATATTCGAAGTCGAAGGATTTTAATTCCCAGTTGAATATCGAGGGATATTTGACCCTTGGTGAATCGGCCCCTAAATGTGTGTCTTATAGAGCATCTGTTATTTAGATGGGGTCAGTGACCCCCATTTGAAAGCTGGAAAGAGAAAAAGGCTAATAATTAAAAAAAAAATGAAGAAGAAAAGTTTAATTAGGATTAGTCATTCTATAAAGTTAACTTAAGGGCAGAGACACCAGCAAAGATTCGGGGAGATTTAGTCACCTGGCGAGAGATCGGCCATCTCACAAAGTTGCTTCACGAGGTAACTTCGGATGACTTCGGAAAACAAAGCGATCCGAGTGCCATCCCGCCCGCGATTTACATTCTAGCCAGCGGGAAAGCAGTGCGGGGAGATTAGTCGCCCCAAAAAGAGTCGATTTGTCGCCAGGTGACTAAATCTCCCTGAATCTTTGCGAGTGTCCCTGCCCTAAAGGTGATCCACCCCTTTAAACCTGCATTATTGTCATATCATATCATATAAGACCACCCAAGCTTAGTCATGGCGTGACCTCAGCCTTAAATGTGCATTATTCTCTTGAAGTAACTGGAGATAACTGATTGACTGTAACCAGCTTCAGATGCACTTATTTTATGGTTTGTGAGCAAGTAACCTTCAAAATTTGATCTTGTCTGTCTCTAAGTGTACTCAACTCCATCTACATAAGTAAACTCTGTGACTATAAGCATTGGTGCATTTCTCTAGGTCAGTGATCCCCAACTCGTGGATTCCAAACAACATTTTACTCACCAACCCATTGTATGTTGCTCTGAGTGGCCTCCAAGCAGGTGCTTATTTTTGTGTTCCTGGTTTGGAGGCAAGTTTTGGTTTCATAAAAAACAAATGTACTGCCAAACAGAGTCTCCTGTAGGATGTCAGTCCTAATAGGGGCTACCAAATAGCCAACCACAGCCTGAATTTGGCACCCCATGGACTTTTTTATGCTTGTGTTGCTCTTAAACAAATTCAGACAGCACACACCTTGTTCAATTTTCAGTAATTTGAGTGCACCTCCGCAGTGTCCTTCCACACTTAGAAATACTTGTGGAAATCTGAAAATGGGCAGCACTCCATAGTTGAATAAAGTTTCAATAGCAGGGCAACATTCACAGCAACGTTTCGAGCCCGTCACAGCTCTTTATCAAGCCTGTGTTGCTCCCTAATTCTTTTTACATCTGAATGTGACTGACGGGTAAAAAAGGTTGGGAACCTCTGCTCTAGGTCACTCTCTCTGCTAAGAATCATCTTTTTGATGAACCACAAAATTAAACACAACATTGCAAGTCAACAAACCCAATATAAAGGTTGCAAAGGGGATAATGAAGGGAACTATCTGTTTTCTTTCCTGTAATGTAAAAGTGTCATGTTTTTAAGCCTTAATGACTCATTAGAACCAGGAGAAAGTTGAAGTTTTGTTGACGGGATTACCACGTATTATCTTACATCTGGCTGTACTCCTTCACAATTTAATATACTGTGAACTCCAATGTCTTGTTTACAACATCAGTATCTGTTTTTGTACCAATGCAGCTAGGACTCTGTAGATAAAACATCTAGGATATTTGTAGTAGACGCTGAGTTCATTGGCAACTGTGTAAGAGTTTTGCCCATAGTGTTATCCTATACAAAGAGCCATCAGGTAGTGAGGGCAGGTTTCAAGAAGGGCATAATATGATGTCGTAGGCATGTGTTCAATAAAAGTAAACACAAATACATTTACAAAGTACAACAAGTGGAATTAAACAGACTTATAAAATAAATACATATCCAGTAGAAATGTTGTAGCATCCAGATCACTGAAAGTTTATATTGCCATTGGTGTAGAACAGAAGAATCCCAGCCAAATAAGAACTGGATTTATAATTCAGTAAATATTTTTATAAGGTTTAAGCAACTCCGTGAACTGAAGTTATTCAGCTTAATAGCATGTCTTTAATGGAATTCTGAGAATGTTTTGAAAGCAAAGATATGAAATAGATAGATGCGAAAACAGCCTTTGTGTTTGTTGTCAGAATGTTTTAATCAATACAGAATGAAAAGTCCTTGCCAAATCCTATGAATGTAACCGATTTGTGGTTGCATTAACCTAAAAGTGTTTCCTTCTCGTAAAAGCTCATTTATCTGATATACTATGGTATTGAATCTTTTATTGTCAAGGCTCTTTGATCTTGCCACACCCTGTTTTGCCAGACAACAAATGGGACAGCATAAATAAAAGAGTGACCCAGAAATATAAGGGGTCATTTCTAAGCAGCTAAAATGGGCACAAATGTTGAGCTAATTGATGCTATTCAATTTATTAAAGGAACTTCTATCCAAGGAACCTTGTATCTGCATTCGCATAGACTTGTGCTGAGTGCCTTTGTGTCTGTCCTGCATCTTCTGCTGAATGACATGTAAGTGCACCTAATGATGCAGTGGAACCCTGGAGCTACTGGCACCCTGAACATGCTAGTAATTCCAGGTTACCGACAGTTGCATCTGTAGATCTGCCCAGAAAAGTCTTATATGCTAACATAATTTTCTGTCACATGCACATCATTAGTTTTGATGCACTTTTCACAATTGTTGCAGGCACAACCCCATGTGGCTGTAATTATGCTGGGTATGGGGGAAGAAACACTGCATCACTGGTAAAAAAAACACGGCAATCTTCTCCTGAAATTGCACTTGTAATATTAACGGAATTCTGAAATTTTTATGATGAAGTTTTTATTTCTAAATTAAATTACAATTAATTCACTGAACTATATAAAAAAATTTCCTAAGCCAACAATTGTGTTTATTTAGTTGTGATATCGGTGTGGAGGCAGCAATCTTAGGTCATTTTGCCTGATCCTGTGCTTTCAGAAGTAGATAGCACTTCACTATGGAACAGTTTTCAAACAGGCTATTGTTTCGAAAGTCAAGAGTCACAGTGGGACTTGGATTTTTACTATCGAGTGCTGTTCTTATATCTACCAGGGAGCTGTTATCTTGTGATAGGGAGCTGTTATCTGGTTACTTTCCCATTGTTCTGCTGATGGGCTACTGGGTGGGAAAGGGAGGGGGCTGATATCACTCCAAGTTTATCAGAGCACAGAGCACAAGTCACATGGCTGAGGGCACCTGGGAAACTACATGTCCAGTCCCATGTGAGATTTAACAAATAAATATAAAAAAAATCTATTTGTTTTTTTGAAAAAGGGATTTCAGTGCAGAAGTCTGCTGGAACAGTCCTATTAACTGATACATTTGTTTTTCCATGACAGAATCCCTTTAAAGGAAACATTTTGTGTAAAAAATAAAGATGTACCAGTGCATTATACTCATTTGGATATTGAAGAATTGTGCTAAAAAAGTAATGTTTCAGGCTGATATATTGAATATTTCTGCAAAACCCTAATACCCTAAAAACCCTAAAACCCCTTCACTTACACTTCCTGCTCTCTGATTTCCCAGGCTGTGCAGGGGAGCTGGCGGCACTCAGATAACTACACTGCAAGCAGGAACTGATAGGGAACTGAAGCAGGTCTCTGCTTGTGTGACTGCAGGGCTGTGATTGGCTGTCCCCTTCCTACTGTACTTCTGGCAGGGACTGCTAGGATACACCCACCCCTCATTTGAAACAGGGACCAGTGAACATCTATAGAGAGCTCCAATAAAGGGGCTATTTTTAAAGATAATATTAATTTTCAGCACCATGTAAAAGCAACACCATATATAACTTATAATTTTTCATTTATCCTATATGTCTCCTTTAAATAAGCATTATACATTTTCCAGTATGGCCAGTTAGTTCCCCAAGGGGAGCTGGTTTCATATATTAAGAAGTGCTTCATTTGCAATTATACTATTCTGTAGTTTTCTCTATGTTTATTTGCTCAGTCACTCGTGTTGTTTCCCTATTCCCCTAGCAGGGTTACAGCAGTATAATTTGCTATAGATTAGTGGGCTCATCATATTTCTTAAATGGGTTGTTTCCATCACAAGTAAGTAGGGCACAGTTCAAGGTTTTAATTACCTTCCATTAAATAAAGTGATTTGCTTTGGATGGTGGAATGCATTTGCAGGCTGGCAGTACATCCAAAAGTGCAATGAATTGGGTCACATGGATATTTTAGCAAATCCCAGCAGAAAACATTTTCGACTTAACATTCTTATTTAGAAAAGAATGTTGAGTTTGAGGGTCTTTTGCTGCTGTAACTGAATAAGAGTATCATGCTGTATAGAGCATCAAGGGCCGGAACTAGGGGTAGGCAGAAGAGGCACGTGCCTAGGGCGCAACAAAGTGGGGGCACCAAGCACGTACATCGTTTTTAACCTATCCCTGGTCCAGACCCTTTCTATCCCAAAGGCTCTCTTCCCCCTTCACAAATTGAAACATTTCCCGGAAGCGAGTGCATGCACACTCATGCGAGTGCATGCACCCGCAAGGAGGCGAAGCAGCCGGCCTGAGAGCATCCTTGGGGATCCACCGTCCAAACAACAGAAACATATCTAAAGAGAAGATCAAAAATAGCTAGACTGTGTGCACTCTGTTTGATAACTCAGAATAGAACGTGACACTAAGAGGCGGCGATGTTGTGTGTGTAATGATGGAAAGTAGCACAACACATGTGGTAAAGGTGGTTATGCACGAGGGGTAAGGAGATCTACTAGACTATGTCAACTAGCTTAAAGTGTTCCATCTTCGCATGCAACACATCAACAATTAACTAAAAAACAAAGGCAAAAAACTAACCCCCCATATGTAATATAAGGCACTAAGTTTGCCCAGGAGCAGTAACCCTTAGCAACCAATAAGATGTTTACATTTAAACAGGTGACCAGTAAATGTTACATGTTGATTAGTTGCTATGGTTTACTGCCCCATGGCAAACGTGGCACCTTTAACTACATAACCAATATTTTACTCAAATGACGAAGATGTAAGATGTAAAAGATGTGATCACAGCAATAGATCTATAAGTTAAGGTGTGACACCAGTATGGGTCATATCCGCTTAATGAACTTATGGTTAAGCCAACATATTTAATAGAACTACTGTTAGTGATCCACTTCCCCAAGATCCAAAGGGGAGGGCATATATTTTTAAGGGATTACAGGGTGCCAAACACAGCATTAGTTGTGATGTAAATACAGGTATGGAAAGGCCGTCTCCATTTTATCCAAATAATCCAAATTTTTAAAAATTATTTCGTTTGTAATAATAAAGCAGTAGCTTGTACTTGATCCCATCTAAGATATAATTGATCCTTATTCGAAGCAAAACCAGCCTATTGGGGTTATTTAAAGTTTACATGATTTTCTAGTAGACTAGAGGGATGAAGATCCAAATTACGGAGAGATCTGTTATCCAGAAAACCCCAGGTCCCGACCATTCTGGATAACAGATCCCATACCTGTATTATATTTTAGTATTCTTTTTCATGTTTTCTGAAGGCCTAAATGTATTTATGCTTAATAAAATGCAGATTTTATTTCATGACATGTTTGTAGTACATTAGATTGGTTTTGCTTGTTTCAATTCAACAATTTAAGAGCAGTGGCACACTCTGCCTTTTCTTCTCCTGCATTTGGGGCGAAAACACACGAGTTTGAAACTTTGCATGAAAGTTCACTCCATGTATGCGAATGTCGTGCCTGCCATCACACACAAATATTGTGTCAGAAAACAGCAGATTAGCCTTTCTTGGCCTGCAAACCCAGAGTGAACTGCTAGTTTGCTCTGATCTTACAGGTCGCTGATTTATGGCCCTTTTTAACCAATGTTGTTTAAAGAGGTGTTTCAGCTTTAAGTAAACTTTTAGTAGGTATAGAATGGCCAAGAAGCAACCTTTCATTTTGTCTTCATTTATCAAGATACACAGCAGGTAGCAGATAAGCTCTGTAGAACATAATGATTTTATCCAGTATCTTGTGCCATGTAGCCTTTTTTTTTTTCAATTTCCGCCATTGCTACACAGCAACTTACTTTTACTTTAAAACCCTTTAATTGTTTTGGTGTAACTGTTCCTTTAATACATGTATGGGGTCTATTATCAAGAAAGCTGATATGCATAAAGCTTCAAACTGAGGGAAGACCCTCTCTCATTTTATTTTACTGATTTCCTCTTTCTCTGTATTAATACAACAGTGCCATGTACTTGATGGTCACTAAGCTACATGAGTCCATATTGGCGGCACAAATGTCGACTCCAAATATAATAGGAAATGTTTTACCCAGGCCTAACTATTATGACAGCTCAGGAAAACTTTTTGAAGGTATCAGTGCCAGCCATGGAACTTCTAAGAAATACTTTTCATTATCAAGAAGTAACATCCATTCTAACAATATCATGTGTGCAAACATAGGATCTACAGCACCGACGCAGAAGTGCCAGGGTGCCAGTGCCATTGACTCTACATTTTTATGCTGGAAAAGGGTTATACAGAAAGTGTCTAAGGACCTAAAATCCTATATTGTAAAAGCTAGAGAATTACAACAGAACATTAAAACTGTAACTTTCAAATGCATTATCAGTGACAAGCGGCCAAACAAGTATTTTGCTTTTCCCTGTGAAATAAATAGATCAGTACGTGCTTATATACTGTACTACATCACTCACATTGCTTATCTGTTTATTACAAAACATGCACACCCTTAGGCAACAATTTTATTTCTCTGACTGCACTTTGTATCAAATATACTGTACAGAAGTGAGAAACAGAAGTTCAATTATTTGATCTCACAGGTTCATTTATGTGATATACCACGCTGAAACCTCCAGGTCTCTATAAACCTCAACTGCACCTACCATGCACTAACGCCAACCCTTCTTATACAAGTAAGGAGTCATATAAAAAAAGCCCCAGACATAGGCGCTAGAACACTAACGCTGGCCATACACAGCAAGATCCGCTCGTTTGGGGATGTCGCAAAACAAGCGGATCTCTCCCCAATATACCCACATTGAGGTGGGCGATATCGGGCTCAACGGGACCCCTCGGGCCCAACAATCAGATCAGAATGGAGGCAATACAGGCGGTTGGATCATGAGGCCGCATCAATGGACAGATGCTGCCGTGATCTGACAGGATTTTTTTACCCTGCCTGATCTACATCTGCCCGACTTTCAGACAGATATCGATCAGAGAAGCTCGTCGGAGGACTCGGTCTGTCGGCAGCTTTTATCACCCTGTGTATGGGGGCCTTAAAGAGAAAAGAATTATGCCCCAAGTGCTTATTTACCCAATGCTGTACATTGTACCTTGTGCCAGATTGCATACCTGCATGATGCACAGGTTTGAAGGTGGGTAGTGGATAGGAGAGGGGAGCTACATGCCTCCCCCAGTCTGCCCCTCATGAATTCATTGCTGCAGGACACAGGCAGCCCTGTATTTATCAAGGAGGTGCAGCAGGTGCAGGTGCTTGTGCTTTTTTTTTGGGTCACTCATGTAGAGCTAAAAGTGAAAGAAAATTGCATTTTGTGCCATGCAAATGACTCCTGTGTCTTTTCAAATCAAGGTATGTTTCTGTAAGTACAATCCTATTTTTACTTCCAATAAAATCAATAAACAGGTCTGCAATGCCTTACCCAGAAACGCACCATTCAGAAAGCTCTGATTGGTGCGCCATCTACCATAGAGTCCATTTATTTGAACCTATTCCCTTTTCATCTGTAATAATAAAACAGTACCTTGTACTTGATGGTATCTAAGTTGCATGAATCCATATGGGTGGCAAAAAAATACTATTATTTTTTATCATTCATGTTTAAATGATTATAAGTAGACCTAAGGTATAGTGACCCAAATTACAAAAAAAAAACCCTTATCCGGAAAACCCCAGGTGCCAAGAATTCTGGATAATTGATATTGATATTTGAATATTGAAATCCAGAGCCCCCATAATTGAAAATTGCAACAAAGCATTCTGCCTCTATAACCACTTCAAGCTCAGGTATAGCACATGACAGGTTTAGTGTTGAGACTACACCCCTCTCCCTCCACTGCTTTACCCAATAAGCCTCTTTTTCCCAAATAAAACTCCCATGCCCTTTGGCTGGAAAATGAAGGCTGAAGTTATTGATCCAGTAACCATAACACTTGACATCAGTTAACATGCATAACATTAACAACTTGGAACATTTACATCATCCAACAATCCTTACTCACCTCCAAGAGTACATACCCTGCTCCCAAATGTAACTCCTAGTTCCAGCCTCCTTTCTTCCTAAACCAAGGATGTCTACCTTCCTGTCAGGACACCAGCCCTACTAGGCTAGTAAAATATCCTCTTGGGGCTCAGAGTAAAGGGACCCTCTACCATGCAACTAACCTTATAGAGAGGTACAGTGGATTCTTCCTGCACTCCAGAATAAAGAGGTGAATATACATCCTGTTTGCATATAGTCATCCCCTTAACCACCACTCAGGCAATTTTAAATTTACCAATCTCTGAACCCCTACCAAGAACTGAGGAAGAGGATGGGGCAGGCTATCGTACCCCCATCATGCCCTGTATCTCTAGCTTGTGTTCTGGGTCATTGGGTCCCATAAGATAATTACTGCATTGCAGCATCCGCTGGAGGAGCACAAATAGCATAGCACCATCCCAGCTATTAATAGTAAAAGGTTACATTATGAAAACAGATGCAGTTCATCTTGAATATGTGATTGAAGGATTATTTTGTAAACTGAATTCATCCAGCACAGTGTCTCCAAGCACTCTAATTAAATAGCAGTGTTTTAAATCTCAGACAAAGTCTCTATAAAACATTTAAAAATATGTCATGTAGACCATGTTCATATTTGACAGCTGTACAGTATCCCCCTTATTCCCCCATTTTTTTTTCTTTATTGCAGGGTTGCTGTATATTTTTTGATTTTTATTATTTATACTGACGCAGTCATTCTCATTCATCTATACTGTACAAGCCTTAGCATCTAGCTTGGATTTTAGAATGTTGTTGTTTTTGCAGTTTTTCATCCAGATCTTATAGCACAACTAAAACATCACTTATAATCTAGTGAGGGACACGTTGACTTTACACATAGTACACGTGTCCTATAAATTGCCTAAAGCGGCGAATGCAATTCAATTTTTTTGTTTTTGAGATGAACAAGGAACATTCATTTACAGGTGAACCTGGCAGCTGTTCTATTCCCTTCAGATCAGACATGTACCAATGTATATTTTATGTTAGATACAGCTCCCTCCAAATTCATTGTTCAGAGGTGGATCTGCTTACAACCTGTGTACCAAATTTTGCCCCTACCATGAAAGCTCAAAGGGAAATCAGGGAAATGTACCCATTGAAATGCATTATAAATTGGTGGGACCACACATAAAAAATGTAAAATGCAGGAAAACTAAATCAGGGGAGTTAAAATTAAGGTTTCACTATATATAAGACCTGTTAATCAGGATGCTCGGGACCAGGGTTTTTCCAGATAAGGTGGTCTTCCTATAATTTGGAACTTCATACCTTATGTCTGTTAAAATCATTTAAACATTAAGGGGGCGATTCACTAAATTCGACTGAAGGATTCGAAGTAAAAAAAACTTCGAGTTTCGAAGTATTTTTTGGGCTACTTCGACCATCGAATGGGCTACTTCGACCTTCGACTACGACTTCGAATCGAAGGATTCGAAGTAAAAATCGTTCGACTATTCGACCATTCGATAGTCAAAGTACTGTCTCTTTAAAAAAAACTTCGACCCCCTGCTTCGGCAGCTAAAAGCTACCGAAGTCATTGTTAGCCTATGGGGAAGGTCCCCATAGGCTTTCGTAAGTTTTTTTGATCGAAGGATATTCCTTCGATCGTTGGATTTAAATCCTTCGAATAATCCTTTGATCGTACGATCGCACTATTTGCGCTAAATCCTTCGACTTCGATATTCGAAGTCGAAGGATTTCAATTCCCAGTCGAATATCGAGGGTTAATTAACTCTCGATATTCGCCCCTTAGTGAATCAGCCCCTAAATATACCAATAGGATTGTTCTACCTCCAATAAGGATACATTATATCTTAGTTGGGATCAAGTACAAGTTACTGTTTTATTGCTACAGGAAATATGTTGTAAAATTTTGAATCATTTAATTAATATTGACTCTATGGGAGATGACCTTCCCGTAATTCGGAGCTTTCTGCATAACGGGTTTCCAGATAACGGATCCTATACCTGTATATATATATTTCACATTAGACTGATTTGTACATGCTGATTATTAATGCTCTGGTTCTTTCAGATCATCACAGTGCCAGTCCTCGTGCAACACTGTAATTTTCAATCTGTCTCTTTTAGCAACTACATTTGAAGCTCTAGCAGACAATGACCTCAGTTATCTTGCATTGCAGCTTTTATTATTAACGATGATATTATTTCCTATAGTTATGCTGTGCAAAGTGCAAAAACATGTGCAAAGTGCTAAATTCGTTTTACACAATTCACCTCATCCCTGGTAGTTGTGCCTGGTGCTGCCTGACACCAATGATGTGCAATAGAAGGAAAAGAGCTTCTGGTATTGGTCCAATGATCTTTTTTCCATTATATCATGGTCCATGTGTCGATTTTGTCAAATTAATGATGAAAGGACATCAACATAACAACCATGCATGTTATGGGAATTCCCAAATTCTTTGGTATGCAAATACTGTGCACACTGTATTATATATTTTTGCCTAGACGGAACACCTTATTCATACATTGTTACAGAATCCCCTTTAAATTATTAAAAGAAAAGATGTATTAAATGCAACATATAATGGCACCTAACTAAGTGCAGGTGCAGAATGATTGGGGTCTGGGGTTTTCTGCATAAGGGGCCTTTTTTAAAGGCTATTAAAAATATGTAAACATTAAAAAACATTAAACAATAGGATTTTGCAACCAATGAACAGGGATTTATACAGCGGTGTTTCCACGAAATACGGTTTTGGTTGTTACTAAGAGAATGGAAGTCATTGAAAAAATTAAGATTGCTTGCTTAAATATGATGAAATGTTATTTTGGAGCTTTCTGGATAATAGGCCCCTTTCCTGTACTTATTTACACCACTTACATAACAATATGATTGTTAAAGGAAATTACAGGTATGGGACTTGTTATCCTGAATGCTCGGGACCTGGGGTCTTCTGGATAATGGATTTTTCCATAATTTGGATCTTCATACCCTAAGTCTACTAGAAAATCATGTAAACATTAAATAAATCCAATAAGTTGGTTTGAATATAGTTTATATAAATCAGCTGGGGAAGCAATTTACACTGAAATAGGTCAATAGAATACAGGTATGGGACCTGTTATCCAGAATGCCTGGGATTTGGGGTTTTCCAGATAAAGAATTTTTTAAACATGAAAACCCAAATTGAATTGTTTCTCCACCCATAAGGATTAATTGTATCTCAGTTGGGATCAAGTGCAAGGTACTGTTTTATTATTACAGAGAAAAAGGAAATATGTTTTAAAATGTTTAATTATTTAATTAAAGTGGAGTCTATGGGGCAAATTTACTAAAGTGCGAAGTGTAGCAAAAATCCGCCAGCGTGACGTAATTATGTCACTTCGATTTACTAACGGGTGCTTGCGTAAATTCGCTAGCGAAGTGGACCTACTCTAGTGATACTTCATACCCGTACACCAGCCGAAGTTGCGCTATGGCGAAGGGACGTAACTAGGCTAATTCACTAACTTGCGGATTTTCGTGAAAGTTACCTCTTGCGCCAGACTTTACATTGCCACCTCAGACCAGGGGAAGTGCAATAGAGTAAATAGGGATGGTTCAAAGAAAGTTGAAATTTTTTCTAGGTCCCAAAAAAACGCTGGCTTCTTTTACTTTTTATAGGGTGATAGGCTGAAAAAGATCGACATTTTTTTTTAGGGTACCCTCCTTCCCCCTACATTTGATAACATATGGAACCTAAACTATACTGTGGGCACATGTGTAGGGCATTAGAATACATTTATTAAGGTTCCCTGGCCTTGTGTAATGTAATGTGTTTTCTGCTGCATATACGGCCATTGTACTTTAACTGCACGCGTATGCAAATTTGCGAACGCTGGCGTAACTTCAAACCGCTGATCAAAACATCGATAGCGCAACTTCGCAAACAATCGGTAACTTGTGCGCAACTTCGGATCTTTGTGAATTTGCGAAGACCTGGCAAATCTACGCCAGGCATAGAGAACGACAGTATGAAAGCATTTCTCATATACAATAGGATATTGGTTGCCAAGAGTTGTGTTGTTGTTTGGACTTATACTTATACATGTATGGGACCTGTTATGCAGAATGCTCAGAGCCTGAGGTTTTCCAGATAATGGATCTTTCCTTAATTTGGATCTTCATACCTTAAGTCTACTAGAAAATCATGTAAAGATTAAATAAATCCAATAAATTGGTTTTGCTTCCAATAAGGATTAATTATATCTTAGTTTGGATCAAGTACAAGCTACTGTTTTATTATTACAGAGAAAAAGGAAACCATTTTTAAAAATTTGGATTATTTGGATAAAATGAAGTCTATGGAAGATGGACATTCCATAATTCAGAGCTTTCTGGATAATGGGTTTCCGGATAACAGATCCCATACCTGTATATCATTTCACAAATTGTAAATGTAAAAAAAATATGTTTCTCTTTAAGTTTTTCTCTTACAACTAAATCTTACCCTACATATCTGAAGGTAAGTAGGTTAGTATTGGTTTTCATTTTTATAACTAAATGCTCCAGATTCCATTATGTTCCTGTTTAATAGGTTATCAGACTGTGCCCTGACCTGCTTTGTAAAAAAAAATAAACCAAAAGGAAAACAACTGAATATTGCATTTTGAATTCACAGAATTAGGTACACCACCAATTGTGTATGATGCCTTGAATGCATTGCGACAGCTGTCAGCAGGTTTGAGAGGACATGTACTTAACTAGGTAAAGAGGACATTTTACCACAGGTAAAGGGGACATGGCCTACTTATAGTATCAAATTGCCTATGGGGAAAAAAAGCTAAATAGAAAAGCAGGGCTTAGTCACAGCCAAAATGTTCAGGTCTATTATTTATTATTTTTGTTATGCCATTATTCTTGCATTTTATTTTTAAATTTTTTATAACTAGAAAAAAATGATTTAATCCAAATGTATTTTTTTCTCTATAATAATAAAACAGTACCTTGTACATGGTCCAGAATAAGATATAATTTATCTTTATTGTAAGCAGAACCAGCCCATTGGGTTTATTGAAAAATAAAAATGCAAATTGTCTCAGAATATCACTCTCCACCCCATACTTAAATCTTCATTTTTTTTTGTGGTTGAGTTTTTAAAGTGGAAAACTAGAACTTTTAGAGGAAATTTTTTTTTTTTAGAGATTTATTATACCCCAAAGCTGCTAAAAATCCAAATCTGAAAATACTCCAGCTAAAACCTGTCATGGTCATGTAAAATTAAATTTTTCTTGACATTGTGATCTGTGTTGGTTTTTGTCAGATAAATACAGGTTGTCGCTGCGACAATTCGATAAAGTTTTCTGGTGGGTTGAGTAGAAAAAGACGTAAGATTCGATTTGACACACTACTTTCTTGCAACTTTTTTTTTCCACAACAACTTTTTACTAGCAGATTTTCTGATAAACCAGTTAAATCCAAGGATGGCTGTTAGGTCGACTTTGTTTTAATAAAAAAATGTGATAAATGTTTTAGTAAATACCCCCCTAAATGTAAAAACATCCTCTTTAACAACAGAGAAAATACAAGCAACAAACCACAAATAAACAAAATGTAGCAAGAAAAAATCCCCCATTATCTGTTTGAATTTGGATGGTTGCACTAGATTATTAAGGAAGCTAAGGGTCAGCAACTTATGTAAGTGGATATGGAAATAAACTTCTTCATTTTATAGAACTTGCATCGTTGGGTGGTTTACCAGATAAGGGGATTTTCGTAATTCTGAAAACCATCCTTTAAAGGAAAAGGAAAGTCTAAATGATTGGGGTGCCCAAAGTTATAATTATATTAATAAAAAATGTAAATTATAATTACTGTATTTTATTAAAAATGTACTCTTTGGGAGATGGCCATTCCTTTCTGGTAATTCCCAGATAACAGATCTCATATCTGTAGTATTAGACTTGTTTATTCTGTACTGTTCTGTGTAGAAGTATTAGTAAGAATATATTACAGACCGAGTGTGCACTCAACATACTGGGGCAAATTCACTAAGATTCAAAGTTGCGCCAGGCGCAACTTCGCCGCACTTCGCCAGGCGTAGTTTCGCCAGCGCTCCGCAAATTCACTAAAATCTGAAGTTGCGCTCAGGGGTAGCGTAAGGTTGCGAAGTTGCGCTAGCGTTTATTCGCTATGTAAAGCGAAGTTACGCTAGCGAAGGCTAATTTGCATACGGCGCCAAATTCAAATTTCAATGGAGGAATACGTATCAGCACTACAAATGCCAAGAAAACCTTCAAATCATCAAATAAAATTTTTATTTTGTCCTACACATGTGCCCACTGTCTAGGTAAGTTGCCATGAGTAGGGGGGAAGAAGGGGAGCCCCAAAAATATTTTCGATCTTTTTCAGCCTATCACCCATATGTAGAAAACACGCCAGCGTTTTTTGGGACTTAGAAAAAATTTTGACTTTTTTTGAAACAATCCCTATCTACTCTATTGCGCCTCGCCAGGTCTGAGGTGGCGAAGGAAGTCTAGCGTAAAAGGTAGCGTTCAGTACACTGCGCAAGTTATTGAATTCGCGTAGTTACGTCGCTAGCGAAAATTCGCCTGGCGTAAGGGTGCGAAGTAACACTAGCGAAACTACGCCAGCGTTCGTTAGTGAATTTGCGCAGTAACGAAAATGCCAAACGCTAGCGAATTAACGCTAGCGTTCGGCGCTTCGGTGCTTAGTGAATTTGCCCCACTGTGTCTTTGTTAAATTCTCTCTTACCATATTGAGATAAACATTGTGTCAAAATATCTGTTTTTGTGCCTTTGTATTTTTCAAAATTTGAAAAAGTTATTCAATTAGTTCTAGCATCATACTTTCATCTCTGCTGCAGCCATCAAAGTTACAAATGTACGAGTTCAATAAAATATTGTTTGCTGAGATAGAACTTTAAGAAGAGGGAACAGTACTCAAGAACTTTACAGCAGAAAACCCACGGTTATCTTCAGACAATCACTAATATGTTTTTTGTATAATGCCTCCAATTAAGCTTTCTTAAAAGAAGAATAAATAAGGGTAACAGCACACAAAATGATTTTTAAGCATTGTGTAGCTTTTTGGGTGGGGGGGGGACAAAGCTCAATATCATCCAATTCACTTTAAACTGAATTACTTGCAAGGTCATCTGCTGTTAATTGACATGTGCTTATTGTTTGAAAATGAGGCAGTTGTCACTAGTGATGGGCGAATAAATTCACCAGGCACGAATTTGAGGTGAATGTCGCGTTTTTTGGAGAAAATTCGCCGGCGAAAAATCCACCACATCAAAAAAAATAGCCCCGCACATAAAAATTGTTGCGCGTCAAAATTATTCAGACGCCCATTGACTTTAATGCATTTGGACAAAATAGACGCTCATATAAAAATTGTAGCGGGCGTCGAAATTGACGCGTGTCAAAATAATTTTGATGCCCATTGACTTCAATACGTTTTTCAAATTTTTTGGCGAATCAAAACGGAACAAATTCGCCCATCACTAGTTCTCCGTTTCGAGCAATATATGCCTGTGAATTCGCCAAATTACACACAGTAATACATCCAGCATCCACAGACAGAGGTGTATTTGAACTGTATTAGATGGTTATTTACTAAACCTCAATTTTTTTTGGAAAAACCTGCTAGGGTCATGTAGAAGTCAATGGCGGATATCCCTTTTACAATTTGAAGATATCTTGAGCTGCCCTGGGCTTTGTCCGTTAATCTGAAAGAATCAGGGTTTTCAGGCGGTAACCCCAAAAATTGTGCAAATCAGGTGTCAAATCCAAAAAATTTGTACAATTCAGGGTTTTACCTAGATTTTATCTAGTTTTTTTCCAGACCTGATTTTTTCGACGTACTTTATTGATAGATAAGATAAAATCATGGATGGGAGTTTGGCTAAGCTTGGTTTAATAAAAATATGATATAAATTCAAGTTTTAGTAAATAACCCCCTCAATATAATACTTAGATTTTAGATCCCTTCAAAATAATTATTTTCTTTTACTTTGAATATTTGGCACTTAGGGGGTTATTTATCAAAGTCCAAATTTATCGCAATATTTTCTGCTACAAACTTCGATTAAACCCTCTCAGGTTTTTTGAGCATATTTATTATTACATTTTCCTGAAAATTTGCTTTGCGGGAAAAAAATCATGTTTTTCACAACTTTTTTTGGATTTTTCATCCGATTTTCAAGATTTCAAGAGAAAACTCAGATTTTTCCCAAAAATGTATGGGTATTGC
Organism: Xenopus laevis; assembly: GCF_017654675.1. Taxonomy (NCBI): domain Eukaryota; kingdom Metazoa; phylum Chordata; class Amphibia; order Anura; family Pipidae; genus Xenopus; species Xenopus laevis. The sequence goes on from NC_054371.1 coordinate 191,078,774, forward strand.
ACAGAACCCATAGAACATCATAAAATCATTGGGACTTCTCCCATAGACTTATATGCAACCTCAACAGGTCTGAGATGTTGGATTTTCAGATTCTGACTTTTCTTTTCCATCCTCGAGGTTTAATAAACTCAGAAAAATTCATGATTTTTTTAAAAGTCTAATTTTGATTTTTGCATTCAGAGTTTAGTAAATGACCCCCTTATGGGCAAATTCACTAACCCCAAAAATTCGGCAGCAGTGGCTTTGCTCACAGCCTAACACTTGACCAAGCGTAGATTCGCTAGGACAACGCTAATTCACTAAAATCTGAAGTTGCATCCAGGGCGCCAAATGCACTGGTCTTAGGTGACGAAGGCAAGTCTGGCGCAGGTAACGTTCAGTAAAATCCGAATCTTAGTGAATTTGCGTAGTTACGTCCATTCGCCAGAGCGCAAATTGGCCAGGCGTTAGGGAGCGAAGTACCGCTAGAGTTTATCTACCGTAATGATGTCATTCTGGCGAATTTTTCGGCCACGTTAGTCACTTCGCCCTTTAGTAAATTTGCCCCTTGGTATTTGCCATTAAATGTTGGTTTCATTAGCAGAGCTAGATGTGAATGTACCTAAGAGATATTGTTATACTCAAGATCAATCACAATCCTTGACTTCCTTTTAACTTTTCTCATTAAATTATGCAGACTCTAAGACTGAAGCAAGACATGATTAAAGGCTTGAAACAAAGTTGAACTTGTGTCAGGAACACTTGCATTAAGGGAATCAAAAATCCAATGAAGAATGCAAATATTAGAACAGACTTATTTGTAGTCCTTCAAGGGGGCACAGCTATTGCAACAAAGTGTTTTTGAAATGCATTTCATTTTCATTGCTAGATTGTTGAGCAAATACGGAATTTGCTAACTGGACTTTAAAGGTCAGATAAATTAAAGTGAAATGAAACGGACTAAAATACAAGCTGCCCATATGAAAATGTCCACTCTGTCTCACATTTACAAAAACTTTAATATAGAATCTTAGTGGAAAGGTTTTGATTGTGCCTTGTTCCATCTACTGTTGACCCTGATGGAGAACAGCTGTAGATAAACTAAAACCCTGACACTGTTGTAGAAAAGAAGGTAAAGAGAAAGTAGCATTTACAATTCAGAAAAGACCATTGTGACTGGCTTCTTTTTTGTAGTGTTGTGCTTTGCGTAGTTCTAGGTTCATAAATCCTAAGGGCAGATTTATCAAAGGTCGAGGTGAATTTTCGAATGAAAAAAAATATTTCATACTATTTTTTTGTGTTCTTTGACTAGGGAATTTACCAAATTCGATTCAAATTTGAAAAAAAATTGAATATCGAAATTTATCATGTACTGTCTCTTTAAAAATTCAACGTCGACCATTCGCCATCTGAAACCTGCCGAATTGCTGTTTTAGCCTATGGGGGACTTCCTAGAACCTATTTGGAGTCAACTGGTGGAAAAATCAAAGTTTTTTTGGAAAAACTTCTAATCAAATTCCATCGAATTCGCTATTCCTTCAATTCATACGATTCGAATTTGGCCAAATACGGACCTATTCAATCAAAAACCGACCTTTTCGACCAAAAAAAACTTAATTTCGGTTGGTCTTTTTGAATTCGAATTTCGAAGTTTTTTCAATTCGAAATTTGACCCTTGATAATATCTTAGAGGACAATATGGCATGATATAGGTAAATACTATATATATAGCACTTACTATAAGTACAAAACTATGTCAGATAATTAGATAATTACAGTTGTCACAATGTCATTAAAAAATCCAATCTTTTAAAGCAACAATACGAGTTAGTTCCGTCATAAGGACACACATCAATGTTAGCATTATCAACTTGGAAGTGTATTTGGGTATGTTCAGATATACTTGTATGAACATTTTTGATTTAATGTCATTGTTGCATCTGCTTTATTCTGTAAGTTGAAAATGTGTAAGCTCTATGACACGCATATCACACTCATTCCCCTTTCTTTGATCTTACCTATTTAAGGCTGGATCTACTTTTCTGTGACCTATTTTTTTTTTTTAAGGTGATTTTTTTTTTATTTATTTGACCTAAAAAATTCACCTTTTTAAAAATATAGGTCCCAGAAAAGTAGATCCTGCCTAAAATAGGTAAGATCAACGAAAGGGGAATGAGTGTTAGATGCTAGCAATTTATATCATGTTGCCAACCTTAGGACTGAATCACATTTAAAATTCTCAGAAATCAGGATTGGATAACTTTGAAGTCCATCTCTTTCAGAAAATGGAAACACTGATATCAGTGTGAAAAACTGCCATCCCATGCAATAGATACTTACACCCAAATAGTAAAAATTAAGTGCACTCCATATATTCTTATGGATGGCCAGTAGCTCACCTCTTAAAAGATCAGCCATATTAATAAAAGCTGAAGAAGTAAACATAAGAATAAGTGATGTTCAGTGAGTGACTGACAAGCATATGATATAAAGGCAACACATAGGGGCAGATTCACTAAGGGTCGAATTTCGAAGTTAAAAATACTTCGAAATTCGACCCTCGAATTGAAATCCTTCGACTTCGAATATCGAAGTCGAAGGATTTAGCGCTAATCCTGCGATCGATCGATCGAAGGATTTTTCGTTCGATCGAACGATTAAATCGTTCGAATCGAACGATTAAATCGTTCGAATCGAACGATTCGAACGATTTTAATTCAACGATCGAAGGAAAATCCTTCGATCAAAAAAAGATTAGCAAACCTATGGGGACCTTCCCCATAGGCTAACATTGACTTCGGTAGGTTTTACCTGCCGAAGTAGGGGGTCGAAGTTTTTTTTAAAGGGCAAGTACTTCGACTATCGAATGGTCGAATAGTCGAACGATTTTTCGTTCGATTCGTTCGATTTCGTTCGAATTCGAACGAATTTAACCAATTCGATGGTCGAAGTACCAAAAAAATACTTCGAAATTCGAAGTATTTTTCATTCGAATCCTTCACTCGAGCTTAGTGAATCGGCCCCTTATAGTTTTTACTAGATTTAGCTCAATAATTACTAGCTTTTGCTCAAAGATTGTATATAATATTATCAGCTAAAATGAGTAAACAGGCTATGAGCAGTTTTCCTGGAGGAGGAAATTTAAAAGGATATGACTATGGCACAATTTCCTTTTTTTGTACAAATATAATACTTACAGCTGCTGTGTTATTGCTTTGATGTATTAGATTTGTATGTTCCTCCAAAAGATACCTGTTATAAATGGAAAAACAGTAACAGATATTGGAAGCAATGTGGTGGTTAAATATCATGGCCTTTACTGTTGGGGTGCCATGCATGCCAAAAAGCGCACCATTATGGCTGAATTGGCCAAATTGCCAGGTAATAAAGCTGGTCAGGAGATAAAAATAGCAGTAATTACAGTATAAGAAGTAATAGCTTAGACGCCCAAAGGTAAGGCCATCACTATAGAGACAACAAGGAATAACTAGTGCTAGATATTTTGCATGTCCAGGAAGACATCCAAGTCCCTGTTAAAAAGCAGTAAGCAACTATTTTTGTTGGATAATGTAATTCCTGCAATCTATGGGGTGGCCCTTTGTCTGTTTTCTATATAAAGAAAAGATATCGGGCTATTTGTGTAGAACATGCTCTAAAGTATGGTAAAGAGCTATCATGTCCTCTTGTTTTAGTCTCTTTTACAATAACCCAGTTTTGACAGTTTTCCCATAAAGTTTAATAGTTCTTTTCTTTTTACCAGTTTAGTTGAACATCTTTGCACTTATTCCAGCTCATTATTAATATGGAATGGCTTCCACAATTGCCCTGCATATTCAGGGGAGGTCACAGGCATCTATAAAGAAGCAAAAGTATGCTTTCATTATGTATTTTTTTCCCTTTTGTCCCTCGAGTCATAGCCTTGCATTTATCACTATTAAACCTAATTTGCAAAGCAGCATCATCCTGCATGGAACCTATTGTTGTGCACAATTTTGTTCTATCAGCAAACACAGAGACAGTTCTTACAATACTCACCTCAAGGTCCTTTATGAATAAAATTAAACACAGTGGGCCAATAATAGACCCCTGATGTGCTTGACTAACAACAATGGTCCAACTATAAAATGTTACATTTATCACCATTCTTTATCTTTCTCCCAGCTAGTTCTTTATCTAAATACAAATGTTATGTTTGCATCCACATCTAAAGAGATTACATCCAAAAGTATATGTTCTGCTCACCGCCGATATATTTTGCACAATTAGCCACAATAGCAAATATTACTGTATTGTGAAATCTATTCCAATATCTTTTCCCTTGATAACACCTACAAAAGCTACCTTAATACAGATTCTGAACTAAGTGGTCTATAGTTATCAAGCCAAGAACAGAATGTGATTTTTAATCCTGGTGTCATATTAGAAATGTGCTAGTACCATGCCATTAAGAAAAGAGTCATGGGAAATCTAATTAAAATGTTCTGGCAACCACAAATTTAAGGGCGTTATTTACTTAAATCCGAATTTGAATAAAAAACGCTAGTCCAAACTTCCATCCCGATTTTACCTTATTTATTAATAAAAGAACTGGAAGGTATCAGATTGGGAAAAAACCCAATAAAACTTACAGTTGGGATAGGGGCATCTCCCATTGAATTATACATGACCTTGACAGCTCTGAGATGGTGGATTTTTGGATTCAAGCTTTTTTCAGGCTTTTTATAATACATCTCAAAAAATTCGATTTGTTTTTTTCTTCCAGGAAAAAAATTAGTTTTTGCTCCAAAAAGCTTGATCAGATAAATTTGTGGTTTAGGAAATAACCCCCTACAAAAATATACTGGGCCATGCCCACACAGTTTACCATCCTATGCGGTTTTTAATCTATTTGTTTTGAAGGCAATAGCCCTGCACTGCTTACACTGATTGATGGCAGTGGGTCTGTAGATATTTGGTTTGGTGTGCTGTGTGGGCATGGCCCAGTATATTTTTGTAATTTGGTTTCAAATAATATTTATTAAAGGCTATGTTTTAAGAAATCTGTGACTTCATAGTGTGATTTAGCTGTTCACCTGAACTGGTTTGCAAGGAGGCAGAGGGTGGTTCCTTATACTGGTTGGAGCAATAACCTTAAGCTACTCTATTATTCGTTTGTTATATAGTTATATCAAACCTACGGGTGTAATCAGCCTCTTTTGAACTGATTAGCTCAATTTATCCATATATGATTATAAGAGCTAAAAGATCTATCTTTACTCATTGTTTCTTGAGCTAAATAACACAGAATATTGTTGTTTAGCATATTCACAGATATGTGTTTGTTGTGTGACTTGGCTACTCAGTTACACCAGTCAGTGCTGGATAATGATGAATATGAAGCACAAGCTTCATATGAAGAACTGCAAGCGCCCTACATACGAACAAGGGAATGTGTTCATTCAATAAACATACTGCTGATATGACATCTGAGTTGCCATGTCATAATTGTTAGGTTATGGGTTCAGCCTGAATTCATAATGGAAAATATATTCAAGTTCAGTTCATTTTTTTGCACCTGCTTGTTATGGTGTAATGCTCTCCATCGTGGTTTCAATGAGCATAGGATAGCGCACAATGTTGTAATACACTAATGAGCTAAAAACTGGAAAATATCCATGCTTTATGTTTTAGATGTGCCAGCCTCCATTGCGTACACAAGAGTCCTGTGGAATCCACTCAATGGGGCAAATTCACTAATTCGCTATGTAAAGCGAAGTTACGCTAGCGAAGGCTAATTTGCATACGGCGCCAAACTCAAATTTCAATGGAGGAATACGTATCAGCACTACAAATGCCAAGAAAACCTTCAAATCATCAAATAAAAATTTTATTTTGCCCTACACATGTGCCCACTGTATAGTTAAGTTGCCATGAGTCAGGAAATGTAGGGGGGAAGGAGGGGAGCCCCAAAACATTTTTCGATCTTTTTCAGCCTATCACCCATAATGTAGAAAACACGCTAGCGTTTTTTGGGACTTAGAAAAAATTGTGACTTTTTTTGAAACAATCCCTATCTACTCTATTGCGCTTCGCCAGGTCTGAGGTGGCGAAGGAAGTCTAGTGTAAAAGGTAGCGTTCAGTACACTGCGCAAGTTAGTGAATTTGCGTAGTTACGTCGCTAGCGAAAATTCGCCTGGCGTAAGGGTGCGAAGTAACACTAGCGAAACTACGCCAGCGATCGTTAGTGAATTTGCGCAGTAACGAAAATGCCAAACGCTAGCGAATTAACGCTAGCGTTCGGCACTTCGGCGCTTAGTGAATTTTCCCCTTTATCTCAATGAACCTCAGCTCACTGGTAATTTAAATCAGGATTACCCATAATGCTATTTTATTTTAAATACACACCATTCAGTTGTAAAGTTTAATCCTAGACCAGGGACCCAAAAGGTTATTTTTTCCTGCTTAATAACCATGAAGAGATGACCAATGTTTGCAATTGTTTCTAAATTTCCCTTTTCATGCTTACCCCCAGTAGTTCCTTTTTCATAGTGTTTTCTTCCTCTAAATGTGTGCAGCATAATTTTGTTATGCTTGATAAAATAAGCAGCTCATGCCTGAAAGAATAGGAAACTGTGCTTGCCTGTCAGAATTTTAAGCATTCTTTCAGACATTTGACCAAAATCAAAAAAAGATCCCTGTTCTGCTGAGAATATTCCCTTAAACACACAATATATTAACTGTAAGAAAAAAAAACTTTATATATTTTATATCTTTCCATAATGCTACAGGACTAAATGTAGAAGAAATTATGTCAGACACATATTTCCCTACTAAGTGATTTGTTGTTAAACTGTGTGTTTAAAGGAGAACTAAAGCTTAACAAAAATGGGTAAAAATGCTGCATATTATACTTTGAACTTCTGTACCAGCCCAAGGTAACCCCAGCCCTTTAGCAGTCAATATGTGTGTCTCTGAAGATGCCCTAATAGCTCTCTATCTTTTTTTTTTCTTGCTCCTCATCATATTTTCTTGCTCCCCATCTTCTTGCTCCTTTATTTGCTCTGTGCTGCTGTCAGTTACACGAGCTTAGGGACTGACTCATATACAGAATATAAATGTTATTATACAAGGCTGAAATTGATTCCAATTCTTATAACATTGCAGCTCTGAAACAGTGCAATTTGCATTAGAATTGAATAATCAGTCCTGTCGTCATTTCTGCTTTATAGTTTGAAATACCCTCTAAGCTCAACTTCTTAACAGCTGCCCAGCACACACTGAGCATGTGCAGTGTCACTGACACTCTTAACAAAGACCAAGATGGTGTGACAATTTTGAAGGTGTGGATCAATACTCTTATAGAGGTGCTACACTTTTAGGCTAGTGCAGTAAGTTTAGCATATAAAATATGACATTTCTAACCTGATTCATTTTTAGGGATTAGGTTTTTTAAAGAACATTTTAAACATGTTATGAAACTATTACCATAATAAAATAATTGTTTCCTTGTGTAAAAAAATATTACAATATTAAAATCCTATATAATTATTGTAGGGATGCACCGAATCCACTATTTTGGATTCAGGTGAACCCCAGAATCCTTCGCGAAAGATTAGGCTGAATACCGAACCGAATCTGAATTCTAATTTGCATATGCAAATTAGGGGTGGGAAGGGGAAACATTTTTTACTTCCTGGTTTTGTGACAAAAAGTCACGGGATTTCCATTCCCGCATTCGGTTCAGCCGGGCAGAAGGATTCGGGCAAATCCTGATGAAAAAGGCTGAATCCTTGTGCATACCTAAATTATTTACCTCTTCATTGACTACATTGCTAATAACATTTTGTTGTCAGACTATTTTTCACTCTGCAACTGCATGCAAGTATATGCCCACTGACTTGGATTCTTGACAGAATGTAAAACTTTTGCTAAAAGGGTAAACATCTCTTTTGTCAAGCACAAATACAGAACCTGAGTATTTCTGTAGTGTTTCTATGACTGGGTACCTGGTACAAATCTGCTTGCTGCTTTCATGAAGTGGAATCCACATCAATTCCTACAAGCACCCTCCAGGAAAATAGGACCCTAGACCCAAGCGTAATAAAAAAATGATATTTAATAACTTTTTGGGGGTTAACCTTCCCTTCTGAGTGTGGAGTGTGTGGTTTGTGTGGCTAAGTATACTTGTGGGAATTATTTTACTGTACATTTATTTTTTACTGTTAATCACATCCCATTATAGTCAGTGTAATCTGTAAAGCTCTAGGGTAAAGATACATTCTTGTGCCACAGTGAAGAGATTCAAGGCAGTTGGCATTTTATTGCTGTGGTTGTTTGTCTAAAGAAAAAACATCATTAGAATGCCATGTACCATAGCCCTTAGGATATTTGTAGAGAGAAAGTCATCATCTTGTTTTCATCAATGCTGTAGTTAAGAGATTATGTAACGGAATGAAAAGTTAATGCTTGTGGCAGTATTCAGATTTATTATGAATTATGTTTATTTAAAAAATCTGTTGGTAAGTGAGTTCGTTCAGATTACAATTCATGTAACAAACACCTCAGTTTCAATGTAGGTGACTCAATTTGAAAAGTACCTGAATCCATCCCTTCGAAATCAGAATAGTAAATAACATTTACCCAAAGTACAATTTGATAAAAATTGTAATAGTGATCATGATCAAAAACAATCATCCAGAGGCATAGCTAATTTTCACATTTAGCAGAACCTGTTCTAAACAGATTGATGACAAACCCTTTGATATGACTGTCACATTATATATTTATTTATTAACCCATACTCAATTGTTTTCTTTTTCATTTACTCTCTCTCTCATATCTCATTGTTCTTATGATCTGACCATTGGTCCCAAAAGACTCTTGAAAGGATAAATATTTATATAATATAACAAAATTGGAGAAGAGGACTATAATAACACATTCCATCTATCTACATTGTTGAATTGTGTTGTTGAGTTTATGGCTCTGGGTTAACTCTGCAAGACTCTAATAATTTGGGCAATGCCCATGTTCCACGCTTTGCTATATCTAAGATCGCTTACTGTGTTGAATGTTATTCTATCAGCTGTGTGATAATTAACTATTGGTTATAACCAGTGGCATAGAGGTGTGCCCAATTACTTATAAGTAATCGTTCCACAGACCCAGGAGTCTGTTCCACAGCTATTATCATTATATATATCAATGGTTCTTCTAACCCGCTTTACATAAAGCGGGTGGTGGGGTCAAATGATTTAAAACAGAGGGATCCCTCCTCCCATATGCTGCACCTTCTTTTTATATTTGTTTTTAATTGACATTTGGGGCATGGTTGTGAATAAATATTGCCTTTTTAAACTATTTGGATATGATTTCCTTGATTTATTGATACAGTCCTGGAGGTTAAGTCCTCTTCTCCAATTTTGTTATTTAAGTTAGTTATTTTGTGGACACTCCTTTTATCTGCATCAATGATCACTATTATAATTATCTATGGTCCGGCTTGCTTATTTCTAAAGCGAAGGCACTATTTATATAATATGCTTTAAGGCGGTGGCACGCATAGCAATTTTGGGAGATTAGTCCCCCAGCGACAAATCTCCTCTTCTTCGGGCAACTAATCTCCCCGAAATGCCTTCCCGCTGGCTAGAATGTGAATTGCCAGCAGGATGGCACTCAGATCGCTTTGGCTTTTCGAAGTCGCCCGAAGTTTACTTGAGGCAATTAATGTTGTAACCCCTATTTGCTATTTGCCATCTCCTATTTGTATTTGTTTCATCCAGTTACCAATATGGGAGGCATTATTTATCAAAATCTGAAAATTTCTGATAATTTTCTGAAAAATACTCCAACCAAATCCGCACTGATTTGTTGCCCTTATTTATCAATACATTTTCCTGAAAATTTCCTGTGCGTGAAGAAACTCGATAAAATGATGAAAAAAAAATCGAATAGTACAACATTTTCAGATTTGACGCCAAACACTCAAATGTTTTTCGGATTATTGCCTGAAGAACCACAAAATCTTCGGATTATTTTATTGTAAAAATAAACTTGAATCTTTCGAGCTTTTGGCATTCTGACTTTCATAAATAACCCCCTTAATGTATATTTGTCAAATGGTCAACAAGATTGTGGAAGAAAGATCACTGAAAAGTGCTAAATGGATTACAGTTTTAAAATTATTTGTACATTTATTTGCTTTATTGAAAACATTGCTTGTTTATCCACTTCTGTTGGTTGGCCTGACACTTAAAACAATGCAGTCAGGAGTCAGGTCTCCTCTAGGTTTTTTCAATCAGCTGACTTGCAACATTGTTTCAGGAGTCAAAAGTACAGTGAATGTAAACAGTGAGTCAGATACTGTTTTTATTAACATCTACATTTACAAATAACTTCAAAACTATTAAAAACATTGCATAGTTTCACAGAATTACATTTCATTTTATTGTAGAAATTTTTTTTTTTAGATTGAGGACACCTTTAATTTAACCTAAAACATAAGTTTTCTCTTGATATGCTCTTCTAATTGTCATAGGAAAAATATATGAAAGGCTGTTAGCCACCTCATATAAAAGTACTTACAACTAGGAGCTGATTTCTCAATGGTCGAAGTGAAAATTTAAATTTTCGAATTCTAATTTTCGAGTTTTTTTTATAGCCAAAACTGTGAAATTCAACTAGGGAATTATTAAAATTCGATTTGAGTTTTTTAAAAACAATTCAAATTGGATTTTTGAGATTTATCATACACTGGCCCTCTAAGAACTCAAATTCCACTATTCGCTACCTTAAACATGGGGAATAGCTGTGTTAGATTATGGAGAAAAAACTCAAATCGAATTTGATTCAAATTCGATTTGAGTTTGTGGGTTGATCCTATTAAGCCGAGTTTCAAAAATTAGATTTTTTTAATAAATTGCAATTGGTTGAATGAGTTTTAAATAACTCCCATGAACTCGAAATTTGACCCTTGATAAATCTGCCCCCTAGTGTTTATTTTGTGCACAGGAAGACAAAAGTTGTCCAATTTCATCTGTATTTATATTGTATTGTATAATAATTTAATTTGGCTTTGTAGTTGAATTGTTTCTGGCAATTTCTGACATTTGAAAAAAAGTTAAAAAGGCTTTAATAAATGATGCCAATTTGTTCAAACACGTTCCTGACAATTACAAAACGTTTCCATCAAGATTCCCATTTAATAAATCAGGCCCACAATGAATAATTGCTGTAACATGGCCAATATCTTCTTATGAAATAATGTGATCTGCTATACTCTATATGCAATGAACATTAGGTACAGAAAAATGAAAAAAAATGACATAAATTAGGGGTCCTAAGGAATTAAATGCGTCAAGAGATTCTCTTACCCCTTTACAAAAAACATACAGTATCTTCATACATTTTTACTAGAGAAGAGACCTGGCTTTAAAAGAGTGTAGGCTTTGAATTAAAGGGGAACTATAGTGGAAATGAAAATTTAATATAAACTTATTTTTTCTACATAAGAAACTTTCTAAATACTGTTACTGAAATAATCAAGTAAATCTAAACTCTCCCCCTCTCAATCTCTCTTTGCTGAATGACAGGCTGAACCTATAAGTTTGGTGCCGTGGGTCTAGCCAATATTTGATGCCAAACATAATGCTTACTACATACAGAGAATAATAATATCTCTGTAATATAGTTATAGCTTATGCATGGAACAGTCCCTTTTCCTGGATGCAAAAATGTTTTTTGGTGGTTTGGAGAGGATATTAGAAATGGCTGGGTGCAGCTGGGAGAGATCTGATTAGCTGAACTCACTTTGGTTTATTTACTCAAATATGAGATTTCAGCCAAGGTTTTCTTTCATGGTGATGATTTCATTTTAACATGCTATTATTTTCCCTCTCAAGATTTCTGGATAGAATGCATGCAGCAAAAGAAAACCCATAAAATAGCTGTGCTCAGCATAGCAACAATGCAAATATCATAGCTTATTGGCATGTAAAGGATGAATGCTAGCCAGCCAACATTTCTACTTATCTTCAATGCTTGATCTTTGTAAATGTACTGCTATTTTTTTTTTTTTTATTACTTTCTAAATATGTGTAAATGGTCTCTGGCCATATGAAACAAAGCTGGCAAATGTTTTTTTTACAGGTTACTAAAATTCAGCATTTTCTAAAAACGTATTTATTCTACAATGCTGATAAAAGCCATTAAAACAAATGTAACGACCATGAGGATCTTGATTGCAAACTATAGGGGAATTATATTATACCTATTTTTTGATCGTAATATTGAGTTAAAAAGGGCATAACTAAACTTTGCAACAAGGCATGCGATAATAAACAGAAATAAAAACGTACATATAGAGGCAGATTTATCAAGGGTCGAATGTATAGCTCATGGGAGTTTATAAAAACTACCATAAACTCCATGAACTCAAAATTTTAAAAAAAAAATATAGAAATTTATCAAAAAATTTAAATTTTCCAAACTTGGGTGAACTGGATCAACAAACTCGAACCGAAAAAAAACTTGATATTTTTTTTTTTTTGGAAGGCTGCAAACAACTCCAAATCCCAGGACATCTCCCATAGGCTTAAAAAGAATTAGTCAATGGCTGTTTTTTTCTCCGCAGTTTTTGTTGTGTCAAATGCACTGGAGTCAATAGCCATTTCCCCCACATTTTCTCTGAATGCAAAGAAACATGTTTTTCACCAAGAAATGCATGGAGAAATTCTAATAATGCTGTTGTTGTTTGTGCCATTTTTTCTGGAGAAGCGAAATACACAGTATATTTTAATATTGTCATTGGTGTTTTTTTCTGTGTTTCTCCCACGCAAAAGACCAATTTTGTCTGGCAAAACAAAATCCATGGCAAAATTCTAGCGTGGATTCACAAACTGGTGAAAACACAAATTTAGCCAAGAAACTGTATAAGCAAAAAAAAAAACCTTCACTCATCCCTAATTATGTAATATTACAACAACAGAGAGCAACATATATTTTTAATGTGTGAATGACTACTTTTTAACCTCAAGGCACACCATTTTATCTGGGAACCAGCAATTAAAATGTTGTTTGTGTTCATTGCTCATTCTGTATGTTTCTATAATAAATCTGTACTTATCTGGTATTTAAGAAAGTGTACCTTGTATATATCAGGACTATGATTAAGTAAGAAGGTTTGAATGGACCACACAATTAAAGCACATAGGGGCAAATTCACTAAGATGCGAAGTTGCGCCAGGCGCAAATTCGCCGCACTTCGCCAGGCGTAGTTTCGCCAGGGCTCCGCAAATTCACTAAAATCCGAAGTTGCGCACAGGGGTAGCGTAAGGTTGCGAAGTTGCGCTAGCGTTGATTCGCTATATAAAGCGAAGTTACGCTAGTGCAGGCTAATTTGCATACAGCGCGAAATTCAAATTTCAATGGAGGAACACGTATCTGCACTACAAATGCCTAGAAAACCTTCAAATCTGCAAATAAAAATTTTATTTTGCCCTACACATGTGCCCACTGTCTAGGTAAGTTGCCATGAGTCAGGAAATGTAGGGGGGAGGAAGGGGAGCCCCAAAAAAATTTCGATCTTTTTCAGCCTATCAGCCATCATGTAGAAAACACGCCAGCGTTTTTTTGGGACTTAGAAAAAATTTTTACTTTTTTTTAAACAATCGCGATCTACTCTATTGCGCTTCGCCAGGTCTGAGGTGGCGAAGGAAGTCTAGCGTAAAAGGTAGCGTTCAGTACACTGCGCAAGTTAGTGAATTTGCGTAGTTTCGTCGCTAGCGAACATTCGCCTGGCGTAAGGTTGCGAAGTAACACTAGGGAAACTACGCCATCGTTCGTTAGTGAATTTGCGCAGTAGCGAAAATGCCAAACGCTAGCGAATTAACGCTAGCGTTCGGCGCTTCGCGGCTTAGTGAATTTGCCCCCTAGTATCTTCATGTTTTACTAGAGCAAATGTCATCGTACCTGACTTGTCTTTAAAACAGTGTAGGCCTTGAATTAAAAAAAATCACAGAAATAAAAATTGTATGTAAACATCATCAAGTAAAAATGTTATGATCTCCAATATTTTATTGACTACGTACATATTTTTTAAATATAAAATTTACTTGGAATGTAGAACTTTGAAAGATTTTTATCCTAACACTTTCATTTTATTACTTTTAATTTTGCAGGTACTGGCTAACAAACAAAGTTCAGATCAAGAGACCGAGCACAGGACTTCTCATGTACACATTAGCAACTCGATTCTGCGATGAAATTCATCTGTATGGGTTTTGGCCTTTTCCCAAGGACGTACATGGAAATCAAGTGAAATATCATTATTATGATGAACTAAAGTACAAATATTTTTCCAATGCAGGCCCTCACAGAATGCCCCTGGAATTCAAGACTTTGAATTTATTACACAACAAAGGAGCACTTAAACTGACAACTGGAACATGCATACAGCAATAAACATACAGAAATTAGAGTAAGCCATCTCTCAAGAGACAAGGAAGCAGCAGCATTTTGGGTATTGTGGGAGGAGGTTGGAAACTGGATAACTGTCAGTTGCAAGGTGCTACAAACTAATGTAAAAACCTAGTTCAGAACAAGTGCCACATTTGTTCATTGAAAGTCTGAATGTTTATCTGGTGTTTACAAGATCTACAAATGCAATCACAATTAACTTTAAAAGAAAAGTAAAACGATTGGGCGTTGCTGGTGTGGTTGAAAAATTGTAATATTGAATGGTGTTTCTAAGTTTGGAGGGAAGTCATTAACTAGTTTACATCAGTATTAATTGAAGATTCATTTAATGCCAAAAGTTTCATGGGTTTTATTGTGTTGTACTAAGAGTTTGTAGTGGTTTTTTATAAGACTTTTTCTAGATTAGAGGTTGAAAATACAATATTGGAATGTAAGAAAAAACAAGATGTGATCGCTACACAAATTCAAAGTTGTGTAACATTAATTGCTTTCAGTATTATGCTGGTGTATGCTTTACAAGGTGTGAAGCCTTGCCCTTTCCTGATAATGGAGATTAAGCCTTTAGTATGACCATTTTGCTACTGTGGGAAGCCAAGCTGGAAGAAGGTAATACATTTAATATGATTTGGAAAGATTGTGTTTATAAGCAAAGGTGCCCTTACTTTTGGTACCAAAGATTCCGTGATTTTGTATACATTTTAAAGTTGTTTTTTTGTTTTTACTTTTTTTTTTATAAAAAGTAAGCGATTATTGAAATGTGCATTTAGTACTGCAAAGCTATGCTGCTGAGAAATATATTTTGTTATATTGTTTGTTTGTTTTTTACAGAAAAGCCTAATTTATCTGGGTAATATGTCTTTTTTTCTTAAGTGTATGTTTACATTTTGAAAATGTTTGTGTCTTTTCATACATCCTCCCGTTAGAGTAAATAAAGGAAAAATTACAACTTAATATGAAATCTCCCGAAAGAAAACTTTTGAAAATTACTTCACACTTAGGGGCAAAATGTGAATTTAGAGCTTAATAAATATGAACTCACCCATGTTCTGTTCATTCCTATGGGGTTTTTAGAACTGTATTTATCAAATGGCGAGTTCTAACTTTCACTCATTCATAAATACAATTATAAAACTCCAATAGAAATTAATAGAACATGTAACATTAAGGTTGTTTTATCAAAGGTTAGAAATAGTTGTTGTTAAATTTTATTATCAGCAAAAATTTCAGAATATTTAACCATAAGTGAAAACTTACTGGGGCTCATTTATAAACACTGGGCAAATCTGCACCTGAGCAGTAACCCATGGCAGCCAATCAGATCTTTACTTTCAGTGTTCAATTTGCAGCTGGCTGAAAAAAAGTTAATCACAGATTGGTTGTTATGGGTTACTGCCCAGGTACAAATTTGCATTATCATAACTTTTCCATGGCATAAAAAATAATATTTCACCTGCAACATCTTATTTGGAACACACTTGGAATATTTTCATACTTTTAATACTCTCTGCTGAAAGCTGTAGAATACTATCTGAAGAAATAAACAATGAGGAAAGTGTAAAATTATTTGATAAATGATTAGTTGTTTTTAGTGATGGGAGAATTTGGGGTGTTTCGCCGAAAAATTTGTCAATTTCCCGTGAAAGTCATAAAACGCTGAAAAATTCATGAAATGGCGCAGTTTTTGGTGGATGCCGGTGAATTTTCGCTGCGGTTTCGCAAATTTATTCACTGGCGGGGAATCGTGGGAATTCACCGCAAATTCGCACCTGTCGAATAAATTCGCCCATCACTACTTGTTTTTAATTTACAGTTTTCGAATGTTGTGAAGATACTTTCATAAATTTGAAATAAATTTGACCAGTGGGAAAACACAACATTTTATCACTGGAAACAGTAGTTTAGTAGTCAGAAAGCTAACTTTTTCCACTTCTTTAACAGATGACTTTCCAGACAGATTAAAACATGAAATAGCATTTAATATGATTCTTTTCATATATTTAGTGTAGTGTCAAGCACAATGTCTTAAAAAGGCATAACTTCAAAACCTTGCAGAAAAAAATGTGTTTCTTATCCATGTGTAATTTGATGCTAAAGTAGCAAATTTATTTTCTTCCAACACTTGTCCTAAAAAAGTCACTTTTATTTACACAGTAGTGAGGTGCGGGCTGATGGACCCACGGGTTGGGCGGGTTCGGGCTGATCCCTGGACGAAGTGCGCGGGTCAGTGAGGGTCGAGCTCTTCTCCTGCTCTCCCCGTCCGAGATGTAGTACGGCCGGCTTCCGGCGCAGGAATTTATAGACTTCCGCCTTCCCGCCCCTTTTGTTACGTCACTGCGGGGCGGGTGCAGGTCTATAAATAAAGGAGAGCAGTGGTCCCGGGTCGGGTGTGGGTAGGGAGCGGGCGGTTTAGGTTCGGGTTTGGGTCCAGAAATTCTCGACCCGCACATCACTATTACGCAGCACTGTGCTACTTTCCACACCAGTATTATTCACTCCATCACTTTCAATACTATCCCACACAATACATTTTAAGAACATATATAGAAGAATAGTTATTTAAGCAGTAATATTACATGCATGATCAAACTGCTATGGGGCTAATTTATCAACGTTCGGAATAATATCGATTTTTTGCACTAAAACTCACTAACTTGGTTTTCAAAATTAAATATTTGTAAAACTTCAGCATTTAAAAGCATACAAGTTCATGAAGAAGTCAGTGGGAATTGTCTTAGGCAAAATGTAATAAATTTTTCCAAGTTTTTTGAAATTTTTAGACCCAAATTGATGAAAAAATATAGAATACAAATTTGATGCATTCAAGTTTTCTTAGATTAATTTTTTTTAATACATAAGCACGCATTCAAGTTTTGTAAAATTTGGAGTTTATTCTAATTAAAAAAACTTTAAAATTCACATTTTAATATTGATAAATAAACCTTTTTGTGTCACCCTCTTTTGCTTTTTAAATGGACAAATGTAATTAAACACTTCATAATTTTTGTGTGATGTAAAAGTTGGGTTGGGTCAAAAGAGTGGTCTTAAGCATTCAAAACATTTTGTTTTCAAACAAGCTTTAATACCTTAAACATTATGATGTTTCTCTTTTAAATCATGCTTTTGTTTTGAAACATAAGGATAGCATTTTCAGTATATTTAAGACTTTACATAGAACATGTGTTTGCTAATGGCAACCATAGCACCTTATGTTTCTTGGGTAACACTCAGCAATTATAGTTTAGTTTGACTGTTCATACAGCTCATCTGTTCAGTCTTTTTATTATATCGGGATGACAGTTTTATTCTTCTAAGAAACTTTTTAACAGGCAATGTTTCTTTTCTATTTTGTATTATTCTCCTAGTCCTGGCCTCTTATTTTCTAGTTGTCATACAAACCACCAACTGATATCTAAGGTCACACATCATAGCATCCAAATAAGTAATTTTAGTTACAAACTGAAGGTGTGAGTAAAAAAAAGGTTAAGAAACAAAACAAAATTACCTGAAAATAATTATCCAAAATCTGTGATATTTTTTAATTTATTCTATTGTTGGGGTGGGCAGGATAAAACTTATTTTTACATTCCTCTGTTTTTCCTCTGTTGGCCAAAATATAATTGTAATATTTTTTAAGATTACAGCTATTGGAAATTATCATTTTTGTTGGATTTTTGACCAAAACATTTTTAACACCCCCATCTGATTTTTTTCTAATGATAAGTAATTATAATGTAATGATTTTGGAACAATATTATGGTTTTAAATGTATTATTTTTGACAAAGGGTGCATCAGTTTCCTACTCCGCACACATACATTCACATTTTTTGTCAAGAGAAATTATCAAACCTTGTGTTCTTTGCTGAAAACAGGAACAGCCTTAAAAAGTAAGTTTTAATTATTGGATCATAAATCTGATGCTGTTGCTTGTTCTCATTTTGCAAGCAGGAGAATTTCCTAAGTAGCCACTTGACATGCAAATGCCAGAAGGAGTGTTCCAGTACAATGGTTTGGAGCAGGAACAGATGGCAATCTATAAATTGACTTGAAATTATATTCAATGTACAGCATTCATATCAAAGTATATGAGAAGCACTATTTCTTTCTTGGCGTAACATTTTGTCAACTAGTAGATATATTCCTGGAAACTAAAATGAAATTGTAGGAAAGCAAATGAATAAATAGATTTACTGGTGCACCGAAGCTCATAGTTTAGTGACACAAACTAACAGTGATATTGAAAAACTGAAATATGAAATCATTCAGTGCACTTTACAGAATATATTTGTATAGCCCTACTTTCAAAATTCTAATTCTTTTATAGAAAATACATTTGAGTGTCTACCTGTTGTCTGTAATTAATCTCTCTATTTAGGCCTATGACACAAAGGGGAAATGTAATTAAAATCACAAGCAATGTTTAAAATCATATCCTTGAGAATGTTTAGAGCGACTCGCAATGTAAAATCATTCGCTGGCGAATATTACATCACTCACTATCACCAAGTAAAGATTCGCGTTAACACAAGCCCTGGAGTTTTGTTAAATAATTTGATGAAAAACACTTTTCAATTTGCGAATTCTGATTAAAATGTTTTGTAGCAAACATTGTGAGGGAGTCGCAGAATGTATGGTCATAAAAGACACAAACAATGAAAATCTTGGTTGTTAACGTTCACAATGGTCTTTGCAAATGTTTTTTTTATAAAGAGTAGAGTTTGGACATCTTTACTGTAATGTAACTAGAAGCTACTGGGGCCCACAGCAATTTTAGAGCCCCCATACACTTTGTTTGTGAGATATTTTTTCATAAACAAATATTGAAGTGGCTTATCATTCACTACTCACTGAGCCCCTAACTTTCTGCTTTTTCTATAGGTTAAACTGCTTGCCCAAGGTCAACTTAAATTACTTCCAAGTTCCAGTAGTCAGCCATTTCCTACCTATAAATGCTCTACAGCTGACTGACAAGCACAAGTAATGCAGTGGGCAAAATTCCTAAAATACATCCCATGTGCCATAGGCTTTAAAGTGTATAATAATACAAAAAGCAGGAATATTGTGTTAAATCATGATTATCTTTCTCTTCATTTTGTGCCAAATAATTTTTTTAAACTTTACACTATTTGTGTGTGTTAATCATAAGAGTAGCTGTAGCCAAATACATGGAACCAATGCAGTGACTGAATTGCAACTATAATAGCCTTGTTTTCACTTTTTTTATTTATTCATTTTTGTTTTTATAAGTATTTACAAGTATGGCACTTTTTCCCACTGGAGGCACTGTTTATGAAACCTTAAGCACAACTGTTCTTAAAGCAATTGTTGATTCTAAAGAAGTTTGATGTCGATCAGTACTACTGAATACAATGAATATTGTGTAGAAGCTTGAATTAATGTATTATGAAGGGTCCTTGTACAATATCTGATCTTATTTACTGTATAGCTTTTTTTTTGGTTTGTTGTTTTTTTTTAAGATCATTGTACTATTTGTACAATTCTGAAATATATTAAAACATCTTTTTGTATTGCACCTTTTTGTATTGCATCTTTTTGCATTCGTGTTGAGGTAAATGTGTCATTTCCAGTGAGAGTCAACAATTATTCCCATTAGTTATATGGGCCAATTGTGATGATAAAAGTGGCAATGAAGCAACAAAGTGAGGTAGGGCAGAATATGTGCTGGATGTTCCCATTTCACCTGGCGCCACCCCATGACAATACTGGTTTGCCAATAACCCTCAGTTAGATGTTTGTTGGTCTGCTTGAGACTGCCCAAGAAAATGTTCTCCATTTAAGAATGAATAAATGGTTATTAACTGAATCTCCGGGGTAAATTTATCAAAGAGTGAAGTTCCGCCACTAGAGTGAAATTCCGCAGCTCTCAATTAATTTCTATGGAATTTTGAAAGGCATATTTTCAATGGGTGAAAGTGAAAGTTCACCCTTTGATAAATACGCCTATAAAAATCCCATAGAAATGAATGGAGAGTGGCGGAATTTCACTCTAGTGGCGGAACTTCACTATTAACTTCACTCTTTGATAAATATACCCCTCCAACTTAATCTCCAAGTTAAATGAATTTCGATTTAGGCAAGCACTGATATACTAGCCATTACACCGTTTTCCAGTGAGAGGATAAATGCTTTATGATGCCAAAATATAAATTGAAGGTCTGGGTCTGTTTGTATTGGACATGTAGGTCTAAGGTATGTTTTATCTAAAGCTCAAGACAAGGAACCTGAGACTGTATGGATGGGTTTTTATCTATGCAAAAAGTTGAATATCTCTGCAAACATCAAACTAGATGTACAAACAAATGGCAATAAAAATGATTTCCACTTAAAAATATATTGGCAAAAAACTGCACCATAGCCATACTATGTGAGCTGCTGGCTTAACTAGTAGAGGCTGCATTCATTCTTAAAGGCTGGGTGTTTGGGGTTGGGAGGGCAGGTATTAGCTTGGGCAAATGTTCCTCAATTATTTCTGCTTCATGAAAAGATACAACTCCTAATTTTTCAGTGAGTGACACCACAAACAATTTGGGCAAAGAGTGCAACCTGAAACTGACCAGACTGAGTACATGTACATAAGCCTGTATAGCTTGGCAGATAGGGTAGACAGTATTGGCATGGCAAGCATTTGAGTTCTGTTATTGTTAACAATGAATAGAGGCGTATTTAACATAACAATGTCTTTGGTGCCTTGGATTTCTATTAACTACTGGACCCCATTATTCATTGCAGTTGGAGAAACAAAACATTAAAAGACACATTTTTCATACTAGCATTTAATACAGGTATGTGATCCATTATCCGAAAACCTGTTTTCCTAGTTTTGTCATGATTTTCTAGTAGACTAAGGGGGTTATTTATCAAGGTCTGAATAATTTGTGGTTTCGGAGGAAAAAAAAAAACTACAAATTTTTTCAGATGATCTAAAAACTCAGAATCCGTAACCCCGGCATCTAAAAGCTCTCGGGGTCCTGTATAAGTCAATGGGGAAGGTTCCAGTGTCTGCACTGATGTCCATACCGATATCAGATGAGTTTGTGGTTTCTGCGCAAAAAAAAGATTTCGGAGGTTTTTGCACAGAAACCACAAACAATTCAGCGTTTTCGGGGAAAGCTCCAAAGTTTGCCCGACCCTATTTTTTCTGGCTTTTTTCATCATAAATAAGGTCCATTCGGGCAATCGGAGTTGCTCGGATTTCTAACTTATAAATACTCAGATAAATGCGGACCTTGATAAATAACCCCTTAGGGTATGAAGATCCAAATTACAGAAAGTTCTATTATCCAGAACACCCTAGGTCCCGAGTAAGTTTCTAGCATAAGAGTATTTATTGCAAGACATTTTACAACATCTGTCGCTAGAATGGCTTGATTTTTTTGTTTTTTTTCAGCATGTAAAAAAACAGCAATGGTACCATATCAATTGTACACAAAAGAGGTTTATCCGTTTTAGAGAAAAGAGTTCTTATCAAAGAAAGACATATTTGAAATGTTTTTTTTTTTATAAGTGACTGTTAAAGCTCCTTGTACTGTGTTATCACTGTTGACATTTAATACTGTTTCTGAGCAGCACTTATTGATTCCAGAACACAAGCTTTCTCTGATGTTGCTGATGTTGCCAGCCAAACTGTTTTTTTTTGAGAACATACCGTAAACTGAAGAAACAAGAGATAAGTTTCAATAGAATTATTTCTCATTTGTAATAATCTTGCATCTTTAATAAAACCCATAAGGTCAATGTCTGAAACTAATAGCTACTCAGATTAAATCATATATAAAAAATATCAAACATTCACATATAAAAATAAAACCATCTAAGTATGTATTAAATACATCATTAAAAACAAACAACCCTTAAAACCATCATTTCCCAGGAAAGGAGGGACCCTCCACTGATCCAGAGAAAAAAAGTTGTAAATGCTCAATAGAGAGCAATTAGATCAAATACTACAAGCAGAATTGAGACCTCACTGATTATGCACCATGAGATGAGTTTTTCTGAATTGAATTGCATCTCAAATTAAATCTCATCCATGAGTTTTCATGTGATAACCTTTACTCACTCACTGAATTAAATTAGGCCAAATATATATAGTGTGCTTACTGTGAGGGCTTTTTGGAGATCAATAATTTGCAAAATACTGAAATAGCGGGGTTAAACCAGAGTCCAGGAACGTTAATACCTAACATTGAGCCAGAAAAAGGTTTATCACATGAAAAGTCATAGGCGAGATACAATTTGAGATGCAATTTAATTCAGAAAAACTTCTCATTGTTTATCCTGTGAAAACTCTATTGAAGTCTATGGGAAAAAACTTGAACTGAATTAGGAGAAAAGTTTTTTTTGAATCTCGTCCTTGAGTTTCACATGATAAACAATGAGATGTCCCCCTTAATTAAATCTGACCCAGGGAGGCCCATTTATCAAAGTCCGAATTTATCTCAATATTTTCTGACAAAAAACTCCCACCAAAGCTGCACAGGTTTTTTTTGCCTTATTTATTAATACACTTTTTTATTTAATACCTTTTGTTTGTGGGAAAAAACCCTGAAAAAATAGTGACAAATACGAATCATATGAATTTTTCAGATTTTCCGCCCAAATTCAGATTTTTGCCTGAAAACCATAAAATCTTCAGATTACTGCAAAAAAGATCAAAATATATTTGGGACTTCTCCTATTGACTTATATGCAACCTTGGCAGTTCTGAGAAGCCGGATTTTCGGATTCCAACTTTTTACATCCTCGGGATATAATTAATCCTGAATAATTTGTGGGGTTTTTTTCCCCACTAAAAATTCTGATTTTATTATCATTCTAAAAAACACTAATTTTGGGGTTTTTGGCATTCAGAGTTTAGTAAATAACTTCTATGGTGTATTATGTGGTCCCACGGCCACAGTCATAATGGCTTTATTAAAAAACCTCTACTTCATTCAAACATCCAAGTACCACAACAGTTTTTGCTGTTTTTTTGTTGTTGTTGAACCTCTGTGTCAAGCTATTTTTTTTCAAATGTGCCATTAAAAGGCTATGTCCAAGGCTATGGCAGTCTGAAACATACCGTAGCAGAAGAGTAATGTCTGTGTTCGAACATTTCAACAGAAATGCAACAAACTGAAAGTTAGAATAAATATTATCAACCACAACATACACAGTAGGCTTCCTCTAGAGATATTGCTACTTCTTCCACCCAATAATAGCAGACATGTTATTTGCAAAAGTAAAAAATTATTATTATTATTATTATTAATAATAATAATAAATACACTGATTTCTTTGCAGTATTTGATAAAGTTGATAATGCTCTTCTCCTTCAGTCTCTCCTCAGACTACCTTAGTCCTATTTACATTGCCCTGTTCTGGTTTTCCTCTAACCTTATAATTGCTCAGTTAGTGTGTCCATAAGTAGAGTATGATTTCCCTTACCTCTTCCTGTACTGATCCCTTATTGTTATATTTATATGCTTCCTCCTAATTTTATTAAATACATTCATATTATTACCCTGTCTCACCTGACAGTATTTAAGATAAATCTCTCCTCTCTCAGCCAACATCTTTTAATCATTTCTTCTGGTTTATAACATAAAAATCTATATTAATGACCCAATTATCTCCTCTTCCCATGCCTGGTGACCTCGGTTTATATTTGATACTGCCCTCTCGTTCATTTCTCATATCTAATAAGCAAAGCATCCCACTTACATTTGCAGAATATTCCTTAAATACAACTGTTTGTTGCAAAAGATGCCACAAAAAATTCTAATTCATTTTCACATAATATGGGTCATTCATATTTGCATATATATATATATATATATATATATATATATATATATATATATATATATATATATAATAGCAAAAAAACTTCCGCACACATCTTGACGGCTTGAGTTTGTAAGCCGAAACGTTGAAATAAACCTTGAAATAATTCTACCAGCTTTTTTTCACTTATCAAGACTTATGTGTGCGGAAGTTTTTTGCTTTATAGATATGAATTTTTGCTCCAGCACCTAGGCATCACCATGGCTATCTGAGTGCACCTATCTAGTTATATGTAATGTATATATATATATACATATGTGCAAGAGCACAAAAGATTGCAAGAGCAGTGTCAGAACATGTAGCACAGCCTTGTCTTTATCTTTTGTAATGTGGGTTGCACGTCAACCTAGGCATCCCCCCTCCTGCCCCCTTCCCACCCAGTACCTTTAGTGTCATTCAGATGTGCAAGGTACAAGGCAAGTAGAGGAGGGAGAAAGCCTACGAGCCTACCCTGCCCGTACTTACTGAATGGAGAGCTGCCTAACACAGAAATGCCACAAACTGTCACCGGTCCTTTAATAATAAACAAGGCTTCTGTACTTATACATCTCACCAATAGTAATGGGCGGAACTGTCCCATTTCGCAGAAATATTAGTGAAACCGACCAAAAATTTGGAAAAACTTATTAAAGTCAATGGGCATCAAAATAATTTTGACACGCAGCAATTTTGACGCAAGGCAATTTTTATGAGTGCTACAATTCTGATGCAAGGCAATTTCTTTTTTGATGCGACAAATTTTTCGCCGACAAATTTTCTCCAGTTTCATGAATTTATTCGTGGGCCAATCCATGCCTGGCAAATTTATTCGCCCATCACTACTCATCAACTCTGCTAAGCTAACTTGCTTGTGCTACAATATTTTTTTATATATAGTATGCTCACCCTTCTTCAGCATAGAATTCCCTTTATTATAAACTGCAAGCCAATAATAACTGAGTGCACTATCTATAATTTTTGCGGAATCCTTATCTTGCCCTTTTCCACATCTTGTGTCTCATACCACTTTATCCTTTTACTTTGTAAGATCTAAAGAGCAAGACATTTGTTGAAACATCAGAGAGAGACTAAGATGAATAGGAGAGGGTCTAAATAATATAACAGAATGCCTATAAGTAAAATTGCTGCATTGCCTTGCAGCTCCAAGTCAGCCAAGTATTAAACAGATAAATTGCAGGCTGGATTAACTGCAGAAGTGCGGATACACTGCTGCCTGACTAAGAGGTCCAGACGAGCAGTCATAAAAAGAAAGACAAACCAACTTCTAAAAATGTGTGGTTTTCCTATTTTTTGTAAAATCTCTAAAATTCAAGATTTATTAGATGTAAAAAACACTAAAAACTCTAATACAAAAATTTGCAATAGCATTTTTCTATGAGTATATATATATATATATATAATTCAACAAAGAAGGTCCGCACTCTCAGGGCTTAAAAATAAAAAATGGTTTATTGTAAAAAAGACTAACGTTTCGGCCTCTCCGAAGCCTTTCTCAAAGTACAGACAAGTATACAATGAAGGCCTTATATACCCTAGATGGCGGGAAAGGCCAATTGACTGACAGCATCATCATCATCATCATCATCATTATGCGACAATTGCTATAGTTGTTTAGATTCACATGTATAACACATTAAAATTCATAACATTTATTATATTAAGACCCCAATTCAAATGATTAAGGAAATAAAAACATACTATGTAGCGATATTGTTTGTAGCTTTTTGTTCTACACCGCTCAGTCACCTGGCTATATTGTTAACGCTACATAGTAAAAATGTTCGAGTGTAGATGGAAGGTCTGGATATCAAAATACCCCAAGTGCAATATATAAAGATACAAAGAAAAAAATAAGGATACGAAGAAAAATATATACAGCATGAAACATGAAGCCTAGAACATGTAGTTAGTCATGATCCCTCAGACAACTCAGATATCGATGCTAAATCTAAGCTAATGGTGCAGAGGCCATCTCTTTGTCAGTATACTACAAATTAACCCATTGGTAATATGTCAGTGTTGTATTGTATAGATACTTATAGGAACACCCATCTTCCCACCTGTGCTAGTGTGCATATAACACCTAAAGTGACTCTAGTACTTCTTATATAGCCCCTTGTGTTGGGAGTATTAACCCTTAATAAAACAACAGCTCCCAATTCATAATCTATCTCAAGGAACCTATTAAGTGAGCCGATGTGCTGGAAAATATGTGCTGAAAATTTATATACCATGCTTATCGTCCAAAAATATATCTAATTAAATATCCAAATTAATAAATGCATAAAAAATACATAAATTAAACACAACTGTGTCTTAAAGTTTAAAACAAAAAAGAAATAGAGAATAAAAAAGGAATAAAAAATGAAAGATAAAAAACCAGCATGAAAAAGTCCCCAAAATTTGTGAGACGTATTGTTCAGTCAAAGTGTCCATGTTATTAGACTTGAATAGAGTCAACTGGGTAATCGGAGTTTGTGGCTTCCACTTATTGGCCCCACGATTGTAGTACTGACTATGGCAGACTTTAACACACCAGCTCTTTGCCGTTTAGCAGGTCGACCAGAAAACAGGCATCAGTGCGTGTCTAACGGAGCTAGAAACGAACCTCCCGCAGTGCAGGGACGGCTCAGCCCCGATCCGGCCGCCTTGCAGAGCCTGGCCTCCAGGAAGCCGCAATTCATTATAGCCACCCGCACAGAGTGAGTCGGGATAGGATCTATCAAACAACCGAACTCACCGACGATCGCCAACTTCAGTTTTTCCATACTCACGCGCCTTTATATGGACGCAGTGTTGAGGCGGGTTGTGTCGATCCTTAGCTGTAAAGGAATTTACATGGCTTCAAAAAGCTGTTACCAGGATTGGCGCTGCAAGGCCAGCATTGGGACTGACGTTTTTACCCCTTCTCTTTGAGGTCTGTAATGGTCTGCACATGGGGGAAATAGTCGAGGCCGACAACGATGGCCGACTTTGTGGACGCTATGATGATAAACCCCCCACATGACTCCCTCTGCATATAATATGATACATACAGCATGAAGACGATACATACTGCATGAATTTCTGTTACTGCAGACACGATGATCCAAGCCACATGAATGGATACTGATTTGCATGATCCGCTACATTGTTTGTGTTACAAACAAGATTTACCGCACACATGGCGTTTGAAGCCATGTAAATTCCTTTACAGCTAAGGATCGACACAACCCGCCTCAACACTGCGTCCATATAAAGGCGCGTGAGTATGGAAAAACTGAAGTTGGCGATCGTCGGTGAGTTCGGTTGTTTGATAGATCCTATCCCGACTCACTCTGTGCGGGTGGCTATAATGAATTGCGGCTTCCTGGAGGCCAGGCTCTGCAAGGCGGCCGGATCGGGGCTGAGCCGTCCCTGCACTGCGGGAGGTTCGTTTCTAGCTCCGTTAGACACGCACTGATGCCTGTTTTCTGGTCGACCTGCTAAACGGCAAAGAGCTGGTGTGTTAAAGTCTGCCATAGTCAGTACTACAATCGTGGGGCCAATAAGTGGAAGCCACAAACTCCGATTACCCAGTTGACTCTATTCAAGTCTAATAACATGGACACTTTGACTGAACAATACGTCTCACAAATTCTGGGGACTTTTTCATGCTGGTTTTTTATCTTTTATTTTTTATTCCTTTTTTATTCTCTATTTCTTTTTTGTTTTAAACTTTAAGACACAGTTGTGTTTAATTTATGTATTTTTTATGCATTTATTAATTTGGATATTTAATTAGATATATTTTTGGACGATAAGCATGGTATATAAATTTTCAGCACATATTTTCCAGCACATCGGCTCACTTAATAGGTTCCTTGAGATAGATTATGAATTGGGAGCTGTTGTTTTATTAAGGGTTAATACTCCCAACACAAGGGGCTATATAAGAAGTACTAGAGTCACTTTAGGTGTTATATGCACACTAGCACAGGTGGGAAGATGGGTGTTCCTATAAGTATCTATACAATACAACACTGACATATTACCAATGGGTTAATTTGTAGTATACTGACAAAGAGATGGCCTCTGCACCATTAGCTTAGATTTAGCATCGATATCTGAGTTGTCTGAGGGATCATGACTAACTACATGTTCTAGGCTTCATGTTTCATGCTGTATATATTTTTCTTCGTATCCTTATTTTTTTCTTTGTATCTTTATATATTGCACTTGGGGTATTTTGATATCCAGACCTTCCATCTACACTCGAACATTTTTACTATGTAGCGTTAACAATATAGCCAGGTGACTGAGCGGTGTAGAACAAAAAGCTACAAACAATATCGCTACATAGTATGTTTTTATTTCCTTAATCATTTGAATTGGGGTCTTAATATAATAAATGTTATGAATTTTAATGTGTTATACATGTGAATCTAAACAACTATAGCAATTGTCGCATAATGATGATGATGATGATGATGATGCTGTCAGTCAATTGGCCTTTCCCGCCATCTAGGGTATATAAGGCCTTCATTGTATACTTGTCTGTACTTTGAGAAAGGCTTCGGAGAGGCCGAAACGTTAGTCTTTTTTACAATAAACCATTTTTTATTTTTAAGCCCTGAGAGTGCGGACCTTCTTTGTTGAATTGTATTTCTAAAAATTTTGGACACTGCACCCAGGCACGTTTACACCATTTTTCGTGAGTGCCGGCTTCCCCATGGATCTATATATATATATATATAGAAACCCAGGCAGGTCTCTGCACTCCCTTCAGGGCAATCAGGACCGGGTGCTGCAGCAGCGCTTCTCATACATCAAATCCACAGTTGTAAGCAGCGCACACCGGAGTTTAAAAAATTTGTTTCTTTATTTATCAAAAGATTAAAACCATAGTCGCAAGGATCGACGTTTCAGTCAGGATCTAAGACCGTTATCAAGACCG
The DNA here is from genome assembly GCF_017654675.1 of Xenopus laevis. NCBI lineage: Eukaryota > Metazoa > Chordata > Amphibia > Anura > Pipidae > Xenopus > Xenopus laevis. The sequence goes on from NC_054371.1 coordinate 191,107,966, forward strand.
TTATATATATATGTGTAAAAATAGCATTGCATTCTACAGGTCGAAATAAAAAATAATTCAAAAATTTAATAGTACAAAATGAATGACTTAATATTTTGCCAACATGTTTTTTTTTTTATTTTGACTTGTAGAGTGCAATGCTATTATATATATATATATATATATATATATATATATATATATATATATATATATATATATATATATATATATATATATATATATATATATATATATATATAACCAAAGGAATGGTGCACTCCGTAGACAAAATTAATACCTGTGTGCCAGCATGGGAAATAAGCAGTGAAAAAGGATTGCGGCACTCACAGGGTTTTAGTGAAAAAACAAAAAATGTTTTATTATTAAGCCTCAACGTTTCGATCCCCCACAGGGATCTTCGTCAGGAGCAAAAACAAACAAAAAAAACCCAAAAAACAAAAAACAAGAAGATCCATGTGGGGGGATCGAAACGTTGAGGCTTAATAATAAAACATTTTTTGTTTTTTCACTAAAACCCTGTGAGGTGCCGCAATCCTTTTTCACTATATATATATATATATATATATATATATATATATATACAGACAAATACAAGAGGTCCTCTGCACTCAACCTATTATCAATATATTTAAGACAGAGACATTTTGTGCATACTGCTACTAAAAAATGCCTTACCCTTTAAACAAAACAGGGATTGTTTGTCCATATATTGCAATATATTTAAGCTGGCCAACTACGTCAAAGTCATCCCATATCTGGCCAGTCCTATGCTCAATTTTCATCTGATTCATTAATAATTCTATTGCTTCAATAAACATTTTACAAAGGGACTAAGGAGCAAATTTACTAGTGTAAAGTGTGAAGCAGCTAACGCTAGCGAAAATTCGCCAGCGTGACGTCATTTCGTTACTTTGCTGATTTACTAACGGGTGCTGGCGTAATTTTGCTAGCGAAGTGGACCTACGCTATCGCTACTTCGCACCCTTACGCCAGGTGAAGTTACGCTATGGCGAAGGGATGTAACTACGATAATTCACTAACTTGCGCATTTTATTGAATGTTACCTCTTGCGCCAGACTTTACTTCACCATGTCAGACCAGGCGAAGTTCAATACAATAGATAGGAGTTTGTCCAAAAATAGTTGAAATTTTTCTAAGTCCCAAAAAATGCTGAAGTCTTTTTTACTTTTTTAACGGTCATAGTATGAAAAATAGCGTAAATTTTTTTGGGGGTACCCTCCTTCCCCCCTACATTTCTTAACATATGGCAACTCAACGATACAGTGGGCACATGTGTAGGGCAATAGAACACCTTTATTTTATTTTTTAAAGGTTTCCTGGGCTTGGTAGTATAATGTAGTTGCTGTGGCATATACGTCCATTATATTTTAACTTCGCACTGTATGCAAATTCACTAGTGTAACTTCCCTTTGCCTGACGAAGTAAAGGTAGCTCAACTTCGCTACTGTTCGCCTTCCTGAGCACAACAACGCATTTTAGTGAATTTGCGTAGCGCTGGCGAAACTACGTCTGGCGAAGTTCGGCGAAGCTGTCGCTGGCGCAATTTAGGATCTTAGTGAATTTGCCCCTAAGTTTTACCTGCAACTTACTAGCTGCTTTCAAAGTAAAACTCCCAAACTTGGCTGCCCTTTTATTAGACACCAGTGGGATCACCTGACTATAGTTGGAAAGGGTGGGAGCTTATATAAATATTCATAGAAAAATTCTGAAACGTGCCAGGATTTCAGTTAAAAATAACTTATTTATTGGATGCAATTGGATTATTTTTAAGTGAAATCCTGGTGTGCTTCAGCATTTTTCTTTGAATGTGCCAGATCATAAGTTAACTACTATTTCTGACTTGATTGATTAAAGAAATTTAAATTATCAGTGGACTTTGGCAGTCTTACAATTTTGGGGCCACATTGATCAACGCGGTTCGGTTGAAAAATTGTCAAACCGGTCAACAAAATCTTGTACATTTGTGGTTTAAATGTAGAAACTTGCAGTATTTTAGCAGAATTTTACTTTTGTCAAGTAAAATGTAATGGACCTACTCCTACCTTTATTATTTCTATTGATGGCATGCTCATTAACCCTGATGATTTAGAATGCTGCCTTGATTTAATCTTTAAATCTTCCAATTCCTTCTCAAGCCACATCAATACTACCGTCAAAATCTTAAGCTTCCTTGACAGTATTGCTAAGATCAATCATTCTTCTGCTCTCACTTTCCCCCCTCCCCATCTGTACTATTAATATATTCTAACAAATGTGCAATACACAAGTAGCAGTATATAAATACAAATATACATATAAGCTAAGAAAAAAACTCATCACTGCTGTGACATTGACAAATCATGCCCCTAAATGTCCAATAGCTTCTTGTAGGGGAATTATAACACAATGGGGGGGGATTCTTAAAAGTAACAAGAAAGGTTAAAGCCAGCCAGCAGGAGAAAATAGCATCTATGAAATATCCTAAAACTGCAAGTTAAAAACTCCTACATCTGAACTGTACAAGTGTGTATGTGTGTGTGTGTGTTTGCACACCCCCCTATAATAATTTCTTTAATTCACCCTTTATTCTGCTGAAATGACCCTCCACCCCACCAAAAAAGTCATGCATGTATAGATCCTCAGGATATCATTAACTGAATTGGCCCACAATTCCATGTAGTAATCCAAACCATCAACCCACAATTGATTGCATCATGGTAATTTAGCTTATTTCGTATGCGGTCAAATTGTACTAATATCCACTCTTGTAGGTTGATTGGTTGGTATTAGGGGCATTTCTTGTAAATTTGCTAACATCATATATCACCGTTGTATTTTGCTTCAGAGAGCCCAGTGTGAAAGAAAAAGAGTGAGAGAGAAAATTATATATAATTCAGCAAAGGTATGGACGTATACTTCAAACTACAAGTAAGACTTTAATCTCTTTCTTGTTGAAGTTGTGAGGCAAAACTTGTTTACAATGGTATGAGATGGCAACGAGGATGTAAACAATGGCCAAGGTGGCACGTGGCACATATAAGGGAAGATGAAGCTGAAATTGCTTCTCTAAAACAGCCCTTGACCTCTTAAAAGCATACAACCGATATTTCAGCACTTGAAAATCACAGCAAAGAGAAATGAATGAAGTCAGCCTTTTCTTTTCTGCTGGCCCAAAATGAATTGCAACACTTGAGATAGCAGTAATATTAAATTATAGTTATTTATATTTTTTCAGCCACTTTACTGTTGTGTTGTACGTTTTTATTGTAGAACACCAAAAAAATAAGCATAAAAATATACATTACATGCTTTTCTATTCAGGCAAGTTGTGGGACAGCAAACTCCGTCCTGTCCCTTTTTGTAGGTCTGGGGTCCTACCCACAGTGTATAAGATATTCACATACAATAGCTGAGTAGTGGACCCCAACAGAGGCAGACCAGAGTTGAAAGTAGATTGGGTTTCTTGAACCAAGTTGGAAGTGCAGGATTTGGTGCATGGCCTAAAGTGTCCCTCTTTTTTACATTCAAAGCACCTAATAACAGGAAGCATTGCAGTTGTCCACTATGGAACATACTGGTCTGTAGACTACAAGATAAGCAAGTATTCATATTAAACCATGCTACTGTAGTTCTACACAATAAACATATGCAGTGTCAAGATACTGTAGATAAAGGGGCAGATTTATTCATGCTCACATTTTTTTTCCAAACACTCTGGGGGGACCAGCCTTTATTGACACATGTATGGCCACCTTCCTGTTCATCAATGCCACTAAATTTCAGCACCCTATAGAAAATAACTGCCTTCCACTTCTTAAAGCAGTTGAATCAATGCTGACAAATTGACATTTTTAGGTACATAAAATGATCATAAAATTACCAAGCATTTATACTGCATCAAGTTAAATCAAATTTGGCGGTTCGAATTATTTTTCATAGACTGGCACCTCCCAGTTTGGTTGCCTGTCTTGGAAAAATTGTCTCTTGATCAAATCACTGGTCTCAAAGGCTGATCCTCCCCCACTGTAGCTTTTGTAGTGGGGGGAGGGGATCTCCAGAAGAAATTGCAAATCTTCAATGTCCAATCTCAATTGCATCCGGGTTACAGATCCAGAAGGGTTTTGTAGCTGTTAAGCTCTGACACCCACTGGTCAGAGAGCTGTCAGACACATTCTGATTAACCGAAACTTTGATTTGCATTGATACATTTATCAACGTTCTGGACAGTTGGGAGATTATGCAACTACTGGGACTGTCTCTGGATCCAGTATTTTGTAAATCTGCACCGTGGTTTTTTATAGACTTTAAGTGGACAGCAAAATTACAAAAAAATACAAAAGCAGAATAACACGAAATTAGGTTTTGTAACTAAATGAAGCAATAATATAAAGAAAAACCATCTGTATACAACACAATATCTTAAAACTCCATCTACTAGAAAATAATCCACCATTTAACAGCAAACAAATACATTTTCGAGTATGCTTTAATCTTAGTTATGCTTTCCACTTGATATCTAGAGTAGTTTTGTTAGTTCATAGGAAAATTTACCAGTATGTGAATTTATGTGAAAGTATGAACGTCATTGTGTTCATGACCGATAAGCTGATTACAATATGGCAAAAGCTACCTCTTTTATTAAAAAGATATTTTGAGCTCCATTAGTCTGATCCACATTTTTTTGTTGTTTTTTCACTTGTCTTTATGCTTATATTGCCATACACAGTAAGCTCTCTATACACAGTAATAGCACAAACAGAGGGACAAGAATAATAATTATATTATTATAATAATAGTTCTCCAAGACATAGGAACTGATTTTAGTTCTAAAAAGATTTAGGAAAAGTTCTTAGAGAGGAATTTAAAGGGGTTGTTCACCTTTGAATTAACTTTTAGTATGGTGTAGAGAGTGATATTCTAAGACAATTTGCAATTGGTTTTCAGTTTTTTATTTGTAGTTTTGCTTTTTATTTGGCAGCTCTCCAGATTGCAATTTCAGCAATCTGGTTGTTAGGATACAAATGACCCTAGTAACCATGCATTGATTTGAATTAGAGACTGGAATATGAATATGAGAGGACCTGAATAGAAAGACGAGAAGTAAAAACTAGCAATACAATAAATTTGTAGCCTTACAGAGCATTTGTTTTAAGATGGGCTCCGATTTTAAAGCTGGAGGCAGAAGAAAGAGTCAGAAGAAAAAGGCAAATAATTAAAAACTACAAAAAATAAATTATGAAGACCGATGTAAAAGTTGCTTAGAATTAGCCATTCTATTACAAACTAAAAGTTAACTTGTGAACCACTGGAATTCAAAAAGTAAAGTAAAAAAAAAGACAGGAAAGGGCAGGTTGGTCTAAAAAGATGATATAAGGATTTGGAAAGGAAAAGAGAAAGTATAGAGTCACGAGTAAAGATATACTGTAAAGTGAGATCTATGTCAAGGGCTTTGAACCTCAATCAAGATTTTACAGGTGTAGCAACACTTTTGCTCTTAGATGAGGGCAAGAGAATTCTTGCATCCTTACAATTTGAAAGGTTTTTTAGTACTACAGTAGTGGTTGCAGTAGTCTCAGCTGAATAAAATTATTTTTTTTATAAGTTGCTTAAGACTTATGGGGGAATGTAATTAAAGTTGCAAAGAGAAAAACAATTTGCACCAATAAAAATAAAAATCCACATCTCGCAATGTAATATTGTTCCTTAAACTGTTATTACATTGCAAATTTTAATTGCGCACTCTTAAGAAGTGCTTGAAGGTGTCACAATCTTTTGGAGCAAACATTACGACTTTTTCAGTAAGACGTTTTATTACATTTACTGCGCATTGACGCAAACTATAAACTTCGCAAACAGTCTCTACTGTCGGAAGTGGTCGCTAAACAGTTTCCAGGTTCTCAAAAGCTATATTAAATTCGTGCAAAGCAAAATTTTTTCCCGCAAAGGCATAACTTTTCACATTGCAAATAGTTTTTCCATTACCAACTTTTATGACATTCCCCATTATTGGTTTATCAGTTGCTTAAGACTTAAGAAAGCAATCTATGTTGCAAAGGAAAACTCAAAAGATTTTGGATGTGGCAGAAAATTTGGGGCAAATTTACTAAAGGGCGAAGTGACTAACGCTGGCGAAAATTAGTCAGCGTGACGTCATTTCGGTACTTCGTTGATTTACTAATGTCGCTGGCGTAAATTCGCTAGCGAAGTAGATAGACTCTAGCGTTACTTTGCTCCTAACACCTGGCGAATTTGCCCTCTGTCAAATGGACGTAACTACACAAATTCACTAAGATGCGGATTTTACTGAACGTTACCTCTTGCACCAGACTTGCCTTCACCACCTCAGACCAGGCGAAGTGCAATAGAGTTGATAGAACTTTCTCAAAATTTAGTTGAAAATTTTTCTACGTCCCAAATACACTGGTGTCTTTTCCTTTTTTCAGGGTGATAGGCTGCAAAAGAGCGTAAATTTTTTTTGGGGTAACCTGCTTTCCCGCTCATGTGTAGGGCAGAATAACAACTCTATTTTCTTTTATTAAGGTTTCCTGGGCTTGTGTAATGTAATGTATTTGCTGCAACATATACGTGCATTGAACTTTAACTTCCCACCGTATGCAAATTAGGCAACGCTAGTGCAACTTCGCCAGCGTTCAGCACTCTGGGCGCAACTTTGGATTTTAGTGACTTAGCGTTGTCCTGGCAATCTACGCCTGGTGAAGTGTTGCGCTTTGTGCAAAGCCATCGCTGGTGAATTTTCGGAGGCTAGTAAATTTGCCCCTTTATGTTGCTACCTGGAAAATAATTTACTTTGTCTTATTTTTTTACATGTTTATCATTTCTAGGGTTGCACCAAATCCACTATTTTGGATTCGGCCTAACCCCCGAATTCTTCACGAAAGATTCGGCCGTATACTGAACCGAATCTGAATCCTAATTTGCATATGCAAAGTAGGGGTGGGAAGGGGAATTTTACTTCCTTGTTTTGTGACAAAAAGTCACGTGATTTCCTGCCCACCCCTTATTTGCATATGCAAATTAGGATTCAGATTAGGTTCTGCCAGGCAGAAGCATTCAGCCAAATCCGTATCCTGCTGAAAAAGGCCGAATCCTGGCGGAATCCCGAACCAAATCCTGGATTCGGTGCATCCCTACTAATTTCTAGTATTCTGCACTTCACTGATCACTCACACCAACAATTTGCAGTACATTGTTGCATACTGTTACTGAATCGTTACTTGCATATTTATGCTTAATGTATTGAGTATTTTCTTTGTGCAAAGTATTATTTGCCTGTCTGGGATGAGTTTCTTCATCCACCTGTCAGTTAGGCTCAGTGCCGCTTATGATTCTCTTTCACACTAGTAAAGAGATGTTTAAAACAATAATATTTGGTATTTTATCATTTGTAAATTATTTATTCAATACGATTTTTTTTTTTGTGTGATATTTTTGTATATGTTGTATTTATCCAACAGTTTGTTACCTACTGTGTCTTGGGTGCTGCCACTATGTAAGATTGTGTTCAAAATAACTTATTTTTCTTGGTTTGTTTTTTGACAGGAACCATGTTGCAGTAATTGAAGGTCAAATATTAAAAATATTCTTAACAATAGCAGGTAGTAACATTGTTTAAGTAGTTAAAAGGGTTAAACACGTGAAGGTGTGGCAGAAGTGTAATACAATGAGATTAATCTTCTCTTTCAGAAAGCTGCCATTTGGCAGTTTAGAATTTCTAGTTCCAGAGGGTTAACAGCCATCCTTTTCCAATCTGTCACAATTACTGTACCGCTGAAAAACATCCTGTCAAATTAGCTATGTTTCCAAGCTAACACAGAGGTGAATAAAAGAATAAATTGTTCTCTCCTGCTAACCTTGTGGCTCACAGTGCAATGATTGTATTGACGCAGATGCATTTACTTAAATTGTGGGTCAGCAGCACAATTCTGCTCCCTTTGACTTCATATCAGGAAAGGGAAAGCTAATTGGATAGCAGAAGTCCTAAAATAGTATTTGTGAAGTGTCTATTAAAGACTGCAACAAGAGTAAAATGCCTTTTAAATCACTGGATTTATTCCTATAGTTGGTTCCTTTAGAGAAAGAACTAGAAGCATATGGATTATGAGAAAGAATTAAAAACATATGTTACATTTCTTTTTTTAAACAACCCAAAACAAACAACCCAAAACAAAAATAATATACATATTTGAGTTGTGATGGTTATAATAGCTGCAATTTATGTTGGTGCAGATACAGCATTATGCCTATAGCCGTTGTTGTTAACAGCAGTTATTAGTGCCTAAATGGAAATGAGGATATAAAGCAAATAGATGTAGGTCATGTGTGTTCCAGGGAGTCTGGGTCGCACTAGCCCCCCCCCCACGCTTGAATCTGTCTGGTGCCCCTCTTGTTTCATACGTCAATCTAATTGGTATTAGATCATCAATCACTCCCAGTAGGCATACCACCAGGTCGACTATCTGTGGTGTGTGCCCAGTACGGTGGCTAGGGTCTCCATTACCTTGGTCCAGAATAACTGCACTGGGGGGGCAGGACCAGATCATATGGATAAAACTAGCACCTGGAAGTTTGCATCGGGGGCACAGATCGTCTTGGATTTTCCCAACTTTTTTCAGTTTTTTCAGTTTTTATCAGACTGTCCCTTATTGAGATTATAAAGCTATAGGCTGTTTCTATTGCCTCTTTCCACTGTCAGAAATGGCTTCTGTCCATAGGAGGTTGACTCTATCAAAGTGGGGTTTGACCGTTATCATGATGTTCTGGGATATTCTAGACAGTAGTTTGCCAGGGGAGGGGTGATAGAGAGTATTCTCTATATTGACCATGGACATTGTTAGGGCAAGTGTGTGGAACTGTGTATGAAAGGCTGGAAGAACCCATAGGGGCAAATTCGTAGTTGCGCCAGCATCCGCTTCGCCATACTTCGCCAGGTGTATTTTCGCCAGCGCTACGCAAATTCACTAAAATCCAAAGTTGCACTCAGGGGAAGTGTAAGGTTGCGAAGTTGCGCTAGTGTTAATTCGCCAAGCAAAGTGAAGTTATGCTAGCGATGCTTAATTTGCATACGGCGCCAAATTCAAGTTACAATGGAGGTATATGTAGCAGCACTACACAAGCCTGGGAAACCTTCAAAACAGCAAATTAAATTTTTATTTTGCCCTACATGTGCCCACTGTATAGTTAAGTTGCCATGAGTTAGGAAATGTAGGGGGGAAGGAGGGTAGCCCCTAAAAAAGTTTTCAATCTTTTTCAGCCTATCACCCATAAAAAATTTAAAAACGCCAGCGTTTTTTGGGACTTAGAAATTTTTTTAACTTTTTTCTACTCTATTGCACTTCGCCTGGTCTGAGGTGGCAAAGGAAGTCTGGCGTAAAAGGTAGCGTTCAGAAAAATCTGCGTAGTTACGTCTATTGCGCGAATTCGCCAGGCGTAAGGGTGCGAAGTAACGCCAGTGTCCGTTAGTGAATCGGCGAATAAACGAAAAATGTGATACGCTGGCGAATTAACGCTAGAGTTAGGCGATTCGTCGTTTAGTGAATTTGCCCCATAGAGTTTTAATTTAGATTAGATTTGTCTTGTAATTCATGGAATGGCCTAGGCGTGTCCAGTATCTGAAATCAGGCAGGTCATGTAGGTGAGAGAGTAGTGAGTTGCCCCACAGGGGAAGGTTGGGTGATAGGTGTGGTAAAGGGTGGCCCAGGAGTTATAGCGCCATTGACCATGCTTTGTGTGGGTGGCGAGAGTGCTTGGCAGAGTAGGCATGTCGGAAGGATGCCTATAGGGGTAGGTACCAAGGTTCTCAATCGAGTGGAGGATGGAGGCTTGGAAGATCATGTTGGAATTGTAGGGGTTGGGAGAGAAACACCATTGCAAGTAGTAGATCTGGGAGGCCAGGTAATAGAGATAAAAGTGTGGGAAGGCCAGTCCCCCTTTTATAATATGGGCCGTCAGTTTTTTAGATTCATCCTCATTAGGGGATCGTCAAAGCTAGGACTGTAAAGATGAGAAAGCAGTTTGATTAATTTTGCAGTTTATCAAACCTTTTCTAGCCAGAAAAGTTTCCTGACAGTGAGGAAAATGTTTCATGAATTGAATCATTTATCAAAGTCGTTTGTTTGTCAGAATGAGGTGGATTGTTTTGAACAGTTGAACACTAGTGATGAGCAATTCTGTCTCGTTTCAACAAAAAAGTTAGCGAAATGACGAAAAATTCAAGTAACAGATTAAAGTATATGGGCGACTTTGTGCACAATTTTTTTTCTAGCAATATACATGGATGTTTTTTCGCAGTACTTTCCACACCTGCCATGTTTCGCTTTGCAAATTTGCTGATTTGCATTGGAGTCAATGGGAAGGCAAAATCACATGCATTTTTTCACTCAGTATACAGCAACACACATGCCCTATATTGTTAGAGAACTTCCTATCCTAAAAGCTACAACTGCTTTTTCAATAGAAAAAAAAGGTTGCCATGTTGCCAATTTCTTAAAAATATATCTGTTTTTTGACATTACCTTACTGGTAAAACTACTACTACACTTAGTAACAATGTTGCTGTTTAACCTATAGCTTATATATAATTAAATTACAAACACAGACATAACTAATAAATCTGACCACCAACAGATACTCTGGATGCTCAAATGCCATTAGTTAATGCGGAAGGAGAGGGGGAGTATAATATGATGCATGGGTGTTTTCTTGCCTACTGTGCATTTTTTTTGTCTACCAGTTTTGTCTACTGAATATACAGCAGCAAGATTACAGTAAATGAGTTTGATTCTTGGAGATACTTAGTAAGGTTTGTGCAGTTCAGTCTACTAATTGCTTTGTATTTGAATGAGCTATAGAGGAAATGTATTTAAGGCAGATCATTGTGTGTTTATAATTGAAAGATCATAGTCAGATTTTTTACACCATATAATATTTGGTTGTGAAGCAGTCTCCTGGTAACCCCAAAACCTACCAACCATAATTTAAGCATATGGTAAGTCTGTTGCCCATTTAGACCCAGACCATATTGGCTGTTCCACTGGCCTGTAGATATGCTAAAAGTAATTTAGTTTGAGATAGGCTAAAAGAGTTAACTTGAGGTGCTTGCTCCAATGATAATGTTGCTGCCTTGATACAAGTTACAAAAGTACTGAGAATATCATTTATCTGCACTTAAATTATATTGCTGTCTTACTGTTTTTACAGCCATACAGGTTTGGTTAAACTGAAGAGTTTATTTCTACTACTATAAATGAATATAATGCACCGGCACTTCAAAAAGGCCAAAGGTCAAGGTAAAGTAAAGAAAGTAAGAATTTATTCAAAGTATATGTTCAACAAAAGCCCAATGCATTTCATGCCATAGAGTACTCAATCAAAGGGTTTAGAAGTTTTACTGAGAATAAACCAAATTAAGCTAAATAAAATGACGTTTTCTTAGATCTATGTAGGTTAATCTGTTTCTCAGGACTTCCTTCTCTCTACATAGACACGTGTTATCTTAAATTTTATTGCGGATGAGTACCAAGTCCTTATGCCAGAGTTGCATGGTTAATGAACTATGTGGGTATATTTTACCAATTGTTTGTACATCCCAACAGATTTGACAGATTGTGTGAAGAAGATGAAAGTGTGAAATCTGGAATGGCAGTTTTAGATGGGGCTCTAGACCTTGCTAACAGCCTTCAGACTAGCTTCTGGTGGGGAAGAGAGCAGGGCATGTTCTAAATAGATTGTGGTTATAGGGGATTCAGTTATTAGAAAAATAACAGGGTATCTGTCATCTGGACAGCTACAACTGTTTGCGGTCTTCCTGGTCAGGCGTGGAAAGGTCACCAAGGCCCGGGCCTAGGGCGGCAGGATTTTAGGAGGCAGCATACTGCCCAACCACACCCACGTTGGTTCAAAAACCCTGGGGATGTGCAGGAGATACAATAGTTTTTTAAACTTCCTGTGCGCCAATCCCCATTGCTTCAAAAATGGGAGGGGACGGAGCGACGAATGACAGCAGGCCTAAGGGCGCCCGCTATGTAAATCCGGCCCTGTTCCTGGTGCCAGGGTTTCGATTGTGTGGTTGATAAATGATTTGGTGGGACTGAGCATGACCCAACTATCTTGGTACGTATTGGTACTAATGACAATTAATGGTAGGTTGAATGACTGTAAAGAGTGAGTTCAAGGATTCAAGTTCTTCCAATGTAATTGTTTTGGAAATTTTACCTGTGCCATGTAGGAAGACAGCGGGAGCTTAAGGGGCGTAATGTATGGCTTGCAAGTTTTGCGGCAGATTTATCAAAATATGAGTTTAGAGCTAAATAAATAAAAACACCCACATTCCATTAATTCCTATGAGATTTTTTATAATTGTTTTTACCAGTGGGTGAAAGTTAGAAATCACCATTTGATAAATAAGGCTCTAGAAACCCCACAGGAATGAATAGAACATGGGTGAGTTTTTATTTATTAAGCTTTAAATGCACATTTTGATAAATCTGCCCTTGGGGGAAGAAAGGTTTTGGTTCGAAAAAAATATTTTTTAAATCTTTAAATAGTAAAAAAAAATGATTATAAATTTTACCTCTTTATAGGTCGTTGTTAGAGTACAGTTTTGGGCTTTGTCAGAAATAATGTAGATACATTGCACCAGTTTTTTTTGTTGAAATCTCTCCGTTTTAGGCAGCCTTTCAGCACTATTTCTGGCCCCACCATTTCCTTTTGTATAAAATTGTACATTGTAAAATGATCACAGTGGTACTTAATATTCAAGGTGAGGCCTTACTTGTTCTTTGTAGTCATAGCACCATTTTTCTTTTTATGATTCAAAGCCCCGGATACCTACATCTGGAGAAGCACAGACATGCAGATTACCAGCCTATTTTATTTTAATGTCTATTCAGCATCATGTTTTGGGTCCCATGTGTCACTTATCAAGCATGCCAGAAGCATGGTACTGAATACACAGAAAAATCATTTAAAAAGTTAATCTGCCTGTCTGTGCTCCTGCCTCTGTATGAATCTAGATAATGCTACTGTCCCTGTGGACACAGAAGGAGTATTGCAGCACTTAGCCCTTTGCCTCATGATTGACTCTATCTTGCTGTTGATCAGTATTATATTGGCTCTAGCTGCTACAGACTCCTATCACTTTGCTACAGCTATGTGCCTTATCTACTCATAGATACTCTTCAAGGGGCTCACTAACTTAGCTCCACACTAAAGGATCACACATTGCTTAGACCACCAAGCATTACTATTTGAAGATTTATCGTCTCATTTATTATATAGACTTGTAAAAATAAAAATGAGCACAGTATGATATTACTACTGGAATAAAACTACAGTAGCTCTCAAGTGGTCTAATGGTTCTTTAAAGTTGCATGCAGCATATTTTTCCTAACACTTCTGTTGAATCAAATCTGCTTTGCTAACAATCATTATGATTGAATGAATTGATGCAAAGCAGAGCTGACAGATAATGGCACTATGGAACAGCATCTATGACTGTCAAAAAAAAATAATTCTGTAACCCACAGTGTAATCTTTGTTTTTTTTTTAAAAAAAAAAATTAACCATTTTATAGTATGTAACATATTATTACTTATCTTTACTGTTAACTTATGCTCTTAAAATACATAATTTTGCGTTTAAGAAATTATAGACAATAAGCTGTAATCATCTCTGGATGATTCTCCTGAAAAAAAACCCAGAAATTTTCTTGTCTACACAATGGGGGCTTTCTTCTACTCCAATGTCAATGATTCTATATATCAAAATAAAGCAGGCAGGGAATAATTAAATACAGAATGCAGCACATTAGGCACATATTATAATAAATGTTATAAAGAAACCACAGGATTACAACTAAAAGACAAACAAAAAAGTAAGGAAAAATTCATACAAAGATATTTATAGTCAAGTGGTAGAATACATGCTATCTCTACCTACAGCTACAGAAGAGCAAATTAAATGATACACCTGCATAATTTGTCTCTCTAAAATAAAATAAGATATAAAAAATTTAAAATCCTGACTCAAAGCATATGGGTAACTACTGAAGGTCAATAAGTACAGTTGCAGTGATCTAGCAGCATTTATCTCATAGCTATGGCAGATGTGAAAATAAGCCCCGTGACATCATTGCTGACATCACAGAAAGGCTAACAGTTATTAGCTGTACTACAGATATTGCAGTGTAAGAATCAGTGGTTAATTTTAAATGCATTTCTGGCAACAGTTGCAGCCAAAGGAGAGCAATGCCAGAACTTTATGAAGACTTACACGTGGTGCTAATAAATTACTAAATTATGGTTCATTATTCATCAAAAACGAACCCGCAAATTATGCAGTTTCTTAATATAAAATATAAATTTAAGGGTTATGGTGAAGTCTTGTAATAGCTTGAAGTTATCTCATTATTATATAAAAGAGGTGGCTGTTTTCTTTGTTTTTTAAGCACTTTAAATTTGGTGGATTTTGTTGGTGAATGCACCATAGATTACACCCTTTATATTATATTTGTGTTCAGGTCCTCTACTATTCATCTTCCATTCTTCCTTTCAAAGCTAATAAAACCCAAGCAACCAGGCAGCTGTAAAACAAGGAAATGTTTCAAAAACAGAAAAAAATTAAACCCAATTGGGAAGTGTCTTTAAATAGTGTCTAAATTACACTAAAGGTTCATTTTAAGGTAAACTACTCCTTTAAAATGTGTGCAGCTATTCCAGTTTTCTTTGGAATCATGTCTTGGTTTTATTCTCCAAACGTTCCCCCGAGGAACAAAATGCGTAGAGGAAGTGAGAAATAAATAGTCTTAAATAGTGTTCCATTAAGCTGAATGGGTAGCTCCACATCTATGGCGAGCCTTGTTTTCTTAGTATCTCAGTCAATGGTTTGAGATGTTTCCTCTTTATTAATGCAGTTCTACAGCCGGATGTTTTTTCAAAGTTTGCTTATGGTCTTGGCTTTCCTCACGATTTCCTCTTGCAGAGAGAAGCTACTGTATGTAAGTCACATAAGATGACTTTTACCCTTATTTCCTCTAATTGTTTAATCTAATGTACTCCACTTTTCCTAATATTGCTGCATCTTCCTATTGTTGCCAGTGTTATGCTGTAGTTCCTCAATTTGCATCCTCTACGTTTATGTAACCTTTTGTTTATATTTGGATAAGTTTCTAGGTCATAGGTTCTTGACACAATTGATAACACATCCTTCTTTTCTGGAATCTTCAATTTTTTTATGTTGGTTTTAAAGTGATACTGACACTAAAAAACTACCTTTTTAAAAAATGAATGCACATTAAAAGTTACCTATAGGTCATGTTGATCGTGGATCAAGGTTTGTTTTTGTAAGTAATTGTTAGTTGAAGTTCCTTAACCTGACTTTTTTGCCAATCTGACTGTCCCATCTCAGCCTGTCAGTTAAAGTTTCTAATGCTAACGGACTCCTGCTGCACAAATATGGCAGTAATGTAAAAGCATTGTGCAAATACTTTAAGGGCGGAGTTATAAGTTGCTTTCAAAGCCAATATTATGATAGATGTAAAAAAGAGTTTAATTGCTGGTGTCTGTATCTCTTTAAGATTAGTGAGATAAGATTGTATGTATGTTTCCTCATCACCTTCACTTTCTACTTTGAAGGCTCCATGCAGCTGTAACTGCTCCTCTGTATCATGCAGTACCATTGCAATTTTGAAATTATTATGGTCAGCTTTTTTCTAACAAAAAATTGCTACCAGATTATTTTGACCCTTTCAATTTTAGATCTATATTTGTTTGGGTATCCCATCTTAATAGTGCTTAACCATGTCTCCCCAGCCCTTCTTGTTGGAGCTTATTGATCAGGTTGCTATTCTTTTTTACGTTACAACTGGCCCCCTCATGTAAAATGTTACACCTACTTCTCTTTTAGCTTCCCCTACTGGAGCTAAAGGCTGATTCTGTTTTGCAACCGTATTAGTGATGACAGCAGGCTACCATTGCTTAAAGGGGAACTATCATGAAAATTTAAATTTAATATAAGCTTCATCATACGGAAGTAAGAAACTTTCTAAATATGATCAGTTAATACAATGCACTAAATGCATAACAGGGGGACTATATATAGGAGAGACTGGGCAAAGTCTGAGAAAGAGAAATACACACCACTGATTCACTATAACCAATAAAAAACTGGACACACCAATAGGAAATCATTTCAATGGCCCTCATCACTCCATAAAGGATTTAAGAATTTTGGTTCTTAAGGGCAATTTTAAAACAGATAATGAAAGAAAATTGTGGGAATAAAAGTTAATGGAAACTTCCAATTCTCTGAAGAAGGGACTAAACCTGGGCCTTGGATTTATGGCTAATTATGTGGACTAAAAAGGACTGCACCAGGTCAGAAATACCAACATGTCTGGATATGGACTAAGAGATCATATGAAATTCCTTTGATTCTACACTCCAAGAATTTAGCCCTAATTTAAACTCCGCCTCTTTGACCCACATTATCTTGTACCTTATCTGCTTGTCTCTTGCAGATTCCCTCGTAAATGACTTTGACACCTTACACATAGATTGATATTCCTTTTTGTTGGTCATTTGACCTATGAGCTGAATGTTGTATATATATATATATATACATACACCAGAGAACACCACAGCTTCAGTGTAGTCAGCTTGAAAAGGAACTTAAATGTTCTGAAAGCTTGCTATGATTATATTAGTTACCAATAAAGGTATCACCTTTATACCACGTTTGTTATTTTTTTATTTCAAAAGGGTTGCCCTGTAACGTTTTTACTGACTAACATGGTACAGCAACTTTACCTGCAATCTTTATCAAATAAATGCTCCAGCACAAAAAAATTCTAACTCTCTGAATGTATAGAGAGAGTATTTCTGGTGATTTTAAAAGAATGAGGTCTAATACATCTACACGGCTTAACATGTTTTGTGACCTAGTCACTTCATCAGAACTGACACAGTCACGAAACTCGTTGAGCCATGCACTCCCCTGCTCATCCTCCACCCTTTGTATGCATTGCACAGGTAATCTCTGCATTATGAACTTCTTCTTGCAAAACAAACAAAGGGTGGAGAGGAATAGGTAAATATACTCATGTTGCACAAGAGAGTATACTGCCCCTTTAATAATGTGCCAATTCATCAGAAGTTATTTGGTGAGCCAAAAACAAACATTCTTGTCTGAAATTATCCAACAACATTGTCCTGAAAAGGGGAGGAAATACATGTACCTTTAATGTATCTGAAACATTTTACACATAATTACCTCTATAGCTGCCTCATTAAGTGGCTTAGTACACACTTCACCCTAAATAAGATTTCTGACAGTACAAAACCACCTCATTTTACACATCATAAAATGAAATGAACTGTGAAACATGCATCCCTTTTAGCAGTGTTACAGTAAATGACACAGTAAAATATTTGATAATACAGCATTGAACACTGTTAAATGAACCATATTTACAGAATGTGCCTGGCTCATTTGAAGATATAATCTGAAACTAAATATTCAAGAATAATGCACAAAATCCCTGATTATATCCTGAACGAACAGCAATATCACGGCTACAGAGGCAACCTCGGCTGAGGGACTACCCCAGAAAACGCTGATGGGGCAAAATCGGGCAGTCAAGAGAGCCTCGGAGGCGGCATCGAAGCTCGAAAAATATGCACGAGAGAATCTCTCTGAACAAAATGGCGCTAGAGAGCAGTCTCCCGGGCCCGATGCGAGGGAAGGCCAAAGCCACGCAGATGGTAATTCCCAGGAACTGACCCTAGCAGCCCTACTGGCTGAAATCAGAGCCTCAAAGGAATCTAGCAACAGCCTTATATGCTCCAAGACGGAAGAAATCAAAGTAGACCTTTATATCATCAAGCTTGATTTGCAAAAGGTGCGGGAAAGGGCGGCGGCCCTGGAACAAAGGGTGAGCTCTGTGGAAGACCTATGCCATCCATTGCCCGAACGTATCCAGCATTTGCAACAAGCGGTGGTCGCATGCACTTCCAAGTCAGACGACTTGGAAAATAGGTTGCGACGCAACAACCTTCGATTTATTGGCTTCCCGGAAAAGGCAGAAGGTAACTCCCCTGAGAACTTCCTCGAAGCCTGGCTTATTGATCAATTTGGGCGAAATAACTTCTCCACAATGTTTGCCATTGAGAGGGCCCATAGAATACCCACCAGAGCTCCGATACCGGGGGCCCCACCGCACCCTTTGATTGCGCGCCTCCTGAATGCCAAGGGACCGCGACGGCGTCCTGACGATGGCAAGGAAGCAGAATGCCCTCAACTATCAAGCTGCACGGATTTCGGTGTTTGGAGACTTCTCTGCAGAGGTACAGCGCCAAAGAGCGAAGTTCCTAGATGGGAAGCGGAGGCTACGTGACCTCAATCTGCAGTATGCAATGTTATACCCCGCCAGACTCCGGGTCATCGCGGAAGGCCAGACCAGATTCTTCACCTCGCCCACTGAGCCGAGTGCCTGGCTGGACACCCAGCAGAACCGGGCATGAAACACCCAGGCCCCGGAGGGAGTGGGACCACTCTTCATCCATCTGGCGTAATCTGGCATTTGGAGGGTGCACCATGAGTACTGTTTTGGGGTGGGTGGGGGAGATCTCCCGTCCACTAAGTTCTGTTTTTCCCTTTCTCCCACTCCTAACTGCCCCACAATTTTTTTTATTTTTTTTCAGCGATTGTTTTGGCTGCGCCACACCACCCCGAGTACGGGGTGTACCAACAGGCCCACAGTAACCCTTACTGTTTACTTCTCCTTTTGCCTTATACCACTTGTTTGGACACTGAAGGGGACGGTAAGATCCTGTTGCCCTAGATGTTGCCTCCGAGGCCCATTTCGCAGCACAAGTGCTGTTCACATTTAGCTTCCGAGACTGCGTTGCACCAACTTTAGTATGCAGTTGACTTTCACCCATTTCTGGGTGAAGTGTGTTTGCCAGTTCACGGCCTTTACTGGCCCAGCGTGAGTTCACGCTCCTCAGCAGTTATGCAAGTTTGGGAAAAATTCTGCCATAAGTTGGGGGAAAGGGCAGAAGGGGAGGGGAGGGTGGTTTGGGAACGTGATATGTTAATGTTTTGCAGATCTGTCTATGTATGCTGCACAAGGTTCAGGTATGTGGTCTTGGTTGCCAGAATTGTGTACTCTCAGGTATATATTATGTCAGCTCGTACAGATGTCTTTGAAGTGCATTAGCTGGAATGTGAGGGGCCTGAATGACAGCATCAAGCGCAGGCTGACTCTAGATTTCCTTAGAAAATCAGGCGCTCAGGTTATTTTCCTGCAAGAAACTCACCTGATAGGGGTAAAGGCGCAGGCCCTTAAGCGCCCCTGGGTTGGCTGGATGTTCCATGCCCCATACTCTACACATTCCTCGGGGGTGGCGATCCTAATCCACAAATCCGTGCCCTTTAGATTTGGAACCATAAAATCTGACAAATCTGGCAGATTTCTGTTTATACATGGCTTCCTTCAAGCTCAGGAAATGGTTCTTGCCTCTATATATATCCCTCCCCCTTATTCTGATGACTGTGTAGTACAATTAATACAATTTATTGCTCAATTCCCACACGCTGCAGTAGTGGCTATGGGAGACTACAATGCTATTTTAGACCCCAAACTAGACAGGTTACGAAGGGATGGGAAACCTGGACCATCACCCTATAACAATTTATTAGCCATTACAGGTGGAGCAGGCTTAGAGGAGGCTTGGAGGCATTACCACCCAGGTGTAAGAAACTACTCCTGTTTCTCCACCTCACACCTAGTCCTGTCGCGGATTGATCATGCCTTCTTAAACCATAGGGCTCTCCCCCTGGTGAA
Organism: Xenopus laevis; assembly: GCF_017654675.1. Classification (NCBI taxonomy): domain Eukaryota; kingdom Metazoa; phylum Chordata; class Amphibia; order Anura; family Pipidae; genus Xenopus; species Xenopus laevis. The sequence continues at coordinate 191,127,830 of NC_054371.1, forward strand.
AAGCATTACATATCTCCCGAGAGGCATCTCAGATCATGCCCCCTTAGAACTAGAGATCAGAGTGGTGCCCCACCAGAATGCTCCCAGATGGTCACTAAACCCGATCTGGTTAAATATCCTTCGGAATCACGATAGAGTAGAGGAGTTCATTACTGATCTATTAGAGGCGATGAAGGACGCCAATGACCATCTTGTATCCTGGGAAGTATTGAAAGACCACCTCAGGAAATTTTATAATACAGAAATAAATGCCTATAAGGCCCAATTTGCATTTAAACAGCAGCAGCTTGAGGGGGAGGTCACTAGATTGGAACTTCTAGTAACCATGGCTCCAGATACTCAAGGGTTCAGGGACTTGCAATCGGCACAAGATGAACTTGCTAAATACTTGACTGAGAAGGCCAAACACCAACACCTATTCTCAAAAATTAACATCCTGGAGCATGGGGAGAGGGCCGGAAAACTATTAGCACACCTGTCTAGGCAACAATCAACCCCCCCCCCCGCTATCACGCTCCTAAAAGACGCCACCGGTAAACCAACCTCAGATCCGCTAGAAATACAGAATATTCTAAAGGGCTTTTACTCTAAGCTATATACCTCCACTTTGTCCCCAGCCGACTTCCCAGAAGTGGAATCTTTCCTTAGCTCCCTAAGGCTGCCCCAACTAGACCCTAAATTCAGTGAATACCTAGATTCTAAATTAACTTTAACCGAGGTGCAAGAGGCAATCGACTCCTTCCCCAACGGGAAAGCAGCTGGGGCCGACGGCCTCCCCATTGAACTTTATAAATGCCACTCAAAAACACTAGCACCATTTCTACTTAAGGTGTATGCAACAGCCCTACAGGCGAAAGAGCTCATGCCCTCTCTGTATGAAGCTGCGGTAATACTCTTAGCGAAACAGGGTAAGGATCCAACCTTACCAGAATCATACAGACCAATTTCCCTCCTAACAGCGGACGCTAAAATACTAGCCAAAATCATAGCAAATAGGTTAAAGAAAGTAATTCACCTCCTAATTCCAGATGATAAACTGGGGTTTATGCCGGGCAAGACCACGGCCATGAATATCCGCAGATTAATGGTTAACCTCACACTGGAACACTATAACATAGGAGGGCGAGCTGTGGCGGCATTAGATGTCGCCAAGGCATTTGACACTGTGGAGTGGGGGTATTTGTGGAGAGTGTTAAGACTTGTGGGATTTGGAAATCACTTCATAACCCTTATACAGCTGCTCTATGCCAAGCCTATAACTGCATTGCGGGTGGGTGCAACATTGACTACTCCCTTTGCTCTGACCAGAGGCACCAGGCAGGGCTGTCCGCTGTCCCCACTCCTGTTTGCGTTAGCCATCGAACCCTTTGCTGCGGCGGTCAGGCAAAACACACGCATGACCGGTTGGGTGTCGAGTGTTGGGGAAGACAAAATCCAGTTATACGCAGATGACACCCTGGTATACCTTGGGGACAGAGGACAGTCCTTAACAGAACTTATTAGCCTGACAGAGAGGTTTGGGAAGGTCTCAGGGTTAAGAGTAAATCCCTCAAAATCCACGCTATTTTTGGTTGACCCCCCAAATGCTAATGAGGATCTGACTAACTGCCCCCTACAAGTGGCAAGTAAATTCACATACCTAGGTGTGGAAATTGCACTACCGATCTCTAGTTACTGTGACCTCAATGTCATCCCTCTTCTAGCCTGGGTGGACTCGAAGCTGACCGCATGGGAGGCCCTCCCTATAGGCCCAGTAGGCAAAATTCAACTGATCAAAATGTTTATACAACCTAAGCTGATGTATGCCCCACTGCCTCTCCCCATAAAGATCTTCAATACATTGGACATGAAACTGAGAAAATTCATTTGGGGGAACAGTTGGAGCAGGCTAAGTATGCAGACACTAAAGAGACCGGTGAAAGCAGGAGGGATGGCACTGCCTGATTTTCAGGCCCTCTATTTTGCTTTGCAGATCTCACACCTGACTGTACTCAAGCCAGATGGCCCTTGCTCCGCCTTATTTAAAGTATGGCATACCTTACTCCCCCCAGATGTCTCTCCCGTGCAAGCCCTATTAATGGCTCCCACAGGTCCGAACAGGGCAAAACTCAACCCACTCCTGGGGAATGTCAAATGGATTTTTGCCAGGATTAACCAGACTACAGGATTCACTCAAATTGACCCATCCACCCCACTGTGGCACAACTCTAAACTGGGAGGTGTGGCTGACCTAATACCCCCCCGAAACTGGATAGAGAAAGGGGTATGTACCTTAGCTGATGTTTGGAGTCTCAGTGGCCCTCTCACCTTTTCGGAACTAAGAACCAGGTGGAACATACCATCTTCACATTGGCTATTTTATATGAGACTCAGGGGCAGGTTGCTGGAGTGGCATAAAGGCAGGCCAACCGAGCTAACTGCACATCCACTCATTTCATTGCTCGGTAAACTAAAACCCCAGGGAACTATTTCCAAGGTGTACAAACTCATGCTGGCTTACAGATCTGAGGGCACTCAGTTGAAATGCAGGGAACTCTGGGAGGGTGACCTTGGTGCTCTCACTGATACTCAGTGGGAGGCAGCCCTTAGAGCCCCCAGGAGAGTCTCATTTGTCCCTAGACACCATTTGCTACAGTTATACTTGTTACATAGGGCCTACTACACGAGAAGCAGGCTAAACAGAATGTACCCAAATACATCAGCTCAGTGCCTCAGATGTGACCAAGCAACAGGGGACTTAATGCATACCCTCTGGAGCTGCCCGGCTCTGCGTGACTACTGGGATAAGGCCCTTGAGATTCTAGGTGAGCTGACGAAGTGTGATAGTCTCAATGACCCAAAAGTGTGCCTATTAAATATTCAGACAGGGTTGGGAGTAGATCCACACATGTCTGAATTCTTAAACAAAGCTCTATTCCAAATACGGAGACTGGTCACCCTGATTTGTAAAAAACCATCACCCCCTGTAGTGGACCAATGGGTGGCGGCTATGGCTAACCTAGCCAATACGGAATATCTTTTGGCTAAGCGGAAGGGCCGCCAGGACAAGTTCCATGGGACCTGGGACCCCTGGCTAATGAAATTTCCCCCAAAACAATATTGGTGGTCTGACACTGTTGGTAATGTTTCCTAGGGGTACAATAACGGCAATCAGAGGCATCTCGCAGGGAGTCACAGATGTTTCTTTTCTCCGTATGTGTTATTGATCTGTATTTGTATTTGATTCCTGTTCTGTACACAAGTGGACAATATGTATATGTATAACCTGATCAAAGTCACATTGATGTATAACCCTGGCAAACTCAATAAACTTATCTGAACAAAAAAAAAATATTCAAGAATAATATTACAAAATTCAAAATGTTTTTGTACAAACCGAATTATATTTTTTATCTAAATATACACAAGATCTTCAATGGATACCGGCCCATGAAGTAAGAAATAAAAATGGCAAACTATCAAAGTCACTGCATATGTGTACAATGTAATCCTGCATAAAATGATAGAATTACTTTTATTAAGGGGTATCAAATTGACCCACATAATAAGAAAACAATTATAGAAGATGAAAATCAGGATACAAAACAGAATGCTATTTTATACAGGTCAGGTCAGTGATCGGAATTGATATTGCGTCTGTGAATAAAATTGCAGCCAGTTAACTGACCTCATAACATCCATCTGTTTTTGAACACAAAACACATTCATTTTCTGTAATTGTCTCTTTCTTGCTAATTCATATACACAGAGGTCAAACAGTATCATGTCATTGCAAAAACACATTCTCAAATGCATAAAATATTATCAGGGAAAAGATGGACACAAAATAGGTCTGATCCAACGAAAGGTATCAGGTGACATGAGTACAGAAAACTGGTGTTGTAATGATGCCACCATAGGATGATGGTTATTGAAGTATCTGCCGGAGTTTAGCCCTAAACTGCTGTTTAATGTCTAAAATGTTCTCCCCTGCCCCTGTCTCCACTGCCTTGTTTATATTCTAACTTTATCCCTTCCACATTCCCTACCTTTGCCTAGGTTGAGTAATCTATAGGAACCAATCAGCAGGTTGCATATACTTGTCGCTTGTTTAAAAGCAAACATCTAATTGGTTGCTATGGATTACTGCACCTGGGCAAACATAGGTTATTTTATTGCATATGGAGTTCAGGCCTTGGACCATGGTTGGATATGAAATGCTAACACCCACTTAGCTCCCATCCTTCCCGGCACAATTTCTTACTATGACCTTATGACAGTAGATCAATCATATTCCTTCCGACATTATATAGGCAAAATCATCTAAACAGCAATATAATATATTACAATATAGGTTGCATGCTACAGTTCTAGAATATAAATGCATGCATTTTAGGAACCAACAAAGCTAGTCAAATACTGGGGTGGGCAACATGGTGACACATTCTTTGTGGTCTAGAAATATTTCTCGGATTTTAATTATCAATAGAAATGCCTTTATGTTGTTTAGGAAACCTGCTTTTTAAGCATGGCATATAAGAAGATTAGAAAGGCAAAGATCTTTGAAGCGAAGCAGAATAGAAAACTGTAAAGGATTCAAAATTTCCTATGGAGACAACAAAGGAATTTTAACAAGGGAAAAGGATGGTGGCTACAGGGATAATAGTTATTCAAGCAGAAACATGTTAGAAACACTGAAGTGTGGAAAGGTGTAATGTAGAAAGATTGATAGTATCTACAATATTTCTATTTCTGACATAGTAGCATAGAGAGAAATGAAAGAAATTTGAAATGTCTACTTCCCAGCACTTAAAATGCAGTTTTCTGATGCTCTCATGGCTAGCTGCCATCTTCAATGATGTGCTCATACAAGGAAAGCAAACGTTTTTCTCAAATCTATGTATCATCATTCTTACCAGTAGTAACCTTTTATAGCTTATTCCAGGCAGAAAACAGATAGTACCTTTGTGCCCATAGACTAAAGGATAACCCTTTGCTTAATCGGAGAAAATAGTATGCATGAAAAAGTTTGAGACCCCCTCTTAATTCTTTGGAGTTTTGTTTATCATTGGCTGAGCTTTTAAAGTTAAAACTTCCTTTTAAGTTAACATGCCTTATGGAAACAGTAGTATTTCAGCAGTGACATAAAGTTTATTGGATTAACAGAAAATATGCAAAATGCATCATAACAAAATTAGACAGGTGCATAAAATTGGGCACCCCAACAGAGATATTACATCAATTCTTAGTTGAGCCTCCTTTTGCAAATGTAACAGCCTCTAGACGCCTCCTATAGCCTTTGATGAGTGTCTGGATACTGGATGGCATATTTTTGACCATTCGTCTATACAAAATCTTTCCAATTCAGTTAACTGGCCGAGCATGGACAGCCTGCTTCAAATCATCCCATTGATTTTCGATGAAATTCTAGTCGGGGGACTGTGACGGCCATTCCAGAATATTGTACTTCTTCCTCTGCATAAATGCCTTTGTAGATTTTGAAGTATTTTTAGGGTCATTTTGTCTTGTAGGAATATCCAACCCCTGCGTAACTTTAACTTTGTGACATATGCTTGAACATTATCCTGAAGAATTTGTTGATATTGGGCTGAATTTATCCGACCCTCGACTTTAACAAGGGCCCCAGTCTCCGAACTAGCCGCACAGCCACACAGCATGATGGAAGCTCCACCAAATTTGACAGTAGTTAGCAGGTGTTTTTCTTGGAATGTTGTGTTCTTCTTCCGCCATGCAAAGCGCTTTTTGTTGTGACCAAATAACTAAATTTTTGTCAGAAAGGGCTTCTTTCTCATCACCCTGCCATACAGATGTTCTTTGTGCAAATTTCTCTGAATTGTAGAACAATGTACAGATACACCATCTGCAGCAAGATGTTATTTTGGGTCTTTGGAGGAGATCTTTGGGTTGTCTGTAACCATTCTCACAATCCTTAACATATGCCGTGCCTGCCAGACCTGGGTTTTACAGCAACTGTGCCTGTGGCCTTCCATTTCCTGAGTACATTCCTTAAAGTTAAAACTGACAGTTTAAACCTCTGAGATCGATTTTTGTAGCCTTTCCCTAAACCATGATACTGAACAATCTTTGTTTTCAGATCTTTTGAGAGTTGCTTTGAGGATCCCATACTGTCACTCTTCAGAAGAGAGTCAAACAGAAGCACAACTTGCAATTGGCCACCTTAAATACCTTTTCTCATGATTGGACACACTTGCCTATGAAGTTCAAGGCTTAAGGAGCTGATGCAACCAATTTGGTGTTGCCAGTAATCAGTATTGAGCAGTTATATGCATTCAAATTAGCAAAATTACAAATTACCCAAATTTTTGCACAGCCAGTTTTTCACATTTGATTTAATTTCATACAACTGAATACTGCTTCACTAAAGATCTTTGTAAAGAAAACATCCAAGTACTCAGATGTTCCTGGGAAATGAAAGACATACCACTGTCATTTTTTTTATGAAAGTGGAGTCAATTATTCTGCAGGCTGAGAGGGGTTCCCAAACTTTTTTATATGACTTGTATATTAAAGAATCATACCAAACTGGAATATCGATATAAGTAAATATTGCCCTTTTACATCTTTTGCCTTGAGCCCGCATTTTATTATATTCTCCCTCAGAGATCACCTGACCAGAAATAATGCAGCTCTGATTGGCTCATGTGACCTTACATGTATGGTTTGTTTGGTTTGTTTGTGTGCACCGTAATTCATAGGATCCTAGGAGGTGGCCTTTAGTTCCTAAAATGTCCTATTTATGATTACCCAATGGCACATACTACTAAAAAAGTATATTATTATGAAAATTATTTATTTACGTGAAGCAGGGTTATACATATGAGCTGTTTTATGCAATATATTTTTATAGAGACCTATAGTGTTTGGGGCTATAGTTTTCCATTAAGGCAACTAAGAAACATCTAAGCAGTAATACATGTATCATGAACATCATGTTTTAGAATATTGAAACCGTGTTAAGCAACTCCATTTCTTGTGTACTATTGTTGAGATTATCTTGTTGAGATTACAAAGATACTGCTATAGTTTCTCTAGCTGCTCTAAAATAATTTAACTGTTTTTTTTCCTTTAGGGGTGGCCTTTAGTATTCAGGTATCGAACCAGGTTTACTTCAGAGTAGTTTCAGGGTATTTAAGAGCTCACACAATTGTGGCAGTATGAACTGGAGTCTACAGAAAGTTGGACTACAGTCAGTGTACAGAAAATAATTTAGGCATATAAGGGCAGAAACAAGAAACCTGCAGCACAGAGAAGATATTAATAGTTAACAGTAAAAGATCAGGCCTGTCAGCTAGGTCCTCCAGACCAACTGCTGATAACCTGAGATCAAACAATAAAACAAACAGAGCAAACCAAAAAAGACTGAACTTTCAAATAACAAAGTAGTTTTCAGGGTCTCAAAACAGCAACAGGACCAAGAACTCTCAGTAACAGAACCAGAATCTGATCACAGGTAGGACACAGGTACAAATACAATAGAGAAACATTGGAACAAGGAACAATATGCTCTGCAGTAGATCAGGATATGATAGTCTATAACAGGTAATAAGTGAAAGGATGGCTTGGCTTTATATAGGAGAGGGTTAAAAACCTGTTGCTGGGCAGCTGGGACAAGAGTTGGTTACAGCAGAACCTATATAATGCTAGAAGAGAGCACAACCATCTGGGATACTACACTATTAGGTAGATTTACTAAAGAGCGAAGTAGCTAATGCTAGCGACTTTTCACCAGCGTTGCCACCCCCAGGGACATGCCAATTTAGTGGTCATTCGCACTCTATCAGTAGGCACTTTTGTTCCTCAATCTTCTGTCACTTACATCATATCCTGTGAGCCAAAAATGCATCAAAGTTCAAAAAACGCTGGCTACTTTTCCTTTTTTGAAGCGGCATTGCCTGCAAAAGTCCTGACAAACTTTTTTTGGCTGACCGGTTAACCGTTTTTTATAACATATGGAACATTCATTTTATATTGAGCTTATGTGTAGGGCATTATATTAACTCTGTTGTCTTTATTAAGGTTCCCTGGACATGTACTGTATAAGAAAAAGTGGTAACTTTAAGCATTTGCACCAACATTTATAATAAAGACGTCCATGCAATTTAAATTACCAGCCGTATTCAAATTAACCTAAGCGCAAGATCACTAGCGAATCTTCGCTATGAAATGCTCGCACTGCCGAAGTAACACTAGCGAAAAGTCGCCAGCATGAGGTGCCCAGAACAAAACTTTGCATTTTAGTGAATTCAAGTATTCGTAACGCATTTGCACCTGGTGAAGTGGTGTGATGTGTGTGAAACAGTCACTGGCGACAATTCGCCCTTTAATAAAACTGCCCCTATGTCTTCTTAGCATAAAGGTTAAGGAGCAGCAGCTACTACGCAGGTAGTACTGGGTTTAAAAAATTATACAGGAGTCTATTACACCATTTTCTCATTTAGTAACTAGAGCTCTAGTAAGGGCATGATATGCCATCACGGCAAAGCTTGGTGCCACATTCTAAATAAAAGAACTCCACATTCCAGGTTTAATGCCTGATTGTTGGTCTCATGTAGAAATTCCTAAGTTCTCTATATTATTCTGGTTATTCTGCTTGCTGTTTGTTCTGGCCCATGCCTGAACTATAAGTAAGATATTGTTTAACCCTTTGGATGCCATGCCTTTGGATCGTTAACTACCTTAAAAGAGAAAGTAGAACTAGATGATGCTTGTTCACCACACTGGGTATTTTCCTTAAAAACTAATTTTATTCAGGATAAAATATGGGATCCACCCAGGAAAATGTCTGAGCATTTCATAGTATCTTGCTACTTCCTCAGAGACATACATTAGACTCTATTCCAGGCCAATTTTCTCCTTGGTCCATTATACATGTAGTCCTGATAACCTTTTGTTCCCAAAAAAAGTCCTACTTAGACAACTTACATAAGAATGGGAAGTAATAGTCCTGCTCAAGTGGTGTCCTATTTGCCTCAAATTGGGAAAGAAAACACATTCCTGATTTCTGTTTCAGAATGGCTAATGGTTTAAAAATGCTACAACAATGTCCCCATTAAGTGAGCTGCTGTGCAAAGCGTAGACATATCTGAAATTGTCCCCTTCTTTGAAAGAAATAAAGATGCTTGGCACTGTGCTGTTTCAGCAGCTTGAGGAAAATAATTTACTTGCAGTTCTTTGTTTCTGCTGTCAGACGGTGTTGCACAGTGTAAATATTTCAACACATGCTTGAAAACTGTATATTTTTAACAAATATCAAACATATAACTGTATTGTGATTCTGACAGGCAAGGAAATAGGACACAGCTTTTCCCTGTGCAGTTCATGGTAAATGAGCTGACATCTAGTTTACTATAAAACATTTATTCTGAAACCTACGCTACCTTATTTACTGCTGTGCAAATAGCAAGATTGTGAAAATAGATTTTATTATTTGGTAATGTTCTTTTTAAGGGGGTTATTAACTAAAATACACATTAATCTAATTTTTTTTTATTAAAACAGTCGACCAAATTCCCTTCTACAAATATTATCAATAATTTTCTTAAAAAAATGGGAGCAAAAAAACATTTTAACAAAATCGAGCGTCAAATCTTATTGTATGATACTGCGAAAACTAGACTTTATCGAATTGTCGCTGCGAAAACTCGACTATATCGGATAGAAACCCAGACTTTTTTTTTCGGATTATTCGACGCAGATCACAATGCCAAGAAAAAACTTCAGGGACATCTGCCATTGACTTCTACATGACCTCAACAGGTTTGAGATGGAACATTTATGGATTTCAGCAACTTGTATAATAAATCTCTAAAATTCAAGGTTTTCTTTCACAAAAAAAATATAGTTTTCCCCTTAAAAACCTCAACCAGATTAATTAGAGGTTTAATAAATGGGCCAATAAATATTATTATTATTGTATTAAAATAAATTAAATGCAAATTAATGTGGTTCCATTAAAGAACACGGTTCTTATGACCTGCAGATCCTTGCAGATCTGCTTATTTGCACTAAGAAAACTATGAATGGATCTGTTTAGCAATCACTAATATTGATAAAAAATGTTCATTTTCAAATACAGTTTATCTTTGCAACAATGTATTTAGTGATGCTGATGGAACTTTGGAGCCATTGTCATTCTAAACAGAATACTATAGTAAACAGTATTTCCATGTTTCCCACATTGGGCTGTGTCAATACAGGCATTAGACTTGTGGCAAAAGAATCATACGCTAATGGATTTTTATGGAATTTGTTGGAAATTACATAATACCCACTCCAATATTGTTAGCCACAACTTGCACAATTCCTTTATAATTTCCTGCATTTTGGGTTTAGTAGGTAGTTATTGTCAATGTGGAAACTGTGATGTTGGCCTTTGCCAAAGAAACAAAGGATCACTTCTTTTTTCACTCTTTTTTAAATAGAGAATCATCATCAACACTTAATTTTCCTAGACTGAAAAGAATTTGGAATTGATGCTGTCCAGTGTTCTGTCCCTGCCAAGCTTACTTCTCTGGCACATACTACCTGGAAGGGGGTGTTGGGATTGCCAGTGTAGAGAGCACAGTTGCAGTTTAATAATGGAAATTACCAGGGGCGACTATTTGCCCTGCCGTTCACTAATTGAAGGGATATATTATTTAGTATGTTACTGGCAAAAGACTTTAGTTTGGAGTTTCCCAGTTAGAGTAAAATTGTCTGAGCTTATAATTGGCTGCACTGAAACAATCTCTCTTTGAGTGTATCTTGCCTGCAAATGGTTAGAGGCTTTTTATATAATTTTCATGAATAGAGTTACACTTTCAGAGGCTTGGGCTGAGCATGGCATAATGTTTGAAGAGGAGACCTCTCTCAGAGGGATGTCGACCAGTAGGTTTCTCTTTGAGGGATATAGACCAGGAGACTTCTCTCAGAAGGATGTAGACCTGTAGAGAAGGAGACCTCTATCAGAGGCGTATAGACTAGCTTTTTAAAAACTTTTATCCTTCAGGATAGAGAGAATTTCAGTAAAGGAAAGAGCTTTGGTTAAATGTATAGTCGTTTAATATTTCCAAAAGGGGGCTGAATCAAAAGTTTAGATCACACCGCAGGAAATGCAGGCCCCCAGGGCAAGGACTGTGGTCCATGACCTGATGGGATTTTAAATGGCAGGCCAGCCAATGGATCTCATATACAAGCCAATAAGCTGAACGACTGGGTCAGCAGTTTTATTGGCCTATGTATGGCCATCCTAAATCCCTGCTTGTGACCCTAGTACTAGCCAAACCAGTGACTGATGTAACCTAGATGTATGCAACCTCCAGAATTATATTCAAATGCTACTTAGCTTAGCTGCAACAGTAACATATATCAATGCTAATGTTTTAACAACAAATTGATAACACTATAGGGGTAATCCAGTAAAAAGACACCATCATAGGAAGATAAATTGTTTAACATAATGTTACAGAATTTCTCCCATAACTAATGACTGGATCTCTTAAGAGCATTTTGTGAATTCTGCGGATTCAGATCTCATTCTGGAGTAGTCTTTGTTAGGGGTTTTAAGAGTGTTTAAGGATTCTGAGTGTTTTTGCCAAAGATTTTGCCCACATTGCACCTTGCCATCCCAGAGTTGCAGTAAGAGGTGCTGTTTTAGCAGTTTGGACAAAATAATTTAGTTGCTATGTTTTTGCCAGTGCATTCTGCATATACCACCCATGTTTATTTATATTTGAAGATGATGTGTTTTTTGACCCCTATCACACAGTGCTGAATTTTGTTTCTGGCAGATGGTAAAGAAACAAGACTGATTTCATAGCAGCCCTGTTATTATTATAACCCTGTAAACGTTTTTCACTTTCCTGATCCAACTAAACTTCCACTCCAGTAAAGAGGGCTAAGCAGCAGTATTTCTACTGATAATTTGTCATATTCTCTTGTTAAAGGGGCAGTATACCCTTGTCATGAGTTTGATTAACACGGATTGTTCTAAACCTTTTTTGATGACCCAAATGTAGAAAGTAGGATTTTAGCAAATGCAGCTGCTTCCTTGTTTAAAGAATTGACAGAGATCTCTGGGTTCAATTTAAATAGTAACATAGTAACATAGTAAGTTAGGTTGAAAAAAGACACATCCGTCAAGTTCAACCTTAAGTCTGTATATAACCTGCCTAACTGCTAGTTGATCCAGAGGAAGGTAAAAAAAACAATTTTGAAGCCTCTCTAATTTGCTTCAGAGGGGGGAAAAAAATCTTTCTTGATTCCAAAATGCCAATAGGACCAGTCCCTGGATCAACTTGTACTACGAGCTATCTTCCATAACCCTGTATTCCCTCACTTGCTAAAAAGCCATCAAACTAGAGTCCTGCAGTGGGTCAGGTTACCCGCAAAAACTGCGGTACCCTGCGGTTTGCAAGTAGAAGTTTCGGGAGCAGGTATAGATGCAGGTCTGGTGAATGGACATTAAGCTGCAAATTCAACGAAATGGGGATTTTACCGAACGTTACCTCTTTCGCCAGACTTGCCTTCACTGGCTCAAACGAAGTGCACTGCATAGATCTTCCACATTCTTCTGTTACTTAAATCATATTTTTTAATGGAAAAAGTCCAAAAAACGCTGGCGCCTTTTCCTTTTCTTAGAGTGATAGCCTGCAAAAGTTCTTAAAAATTGTTTTGGGTAACCGGGTTTCCCCCATACATTTTCTAACATTAACTATACAGTGGGCTCATGTGTAGGGCATAACAACAACTCTATTTTCTTTAATAAAGTTCCCTGGACTTGTGTAATGTAATGTATTTGCTGCAACACATACGTCCATTCAACTTTAAATGTCCTGCCTTATGCAAATTAACCTGAGCACAAGACCTCTAGCGAATTTGCACTAGGTAGAGATGAATGCTAGCACATCTTCTCTTTTAATTGCTCGCATTGCTGAAGAAATGCTAGCTAGCGTCTTGGCCATGACGAAACTCCGCATTCCAGTGAATTAGCGTTGTCTGAGAGAATTTTCACCTGGCCATGTGTAGTGTAGCGATGGCTGCGAATTGGTCAATGGTGAATTTTTGCCCTTGAGTAAATCTGCCCCCAAAACTGTATGCCATATTCTAGATGGGGCCTTTCCAGCGCTCTATACAGTGGAAGAATGACCCCCTCCTCCCATGAATCAATGCCCCTTTTAATACAGCTCAAAACCTCTTTTTTACTTGATGCTGCTGACTGGCATTACTTGCTAGAGCCAAGTTTATCATCTACAAGGACTCCAAGGTCCTTTTCCATAATGGATTTGCCTAGTGCAGTCCTATTAAGGGTATAAGTGGCTTGGATATCTCTACATCCCAGGTACATGACTTTACATTTATCAACATTGAATTTCAACTGCTGCTGTCCAATTTCAGCCAGATGGATTAGGCACATTGGCATACAAGCTCACGTCCTCTAACCATCCTGTAACTTGCGTGTTTTACAGAGTGAGAGGTACAGAAAGAAGACATTTCCCTGGCAGTGCATAAAATCTGGCATGCATTTGTGTGCCCCTTAGCGTTTTTGCACTTCTGCACAGGGGCACATTTTATCACCTCATGGTTTGTCTTTGTCAGTTCTTTTGTTTTTTACTTAGGTTGTTGTTGCTTTATGTTCTATCTCTATTATTTATGCAGTACTTCCATATGGTCACTTTCTGCTTAATGCCATGTGAGGACCCTCCTAGCCCCTTTCCTCTTTTCTCAGGGAAGTAAATTGCTATATGTTCTAAAGAGCAAAAACAAATTCCACTTGAAATATTTTTGTGCTTAGAATGTTCATGTCAAACTCCTCTGCTTTTACATTTGTTCTTTAGCAGATGAACTGAGAATGTGCAAGGTAAATTTCACCTTAAAGTAACTTTCTTTATTTTGGATATAAAAGTAATATTCACAAATACATCTTACTAATAAGAAAAAGTATGCAACTTGTGAAGTATTATTCATTTCATTCTGACGGAAAGAAATATTAGCCAATGCCCAGCAAATTGGAAATGATTTGCCCTTTGTGTGACACAGATAAGAAATCTACAGTGCCATGGTGTCTATGCCACATATTTATGTTAAGTGAACTCTGGGGCAGATTAACTGAAGGGCAAAGTGACTAACGCTGGCAACGATTCACCAGCGTTACCGCTTTCAGGGACTTTGCTGATTTACTAATGGGCGCCGGCGTCACTTTGCAAATTCACTAAAATGCGGATTTTACTGAACGTTACCTCTATCGGCAGACTTGCCTTCGCCAGCTCAGACCAGACAAAGTGCTATGGAGTGCATAGAACTTCCTCAATCCTCAGTTACTTACATCATATTTTTTGAGTGGAAAAACTTCTAAGTCCAAAAAACACTGGCGTCTTTTCCTTTTTTCAGGGTGACAGGCTGCAAAAGTGTTTAAAAATTTTTTTTGTGTAGCGCATCTTTGCTTTCATTTGCTCGCATTGCAGAAGTAACATAAGCGAAAATTCGCCAGTGTTCGTTGGCCAGGATGAAACTTAGTTTTTTAGTAAATTTGCATTGTTCCAGTAAATTTTAGCCTGGCAAAGTGTTGCGATGGCTGCAAAGCCATTTTCATCACTTAGTAAATTTACCCATATATCATACACTCAGAAGAGTCTATTACTAATTTTTTAATACAAGTGCAAAGTGCGATTTTTACATGCACTTAAATATATTTATTAAAGAGTGAAGTTAATAGTGAAGTTCCGCCACTAGAGTGAAATGCCGCCACTCCCCATTCATTTCTATGGGATTTTTAAAGGCGTATTCATCAAAGGGTGAACTTTCACTTTCACCCATTGATAAATACGCCTTTCAAAATCCCATAGAAATGAACTGAGAGCTGTGGAATTTCACTCTAGTGGTGAAACTTCACTCTTTGATAAATTTACCCCAAAGTGTTCACAGCTTATACACACATTGCAATGTTCACCTTGTGCAAAACGCCAGAGAAACTAGGTGACACGATAGAAAGCTGATCTGCCCATTGTTTCTAGCTTATATATGTATTCATCTAAAAAAAACATAAACATCTCAATCTCTGGGAAAATTCTTTCTATTGGCCTTTGATAAATTGTCCAGGCAATTTGCAGAGTGGTGATGATAATGCAATAGACACATTTGAACTGGGAAAAAGCAATAATACAAAAGAGTAAGCAGAAGAAAAATGAATGCAGCAATGGTGAAAAACTTCTAGTTGTGAAGGATTTAACAGAAAATACAGAGACAGTATAGATAAGGCTAGAAAGAAAATAAAATATATCTAATTAAATGATCATAATGACATTTACAAAAATCTGTTTCATTTTCATATAATGTTACGTGAAATCCCAATTAAAATGTGTGTTCTGTGTTGAAGTTGCAACAGAAAATCTCTCCCTAGATTTATTTGATATTTAAATGTGCCATTGTATAATTATCATTGGGACTAACAGATGTATAATTTGCAGTGTAGACATAGATATCACTGGGTAAATAGCCTGAATGATGTCCTAATGTACCATTATTCCAAGGGTAGGAAATCAGCTACGTTTAGTCTCTTCCAAAATGTCCATTTATGCCCCTTAGGATGTGACCCGTAGGATAATTTTGTTTCTGTTGGTAATGTGATTTTAATTTGGGCCTCATGTTTGCTTTGCCACCCTTTGAAGGATGCATTGCTTTATAACTGACCAGTAGATTCAGAAGGGACTTTTATTCAGCTATAATAGAGCTTGTAAATTAAATTTGCAAACTGTCTGCCGTTCTGAACCCCTGTTGCCTTCGGTGGGTGGGTTAATAGACATGTGGACTACACATGACAATTTGATAAGCAATAAGTAATGGAAGAATAGAGTCATTGATTGTGTCATGGCAGTTTAGATATAAAGGGGGGACCACTTAGAGCAATGCTGTCCAACTTCTGTGGCCAACATTTTACTGGCCTATGTGGTGGAGGGCCGATAATAGAAGTCAGTGTTGGTCACTCCCCCTTTTCAACCACACCCACTGTAAACCACACCCATGTTACCAGAAGAAATTTTAAGATCATATCCACATTAACAGTGGTAGCACACCAAAAAACCAAATGGTTGGTGCTCACTGCAGGGAAATCCCTCATCACTCCTATGTGAAATATTGAAGTCATGTTAAAACATACCCTTAAATCCATATGCCTCATCCTCCCCTGTAGATAATACAACAACCCCCCCCCCAACACATGATTAAACTCCTTAGGAGCCATTAACAACAATTTGCAAATGCTAACAAACCCCAAGAACAAACCCCTAACAGGCTTACATCCCACAGGTAGTGTAGGGCAAGCAGAGAATGGCACACACAAGCAGCACTGGGCAAGCAGAGAATGGCACACACAAGCAGCACTGGGCAAGCAGAGAATGGCACACACAAGCAGCACTGGGCAAGCAGAGAATGGCACACCCAAGCAGCCAGGCCCGGACTGACAATCTGTGGGTTCTGGCAAATGCCAGAGGGGCTGCTATAAGGTTCCATAGAAAGTCAGTATTTAGTGAGCTGGTGGGGGCTGATTGGGCCTCTGTGTACCTGAAATGCCAGGGCCTATTTTTATTCTCAGTCCGGACCTGTAACCAGCACTGAGTAAGCAGAGAATGGCACACACAAGCAGCACTGGGCAAGCAGGGAATGGCGCACACACAAGCAGAATGGCACACACAGGGAGGAAAGGCAGAACAGAGCAGGAGACAGGGAAAGCTATCATTCTAATATGTACTACATACAGTGACACAGTGCTGGTGCCCCATTAGCATTTTGAATAAGGTGTCACATTTTGCCGAAAATTTGCTTTGCGGGTGTGATCGGAGTTAGCTGGCCACACCAGGGGATTTTCAGCTATGTGGGATTTTCAGACTATAGGGGAACTTAACGCTATGGAGCCATACATTTAAATATATTTTACTTTCAGTGTATTTACTGTATCTCTATATTGTAATCTGCAGTAAAAATGTAAATTCTGTTCTATATCATGCTGCGTTGTCTTTACCTTCCTTTTTTACACCTACTATTATCATTTTTGTTGACCATACATAACAAAATATATAAAGAAATAATTTATATTATGTTCTGTAGGGTTAACAATTTATGGTTTTTATTTTTTTTAAAATGATTATATATTTTTGCAAACATGCGCTGCAATGGATATTATTTGATTTTCTGCAAGCTGAGAGATCAGTTAGAGGCAATGGGGAAATGTCATTTGCATACCCAAGACATCTTGTATATCTGTAATATATGCAAATGTCCTTGTACTGCTGCTGCAAATATTGTTGGTTAAGCGATTCCATGAAATATGGTCTTTCTGAGTGGATTGGGCCACAAGAGCATTGAAAAATGGCTTGAGACCAGGGCAAGAAAACATGCAGAATTGTTCCAGCAGCATATGGCTAAACAGTAATGGGGTTATACAAACAGGTGCTTCAGTATTTAGCCAAGAGATAGGTTTAAAATCAGTTACATGAAAAATGCTTCTGTGTATTAGCCAGGGGAACACAGCACTCATTGGTAGGTCCAAAAACTGTAATTATGTTAACACCTCATTTTTTTGTCTTTTATTTTCAAGTTTATACATCATAAATATAACATGCCTGTTTATTGTTGTCCGGTTGTATTATCATTATCATTTTGCATACCTTTACTCTGCACTGCGATTCAAGCTTTTAGCAAATGGCACTATTGTACAAAACTACAAAATTAAGACTAGAAACCCTAGAGTTATTCTGGCTGCATTATTAAACATAAAGGCAATTTATAATGAAAGATAAAAGCTAAAATGGACCTTATTCATTGGCCGCATTACAACAAGAAAGGATTTGCTGGTGACCAAAACTACAACTAAAGAGTATACAAGGCCATATTATACTGTATAGGCACCCAACGGCCTGTGCCCAGGGCAGCAACGTTAAAGGGGCAGCCCTCAGGTGCCTAGATAACATTTTTTTAATAATCTCACCAGTTGCCACTAGAGAATTGTGGTTAAATCCGGTGGCTAAGCTGGGGGAGGGGTGAGAGGCTAGGAGCACATTTTTGGTCACTCGTCAGTGGAAGTGAGGTAATACGCCATACATTTGATGTCACACATAGATGTCACTTCTGCAAGTGTAGAAGCAAATATGGCAAATTACTAATTATTTTCAGCTCTGTTATCCTGACTAAACTGAAACTGACATCTACACAGTAATGTAGTTTACAAAAGTCCTTAGTTCAGCAGGTTCTGTCCTTCCTATAGAAAAACACTCATCCTCACAATTGTGACATTTGCACATTTATTGTCAAAGGTGAAGCTATGGTATCTCATAAAGGCTCATAACTTGGGGAAAATCTCTATCAATCAATATATTGCTCTGTCTTAAATAAATTATTTCAACTCTGAAATTCCTGCTTATTTATGTAATTGCTTTGAAAATATTACGTGAATCGTCCAATAAAATAAGGTTCCATATCTGTATTCAGGATAACTATTCAGCAATGTGGTTTGGATTTATTTTTTTTATGACAATTTCTTCCATCAAGAGCAAAGCAAATTCCAAAAGCATTTTTTCTTACAAACAGCTATTGACATTGTACGTTTACTATTTCAGCAATTTCTTTATTGTAATTTGATTCCCCAAACATCACGGTATTGTCTTATCATAGTTTTATAAAGTGCCAATGTTATAACAGATAAAATAGCTTTGAAAAAGAATTGGATGCCTTTTTAGCAAGTGAGAAAATACAGAGTAATTGGTTTTAAAATATACCTTGTAATGTTGATCTTTTTATTGGTGAGCGTGACATTTCAGACAAAAACTATTTTTTACCCAATAGCAGACAATTTAGGCAAAATAAAGGGTTGAAATCAATGGATATGTATAAAATGCATCTAATTTATTATATTAAATTAAATTACATTAAATTATTAAATTGAATAATTATTATTGAAACTGTATGAACAACCTCATAGGTGGGACTGAGCCAGTACTGAAGTGCAAGTCAAATTAAAACCTGTTGGGTGAGAAGGCTATGGGTAGAGGAACCAAGATATCCATAACCAGTCAATTGTCACAGGAGGAAGCAAATATTCAGGCCAAAAGCATTTCTATTCCAACCAGAGAGTAGAGACTTTAGCAACTGTCAGTATTCAGACCAGGGGTCAGAACTAGAAAGTCAAGAGTTGATGAGTTAAATGGATTATCAGTGTCTATGGAACACCAGCTTTGGCTTGCATACAGGCTGTGTAATGTGCAAGGAACCATGGGTGTCCATCACAATAAATATGTTACCAATAAAAAACAGCAAGACATAGTTCCAAAAAAAAGTACCCCAAGGAAACCACACTGAAGAATTCTGTTTGAAACACACCCCCGAATAAAAAAAATGGCCATTAATATTGTATACCCAAGTTCAAATGGCTCATCTATCAAATTGTACAATAACTGTTTCATGTGGTATTTTATGATTCTGTAATATAATCACCCACCGCAATAGTGGATAATCCATAGATTGTAACTGTGTACACTTGTGGTTCTATATAAATAATTACTTACTATATGGTAATACAACTTTAGACCATTTAGGGTTGGTGATCTCTATAATATACCTTAGATTCAAGTATGTGCCTATTACTTAACACTGCAGTTCATAGGCAGCTCTATAGTGTTTACACTGTCCACAGCAGTGTTGGCCTCCTCCTGGCTGAACTTACATGGGCAGCAAGTGACTAACACAGTCCGGAAACGCGTCAAGCCGTGCTCTCCCCTGCCTGCTTTATGTGTGTGTTCATATAATGCTTTTAATGGAATAATAAATAAATGTGGATTTTATTATACACATACTCTGAATCCTGCAGTTTGGTGAGCTTCTAGGTGCGCATCTAATGGACGTATGGGCAGCACCATGACAGTTCACCTGAACAGTCTCTCGCTCTGTCTCTCTGTCTGGGAGTGGCTACAGGCAGTCGGGTCAGTCTTTATAGTCTCCGGTAATCCTCTCTCCATTTTGAGTGCCAAGACCAGACTCCTCCCAGATCCTCCTTCTCTTTCAGCAGTGTCTATGGACTTGCAGCATTCTCCATCCTCCAGCCAATTAGCTTGTTTAACCACCGGCAACCAGGCTAAGCAATGTAACTGGCAGGGGGTCATTTATAAATACTGGGCAATCAGATCTGTACCTGGGCAGTAACCCATGGCAAACAATTTGAGGTTTGCTTCCTTTGTTCTACCTGCAGCTGATAAAATGATTAGTTGCTCTGGGTTACTGCCCAGGTGCAAATTTTACCAGTTTTTATAACTGAGCCCCATAGTGTGAAAGGAATAATGATCTTCTGCCCTTCTACATACAATAAGCACCAGACACCACCTCTATTGAGATGATGTTTGTAGTTACTCTCTATATTTACTTTTGACAACACTGCAGCTAATTTTGCAATAGTGCAGTTATCCATAGCAACAAATCAGACCTTTCTTTCCTTTGTATAACCTAAAATTGTCTGATTGAACCTATATGCCCATTTTTTGCCATTGACAATTGCACTTTAGCCGCTATGTTAGTAAATCATCGAATGCACTCTCCAGCCAGTTTCTCTCTATACGACCACAAAGAGAAGGTTTTCCCCATAACCTATGTGAAGTAAAGGGCCAATCTAATATATAGTGAATAAAGTACCCCCCCTTGTAAAATATAAGGATATTATAAGTTACCGAGGAGTTTCATGACCCTATAAAAACACGAGGCCGAAGGCCGAGTGTTTTTATACAGGTCATGGAACTCCGAGGTAACTTATAATATCCTCATATTTTACAACTGGGGGTACTTTATTTATTATAATACACAAATTTTAGTGAGTCATGTGACAGAAATTACATCACTACTCACCGTTTATAACTGATGACATCACTACTCACCGTTTATAAGGATATAATTTACAAGATATTCATGGCTTTTGTGTATTATATATAAATTACATATATGTGCCGAAGTGAATAATTTCAGAAATATGGTATCCCCGTAACATGATTGACTTGAAAGTTCTCAAACCTTATGACATCATGAAATAAAGCAGTGCTATCAGGAAATGTTTTGTTCTCCTTTTTAGAATAGGAAATGTGAAACGGAGACTGCTTATCTGATAAACCGTCAGTTATTTAGAAGGAACTGGCATTTTAAAAAATAGTCTCAAATAGTTTGTGACTCCCAAATGTGTTCAACAGCCTCTGTACAGCTTAGAAAATAAAATAAAAATTACTATATATAAATATTTAAGTTGCGATCATGTCATGTTTATATCAGTTATACTGCAAACTACTAGGAACAGATGTCAAAAAAATAGATCTATAATCTAAGGGAACATGTCAGTTTTACAGCTGCTGCTGGTGTCCTGTAAAATTGGATTCTAAAATTGATGTTTTAGTAGCTGATATGTGGGGTTTATGTAAGTTTTATTTTATCTGTCAGCAGGCAATTTCTATCATGAATTACACTAACTGAATATTCTCATACCAGCCTATTTACTTTAACATATTTCTCTCATTTGCTCAACAGCCTCCAGGCCATACAAATACATATATATCTATATATATCTATATATATATATATATATATCTATATATATATATATATATATATATCTATATATATATCTATATCTATATAATTTTTGTAAATATTATTACATAAAAATACATAATGTAATGTAATTATGTAGGTAAATGTGTCTGTATTCATTTGCACATTATGGGGCAGATTTATCAAGGGTCAAATTGAAAATTAAAATTTCGAATTTAAAAATTCAAGTTTTCAAGTTTATTTCAGTGTAATTGGACTAGGGAATAGTTAAAATTCCAATAGAGTTTTTTAAAAAAATGTTAATTAATCGATATTTATCATGTACTGGCCCTTTAAGAATTCAAATTTGACTATTCACCAAACCTGCCGAATTGCTGTTTCAGCCTATGGGGCCTGTCCTGGAGTCCTGGAGTCAATTTGGAGTTGTTTGGAGACATCCTGAAAATCAAGGGTTTTTTTTGGTGAAAAAACTCGAATCGAATTCAATTAGAAATTGATTTGAATTTGATTCCAGTTTGCAGGTCGATCCCATTCACCCGAATTTGAAAAATTAAATTTTTTTTCTTTTTAAAAATTTCGATTGGTGGGTTTTTTTTTCCCATGAACTCGAGATTCGACCCTTGATAAATCTAACCCTGTATGCTGAGCAATTTCACTAGTATAGCACTTAAATTACTGGGGCAGTTCTTTTGACCAAAAACATTGCTCAAGTTAGATTATTTCATGAATTCATCAAAATTGGTCGTACCAAAAAATGTTATTCGTTGCTTAAATTGTAGTTTGCATTGGCTACAAACATTTTTAAATCCAGCAAAAAATGCATAAAAGGGAAAACAACGTTAAAGTGGTTTGCATCCTGTATTTTTATATTTGATCATGCTAACCTTATATCTGTGCAGCTTTTTCATATAAATGTTTTTATATCCAACTTGCATGCCATAGTGTATAGAGGCATGGGATCTGTTATTAAAAAAGCTCCAACATACAACATTGCCAATTCCCAAGGCATCTCATGTGTCAATGGAGGAAACCTGTTTCCAGATTCAGGCTGGCTGTAATTCCGGTGTTCCCTAGCACCCATGTGTGCAGTTGCACCCATTTCTAAAAGTTCTAATGTCTAGCTGGTGCTGTTTGTATACTACGAAATCTTCTGCCAGATGGTAAAGGAGAGAACAATTCATGAGTTGGATGGAAAATATCCTCTACTTTGATATTGGCAAATCAGATGACATATGTTCTATAAAGTTGTGACATAGGCAAGACTTTTGTTCAGCAACTGTAATATTTCCAAACCAAACTGTTATGTAACAGATTTGTGTCCACAAAATGATACGTGTCTGCATTCTGTGATTAATATTCTAAGACTGAAGGATACAAGGTTTAAAATAATGTATATAGTGTAAGTAAAGTAAAGTAAAGATTATTTGTTCGACAAACAGTAGAAAAGACTTGAATTATTTATTATTATATATTTGGGTGACAGATCTCCTTTAAAAAAACCGAACTGGCAAAATGCAGTGAAAAAGCTTCCACAACAGCCACCAAAAATACAGCAGAAAAAGCATCTGTGAAATGTTTACTATACAACACCAATGACAAAACAAAAAGTAAAAGTAAACAACTACTGATAAATAATGAGTAAATACATTTTGTTATTATTATAGCCAATATTGTGGTCAGATCATGGAGTATAATATACAATGACAAATATCAACATACAGTATCTACTTTTATATGTGTTATTACAATTGTGTAGCAAGATGAATGTTGAAAGGAGCAACTGAAAGACACAAGCAAGGCATCAATGTTTGCATACACCCTTCCCCTTGTATTATTTATCATAATCATTAGTCATTTTATAACAGCCTATTAAATGGCATTAGATTAATTGACTTCAAGGCAGGCAATGAACTTTTAATAGAACAGTAATATGTATGGTACTTAAGGCCATCTTTATAAAAACAGACAGATAATTGAATTCCACTTCTGTTATTCATCACCCTGCACATTAAAACCTATAATCGTTTTTGTTTTGGTCTCACCTATTTGCTATGTGCGTCCTCCATATAAAATGCAGCGGTTTAATATGAGAGTTCAAAAATGAATGCATATGTCTTATTACACAGACTAAATTGATGGTGACAGCCTCCTAAATTATAAATCCCTGCTCAGCATCTTCATTCAGTACAGCTAGAAAAAAAAAAACAATAATAGGATTTTAGAACTGTGAAAGAGAAAATGGTACATTCTTTGAGGCACTGTTTACAGCTTATTAATGAAATGTTTTAATTAATCTGCTTGAAGACACTTTTTCAAAAGGGCTAATGGACAGCCAGAAAATAATGAAATATTAATAGAATTTTGCTCTGCGGTTTACAGTAGACATTTTTATCCCAGGTATATTTTGCTTCCCCTGTAAGATCCCTACGTTTATACAGATGCCTATCACACTGTCGCAAATGGTTTGTTATTACCTAAACAATTTTACTTAATAATATAAAAGGGTATTATTTTGATTGTGGCCTTACAGTTTTAAAACATGCAAATTATACTTTGTATAGAGGAGTAACAAATGATGGCCTTTTTTAAAAGGCCTCTTTTGAATTCACTCCCTGCCTACGCTAACTTTTATGTTTATGTATGGATAAAATATATATATTCATATATCAGTAACTAGTGAATATTTCTTACAGAGAAAAGGGGAAACAGTTTATGTAAATGTATAATAAATACATGAATACAATTCAAAGTATATGAAACTGAGTTGGAAATGTCAAAATAGATAAGTAAGAAGTCTCTGACCCTAAGATTTGAGTTGAAAGACAAAAGCAGGACACTGGCTTATGAAAAGCAAAACTGAACATGACTTGTGCTTAAAGATGTAGTACTGAACACATTGAGAAAGAGAGTTCTATACAAAGGCGGTAGCAGCAAAGTGGAGGGCATTTAAACATAGTGGCTCTGGGAAGACACATATATTGATCATCCATCAGGAAGGATAATACCAAATTATCTAAACTTTTTTTGGAATCTGGAATTTGAATTGAGAATATTGGGGAAATTTACTAAAGGGCGAAGTGGTTAACGTTGGCGAAAATTCGCCAGCATGACGTAATTTCTGCACCTCACCGATTAACTAATGGTAGCTGGCGTAATTCCGCTGCCGTAATATCGCCAAGGAAATAGACTCTGGTGCAACTTCGCCCTCTAATGCCAGGCGAATTTTCGGTAGTGTTACTACTACTAATTTTTTGATTTTACTGGACGTTACCTCTATCGCCAGAGTTGCCTTTGCCACCTCAGACCAGGCGAAGTGCTAAAAAGAAGCCAGATCTTCCTCAATCTACTGTCGCTTACATCATATCCTGTGTGCCGAACGCATTAAAGTTCCAAAAACACTGGCAACTTTTGTTTTTTTGAAGCGGGATTGCCTGCAAAAGTCCTAACAATTCTTTTTTGTCTATGCTAACTATAGAGTTTAGTGCAATAGAATAGATAGGAGTTCCTCAAAAAATAGTTGAAAATTTTTCTAAGTCCCAAAAAACGCTGGCGTTTTTTCCTACTAAAGGGTGATGGACTGAAAAACATCGTAAATTGTTTTTGGGGTACCCTCCTTCCCCCCTACATTTGCTAACATATGGCACCTAAACTATACTGTGGGCACATGTGTAGTGCATTATAACAACTTTATATAATTTTATTAAGATTCCCTGGCCTTGTGTAATGTAATGTATTTGCTGCAGCATATACGGCCATTGTACTTTAACTGCACGCTGTATGCTAATTAGCCAATGCTAGCATAACTTCGAACTGCTGAGCGTAATTTCGCCAGCGTTCGTTACCCTGTGCGCAACTTCGGATCTTCGTGAATTAGCATTGTCCAGGCGAATTTACGCCTGGCGAAGTGTTGCAATGTTCACGAAACCAGCGCTGGCGAATTTTCACTGGTTCATGAATTTGCCCCATATAGTTTAGATATATGGTCTCACTCCACATTGTGGAGGAGGAGACCATGAATTGTTGTTAAGGAAAATTTTGTGGATATACCAGTTGGTATCATTATGCCCAACTGGACTAACAAAGAATTATAATCTTTATGTATTTGTAAATTCCTGTTACCCACGTGTTTAGTTCTCCTATTGTTTTTTAGGATTTGATGGGTTGATGTTTACAATGAATGGATAACGGTCTGCTCATGTTATGTTATTTCCTGTGTTACCTACATAAACTTGTACTTGTGATAAAACATTATGCTTTCTTTGCCCATGGATTGATAAAGGTGTCTTACAGCTCAAATGTTGCAATTTTTGCATGGGCTATGTAATTTATTTGATATAGTACTAGAATTGAACATAGCCAGTGCTAAGTAATTTTTTTCATTTTTATATAGAGGTAGTTGTGTCCAACACATGCATCTAGAAATTGCTGCAGCACTTTACATTACAATAGTGTAATAGCTGGTTCCAAAAGAACTCTGGCAGCAGAGATGGTTTTAGGAGGGGGTAGTTTAGACTGAGGTTTGAAGGTCAGTTAATAGAAGGCTGCAGCAGTCAAGGCAGTATAAGATAAAGGTATGGATGTAGGTTTTAGCAGACAGATGGGACAAACATTGGCATCACTGTGGAGAGAAAATTGGAAAGTTTAGATTAAACATATAAATAATGACATTTTTTTATATGCCCTGTGGTGCTCATAGTAACATAGTAAGTTAGGTTGTAAAAAGACACACATCCATCAAGTTCAAGTCTATATAAAACCTGCCTAACTGCTAGCTGATCCAGAGGAAGGTAAAAAAAAAAAAAAAAACATTTGAAGCCTCTTCAGAGGGGGAAAAATTCCTTCCTGACTCCAAGATGGCACTCAGACTAGTCCCTGGATCAACTTGTACTATGAGCTATCTCCCATAACCCTGTATTCCCTCACTTGCTAAAAAGCCATCCAACCCCTTCTTAAAGCTATCTAATGTATCAGCCTGTACAACTGATTCAGGGAGAGAATTCCACATCTTCACAGCTCTCACTGTAAAAAAACCCTTCCGAATATTTAGGCGGAACCTCTTTTCTTCTAATCGGAATGGGTGACCTTGTGTCAACTGGAAAGACCTACTGGTAAATAAAACATTAAAGAAATTATTATATGATTCCCTTGTATATTTATACATACTGTAGTGATCATATCACCCCTCAAGTGCCTCTTATCCTGTGTGAACAACCCCAATTTAGCCAGTCTTTCCTCATTGCTGAGATTTTCCATACTTTTTACCAGCTTATTTACCCTTCTCTGAAACCTCTCTAATTCAATAATTTCCAGTTTGATCACTGGAGCCGCAAACTGCATGGCATATTCTAAATGGGGCCTTACAGTGCTGTGTACAGTGGGAGGACAATCCCCATCACCTACTAATCTGTGCTCCTTTTAATACAGCTCAAAACATTGCTTGCCCTGGCAGTTGCTGACAGCCAAGTTTATTATCTACAAGGACTCCATGGTCCTTTTCCATAATGGATTTGCCTAGTGCTGTCCCAATAAGGGTATAAGTGGCTTGGATATTCTTACATCCCAGGTGCATGACCTTACATTTATCAACATTGAATCTCATTTGCCCATATTGCCAGTTTGTCAAGATCCTGTTGCAAGGATGCCAAATCCTGGATGGAATTAATTGGGATGAATAGTTTTGTGTGGTCTGCAAATACTGATACATTACTTATAATACCTTCCCCTAAGTCATTAGTGGACACGTTAAATAAAAGCAGACCCAATACAGAGGCCTGAGGGACTCCACTATTTATTCTGTGCTATTTAAATAATTCCTTGGTGCCTCAATGAGATAAAAAGCATCCACGGGCAAAGCTCAAAAGACAACTCACTTGAGTTAAGTGGGCATTGTTGCTTTGTCAGGAAAATTGAAAGTGATTTTTTCCCTCCTAGCACTGAGCGCCATCTACTGGAAGATGCAGGTGTACCCTAGTTTAAGATCCTACACAATGAGATTATTTGAATTATAGGACCATACAGTATAAATTCCTGCTCATTTTGAAATGGCCTTTACTATACAGCTTTTTATTTCTGATGACTGGTCCTTTAAAGGGCTTTACCTCCCTATAACAAAAGGAACAAATCCACAGTTCTTATGCTTCAATTCCTTTCCTAAAGCATGTTTGTGTGTCAGGTAACTATATTTTTCTTCTGTTGATTAGTTCAGTTTAGATTAGTTCAGTTAACAAAGTTGAATGTTGGTAAATTGGATGGATTGTAACGACAAATGAATAACTAGAGCAGAATGCTACTCATTTTTCTACTGATGTGTGGTTGTTCCCTTTAAAATTGTTATAGGCGCTTGTAGACAGAAAAGAGGACATCAATTAGAACAAGGGGTCTGTTGTAATTTAACGTATTGGTCTACCCTCAATGCACAAAAAAGAAAGGGTGTCTATAAAGTTCTTTAAACTTAAAAAACTATTAATTAAAAGTAATTTCTTAAATATAAAAACCTGAAACCAGGATATAACAAGATAAATAATTCAATGATAAAACTTTTATTTTGAGATTATCTGTGTACCTTTCACCACATAAGCAAATAATCTGCAGAGCAGATTGATAAAGGGGGTTGATCCCCTGAAACGTTGTGCAGAGATCCAAATAAATCACAAAATGTATGCACATTTTGCTATGTGTGTGCCATCTGAATCTTCTTGGTTACTGCTGCAGGGGTTTTGGCCTGAAAAGTGCATTAATATGTATTATTGATACCCCTGTACTAGGAGTGCACTAGGATAACAGTACTAGGCAGTTTTCATTAGGACAGGTCTTAGATGGCGGATTTTCATATTCGGCTTTTTGCCGGAGTATAATAAATATAGAAAAAGTCTAGGTTTTTTTTCCATGAAAAATTTGAGGTTTTACCCCAAAAACCCGACCAGATAAATTCAAGGTTTAGTAAATAAAGCCCTACATAAAGCCAATAGGTTGTTTTGTCTCCAACAATGATCAATTATATTTAAGTTGGAATTAAGTAAAAGGTACTGTTTTGTTATTACTGAGAAAAAGGAAATTATTTTAAAAAATTTGTTTTATTTGCTAATAATGGAGTCTATGGGACATAGCCTTTCCATAATTTGGAGCTTTCTACATAATGGGTTTCTGGATAACTGATCCCATACCTGTAGTAGGCAAGCATTTTTCATTCCCTTTGCAGTTCATCCTTTTCACAGGTGCTTGTCACAAATTTTTAAAAAGCCACAATGCCAAAGATATAGCCTGCAGAAAACAATGACAGACAGCCCACAGTACCTTCACACTGAGGTTCAGACTCTTCACTTCACACTGAACACATAGGACCTTCTGTTCTGACTTCAATAATGCTAATCCATGGTTTTATGCAGCTTTAGCCACACAAAGAGCAACTTTCTCTCCCACATACAGGGAATTGCCATGTCTCTCTCACACAAGGAAGAGCCTTTCTCCAAACATAGTTTTCTGCTTCAAACACAGGCAGGTTTATTACATTGATTTATTATTCATTATCAGATTTATGAAAGTGTGAAATTAGAGCTCATCTCAGAAAAGCTCACACACGTCCTATGCATTCCTGTGGGATTTCAAGAAGCATATTTATCAAATGGTGAACTTAACTTTCTCACTGTTATGTTCCGTCAATGAGGACAGGCAAGTAAATGGGAGTCTGTATGCTGGGGAAACCTAGTGCATAACTGTAAATAACAGAACAAAGCCATGACAATGTGAAATGTTTAATGAAAATAACTTAAGGTGCAAAACAGAAACCAAAATGAAAATACAGAATATGACTGTGGTAACCGGCAGGCAGAAGCAGAGTCCAATAAACAGGACAGGCAGCTAGCAATGAAGGTCCAATATAAAGCCAAGGTCAGAACAGGCAGAAGTCAGTGGGAATGTCCAGAGAGCAGGATTAGGTCAGTACCGGGAGAGCCACCAGAAGCAGACAGGGAACCCAGGACAAGGGCACAGGAACAGGGTGAGAACTCTGGGACTTGGAACCAGAAACAAAAATGCAGGCATCAAGTCATATGCAATGGAAATAAGGTAAGCAACATTAACGTCGGATGGTGTTGCATCGTTCGTCCAACGCAACTGTCGGATGTAGATGCTGCACGATGCATCCAACAGTCGCGTCAGATGAACGCTGTGACTTCATCCGAAATGTCCATCTCTCACCTTATTTCCGTTGCATCCGTCTTGACGCCTGCATTTTTGCACAACGCGTCGGATCGCACCGAAATCTCCCGCTGAGTTCCTCCCATAATGGCCAAACTGACAGGTTTCAAACCACACTGGGGCTAATTTATGAACACTGGGCAAATTTGCCCATGGGCAGTAACCCAAGGAAAATAGCACATGTCACCCCCACTAGAAAAAATGCTTTACTACTTATTTATAATTGCATGTTTTGAAATAGCTGTAAAGTGAAATCTCTAACTTTATGACCGCAATCCTTTAAAGTCAGAAGTACTGTACTTCAAAAAGATTACCCTTCAAGGTAAATGGCTCGTTTGCTACTATAGATTCTGGCAAGTACTCACTTCTGTGCGTACAACATCTCTTCAGTTCAGTTAAATTTGATATCTGCCGAGCATAGACAGCCTGCTTCAAATCATCCCATAGATTTCGTCTTGTTGAAATATCCAACCCCTGCATAACTTCAACTTTGTGACTGATGCTTGAACATTATGCTGAAGAATTTTTTGATATTGGACTAAATTCATCCGACCCTCGACTTTAACAAGGACCCATCTTCTTCTATTCAGAATGAGGCCAGCGTGATGGCGCATGCGCTGAAACTCACGAAAATTGCCAAAGCGGCTGAAGATGGTTCACGTGAACTCCGATGCCCGAATCTGCACCGAGGGGTAAGTAAAACGTTAAGGGCATTTGCCCAGGGTAACACTTAGGCTGGGGGGAGGAGGGTCTATGTAAGGTAGGGGTTAGGGTTTTTTAACGTTAAGGTTGAATTCTCCTTTAAACCTCTGAGATACTGTAGCTTTTTGTAGCCTTCAGCTAAATCATGATATTGAACAATCTTTGTTTTCAGATCTTTTGAGAGTTGCTTTGAGGGTCCCATGCTGTCACTCTTCAGAGGAGAGTCAAACAGAAGCATAACTTGCAATTGGCCACCTTAAATACCCTTTCTCATGATTGGACACCCCTGCCTATGAAGGCTTAACAAGCTAATCCAACCAATTTGGTGTTGCCAGTAATCAGTATTGAGCAGTTACATGCATTCAAATTAGCAAAATTACAAGGGTACCCACATTTTTGAACAGCCAGTTTTTCACATTTGATTTAATTTCATACAACTGAATACTGCTTCACTAAGTCGGGTGTATGAAACCCGAGGACTCCCTGTAATAAGAGGTTAGGACCCATTTAAGCAGATTTGAAAATATGTCTATGGACATGGCTGTACCTTACAACTCTGCTGGATAGCAATTATCCCCATTTATAACAATAAATAAATAAATAATTATGTGGCATAAAAAGCCCAAGGGTAAAGCAAATGTAACATAATATTTATAAATGTATAAACATATTCTAAAGTGCTATAAAAACAGTAGGATGTATATGTCAAACATAAATGATATACAAATAATGATTGATATGGGCATTAAAGGTGCCCCCCCCTGCGCATTAGATCTTACAATGTAAAAGGAGGTGGTATGAGACACACAGTGGGGCAAATTTACTAAAGGGCGAAGTGACGTCATTTCGGCACTAACGGTGGCTGGCGTAATTTCGCCAAGGAGATAGACTCTGGCGCAACTTTGCACTCTAACACTAGGCAAATTTTCAGTCTGGCAAAAGAGCGTTACTATGCAAATTCACTATGTTTTTGATTTTACTGACCGTTACCTCTATCGCCAGACTTGCCTTTGCCACCTCAGACCAGGCGAAGTGCAATAGAATAGATAGGAGTTCCTCAAAAAAAAGTTGAAAATTTTTCTAAGTCCCAAAAAACGCTGGGTTTTTTCCTATTTAAAGGGAGTTAAGAGAAAAAGATCGTAATTTTTTTTTGGGGTACCCTCCTTCCTCCCTACATTTGCTAACATATGGCACCTAAACTATACTGTGGGCACATGTGTAGGACAATATAACAACTTTATATAAGTTTATTAAGGTTCCCTGGCCTTGTGTAGTGTAATGTATTTGCTGCAGAATATACGGCCATTGTACTTTAACTGCATGCCGTATGCAAATTAGCCAATGCTTACGTAACTTCGAACTGCTGGCGTAATTTCGCCAGCGTTCGGTACCCTGTGCGCAACTGCGGATCTTCGTGAATTAGCGTTGTCCAGGCGAATTTACGCCTGGCGAAGTGTTGCGATGTGCGCAAAGCCATTGCGGCCGAATTTTCGCCGGTTAGTGATTTTGCCCCTGTGGGGAGTTTGCTATTTGCAGTTAAAACAATTTGCAACCAGTTCTGTAAAACAGATTTCACTGCAAATCACATTAAAGAATTGGCTAGCGTGAACTGGCAGACAGTTACTGAAGGTGTATAAAATGCAATACATCTGCATCAGATAAGAGAATTGAATCCATTTCTATATCTGATGCCAACACACGCACTCTAGCAAATGTCATGCAAATGCCTGGGTGCTAGGATATACTGAAGCATAATAAGAGTGAGCTAATAATTCTTCATTTAAAAAATCGTTTAGAATTGAATTAATATTTTGAAAACAATTTAGTATGATGAAGCTTATATTAGATTTTCATTTTCACTAGTTTCCAGTTAAATCCGAATTCAAACCCTTATTTAAAAAACAAAAACAAACCCTACCCTACATAGACCTCCCTCCCTCTCAGCCTAGCTGCTACACCGGGTAAATGCCCCTAACTTTTTACTCACCCCTCGGTGCAGGTTCTGTCCAGCGAAGTTCACGGGCGCCATCTTCTTCTCTTCAGTAATCTTATGGAAGTGCCATATTGGCGCATGCTCAGTTGGATCGGTCTGCTGGTACCGAACAACTGAAAGTCACAGAAATTACCAAAACGCCAGAGGAAGACCCAAAGATTACCGAAGAAGATGGCTGCCGTGAACTCTGATGCCCTGGATCTGCACGAGAGGTAAGTAAAAAGTTTTTTTTAAAGTTTTTTTAAATAAGGGGTTGAATTCTCCTTTATCATGTGTAAACTTATGGGCAAGGTTCAAAGGAGAAAAAAAAAACATTTTCCCCCAATTAAGTTTGAGTTTTTTTCCCCCATAGACTTCAATAGAGTCTAAAATCTATTCTTATCAAACTGAATCTGGCCCTTTATGTGATCTGATTTATATTAGAGCAGAGGGATCAGGTTTTGCACCAACAAAATCTTACACTGATCTATGGCAGATAAAGTCTGACTCACAAATCTGCTCAAAATCTCTTGTGTAGTTTAGCACTTAGGCTTAACCAAATGTACACTAAGGGGCCTATTTATCAACGGTCAGATTTGAGAGGTTTTTGAAACCATAACTAAACTCACAAACTACGAATGTCATGAGATTTATTAAAAAAACTAATAAAAAAAGTACAAACGGAAAATGAAACTGAGCGATGCACAAAAAATATGAATACCTAAAAAATGAAGTCCCGATCGATTAAAAGCGGTCCAATAGGATCAGTGCAGCTCCATTGACTTTTATAGGACTGCAACAACTTTTACATGGCAAAGTCTTGTATTAGAGGTTTTTACACTTCATAAATCTTAAATTTTTTAGAACTTTTTTTTATTTTTAAAAAAACAAACTAATTTTTTTAGATCCTTGGGGGGGGAAATCAAAATTAGATTTTTAGTAAATTGGCCCCTAAATGGCAGATTTATCTGAATGTGACATTACAACTCACAATAAAAATTCACTCACTTTATATTCATTCCTATAGGAGCAGAGGGATCAGGTTAAAGGGATACTGTCATGGGAAAATTTTTTTTTTTTCCAAAACGCATCAGTTAATAGTGCTGCTCCAGTAGAATTCTGCACTGAAATCCATTTCTCAAAAGAGCAAACAGATTTCTTTTAAATCTGACATGGGGCTAGACATATTGTCAATTTCCCAGCTGCCAAGTCATGTGACTTAAGCTCTGATAAACTTCAATTATTCTTTACTGCAAGTTGGAGTGATATCACCCCCCTCCCTCCCCCCCCCCCAGCAGCCAAACAAAAGAACAATGGGAAGGTAACCAGATAGCAGCTCCCCAACACAAGATAACAGCTGCCAGGTAGATCAGAACAACACTCAATAGTAAAAACCCATGTTTCACTGAGACACATTCAGTTACATTGAGAAGGAAAAACTGCAGCCTGCCAGAAAGCATTTCTCTCCTAAAGTGCAGGCACAAGTCACATGACCAGGGGCAGCTGGGAAATTGACAAAATGTCTAGCCCCATGTCAGATTTCAAAATTGAATATAAAAAAATCTGTTTGCTCTTGGATTTCTGTGCAGAATTCTGCTGGAGTAGCACTATTAACTGATGCATTTTGAAAAAAAAACCATGTTTTCCGATGACAGGATCCCTTTAAATCAGCCCCAAAGGATAATGAGCTGGCTACAGAAAAAATGTGTGCAACTGATTTTCTCATCAGGGCTCATAGCTTTACTTTGAAAATATTTGATAAAGCTGAAATAATTATGCTGATGCTAAAGTTAGTTTAATAAAAGAATATAATAGAACAAGCAGATAAGGGACAATAATGACAAAGAGGAATCACAAACAAAGAGGGGTATACGTTAGAAGCCTTTTCTCAAATGTCAATTGCCGTCATACCTTCCTTTGATATTGTAGTGAAGGGTGGTTTCTGAATATACATTTGATTTGGATTAATAATTTCCACTGTCTACATTGTGAAGGAACTAAATAAAACATACAAAGAGGATAAATTTAGGGGCATGATGGCAACAACTGATTCCCATATATGGTAGCACATAGGGGTATTCAGCATATTTGAAAATAAAGTAATCATTCAACAAAGGAATATATATTCTAATATTTATTTTATTGCAGTATATACAGACATGCATGCAAAATTTACAGTGCGCATTTCTAACATGTTTATATTTGATAAATAGGGGTGAACATATTTTGAAATGGAAATACCTCTAAAATATTTAACATTTCTTTTAAAATAGTGGTAGAAAAAAATGACAACGTATATACAAAAAGAACCATAAAAATTATGTCACAGTAAGTCACAGTATTTGAAAAAAAAAAATCTTAAATACGATTTCTTCAAATATAAGATTTGGAGTTATACTTTCAGAATATTGGTACAAAATTTAATTTTGCTGCAAGAGATTGGTTTGCATATGCTTGATGCAACATATTTCTAGTGTAGCTCTTCATCCAGTTTTTTTTCCAAAACAGGGACACCTAATCCACAGTTTTAAGGCTTTTACCTGAAATTTAAAATAAATAATGTAAATACCACAGGAGCTATAATAAATATATTTAGGTATGTACAGGTATGAGATCAGTTATCCAGAAAGCTCTGAATTACGGAAAGGCCGTCTCCCTTAGGCTCCATTTTATACAAACAATCCAGTTTTTAAAAAATGATTTCCTTTTTCTCTGTAATAATAAAACCGTACCTTGTCCTTGATCCAAACTAAGATATAATTGATCCTTATTGGAGGCAAAACCAGCCTATTGGGTTTATTTAATATTTACATGATTTTCTAGTAGACTTAAGGTATGAAGATCCAAACTATGGAAAGACACAGGTCCCTAGCACTCTGGGTAACAGGCCCATACCTGTACAAAAAAAAACATATATATACACATCTCTTTTTGTTTTGTATAACTTATGCACTGATCGCTCTGGTGGAGCCGAAACTTCAGTCCATAGCTCTTCAATAAATAATTTTCTATTTTTCTAAGACCTGCAAGTGCTGATCTCTCTTTTTGTTTTATATATATTATATATATCCCCACAAACTGCATCAGTTTGCCCTGACAAATCTTACACATTTTCTTTAACTGCTAAGAATTAAGGTGGCCATACATGCACCAAAATTATTGTAAAAAATTATAGTGGGAGACGAGGTGACCGACATTGGCAAAAGCCTTGGTTGTCGATTGAACAGGATGGCGTCGATAGGATGGAAACATTTTTATCAGGTGGCTTTGAAGGCACCACGAACATTGGCAAAACTTAAAGCTAAATCGCCAGATAGAGGAAGAAATCTTTTGTTTCTACCTGCATATCTGATGATTGAGCCAATGGTAGCAGTAAAGATTGTAACCCAGGCATACTTACATGTAACAGTACAAGTCAAACATATAATTCAGGATAACCCATAAGACATTAATATTCCCCTTATTTAATGCAAAGAACTGCATAGCAGCATGGTGTAGGTCATATTTTCACAAACAGACTGTGGTTGATTAAGCAGAAAAGTTATGTAAAACGTTTTCACTTCATAAAACTAAACCTAAACTTAAAGCAAAACATAATACTATATGCATATGCCTAAAAAGCACTGAAAAAAGCCAACTACCCAAGTTATGCAGGTCAGGACAATATAATTGATTTGATTAAAGGGGTTGTTCACCGTTGAGATAACTTTTAGTAAGATGTAGAGTGTGATTTTCTAAGACAATGTGCAATTGGTTTTTATTTTTTTTATCATTTGTGGTTTGGTTAAGATGCAAATTGAAGAGCTGCTGAATTAAAAGCTAAATAACTCAATCTGGTAACTAGGGTCCAAATTACCCTTGCAACCATGCATTGATTTAAATAAGAGACTATAATAAGAATAGGAGAGGGCCTATTTGTTTTTTTAGAAGGGAGTCAGCGATGCCCATTTGAAAAAGCTGCAAAGAGTCAGAAAAAATAGGCAATTCATTAAAAAAAAAAAAAAAACATGAAAACCAATTGAAAAGTTGATTAGAATTGGTCATTTTATAACATAATAAAAGTTACCATAAAGGTGAACCACCCCTTTAAAGTAGCTCATTTACCTGCAGAACAACTCACCTACGAGGTTGATTGGCATCAAATAATGTGTCATCGTCGTCATCATCATCTTGCTCCAGTGGAGTTAATTCCATGTTTCCTAAGTTTGCATCCAAAACACCATATTTCCTTGTTTTCTTATTTTTTCTTCTAGTTCTGAAAAGTAAAAAAAAAAAAAAAGCAAAGAAAAATTGATTCCACTTTACCAGTGTATCAGGATTTTATCACAGTATTATTTGCAGAAGTGAATACCAGTGTGAATGTGACGTTTTTTAGGAGTTGTGGAGCCCCTGGATGGACCTATTTCCAATGTTTAAGGGATAACACGGATTCCTTTTTTTTTTTCTCTCTATCTTTTTTTAATTATAATTTGGAGTTTATTAACGTATACATTACTTTGGTACTTTGATTACAAATAATCAAGATTCATTTTTACAGTATGCTCAATTTGGCTTGTTGTTTTTGGCTTGCCAGAATAGTACCTTTAAGTCTACTTAACTACTTAAAATACATATAGATAACCTGTAAGAGTAAATTTGGCCATAGATGCAAAGATACCGTCATACGAAATGAAGCTTTGTACAATTTTCGGACCGTGTATGGATTGTCCCAACATTTTTCATACCATGGCCATCAGTCATTTGGACAGGTTAAAAGATCAATACGAAAATCAGTTAGCATTAGGAAGTGTTCTATCCAAGAGTGTCGGGGAGAGACATGTAGAGATGTGGAGAGCATAAATCCCCATGGCGTAAATGCTCGGTAAGTGAGCACTCTTTCATCATATAATGTCCTTGCATTTGCACCTCAGGGATTGAAAAAAATGACCCCTTTAGACTTCAAAGATAGTAGAAACAGCTGCATATATAGTGCTCAATAAGTGAGTAATATTTTAAGTATCAGCACTTCTTGGATAGTAGAGTCTAAATGTTATTTTTTAACCCCAGGTTCCTATTTACTAAAAAGTGTCAGTACAAATGCAGATTAAGTGAGCAGTTAGTTCAGACATCTCATATTAGATTAATGACACAAGAACTTATGTCAACCGAATAGAATCAAATGGCAAAAATGCAGTTATAGCGGCCTTATTTGTGACAAAAACCTGACATTTTTATTCAGCCTAAAATGAAATGTAACACAAGAAGAATTAATAGTGCTATATACAACAAAAACACTACAAAGTAAAGTCTCGGAGAATCTTACAGAAAGACAATTATCCCAAGCACAAGGTCAAAGAAACACTGGAGTCCATGTCTGGCCCCATACATGGGCTAAAAAGATCCCACTTATTCAACTCAACAGGCAGTTCTGGGAAGAAACCAAAACACAAAGCAAACTGAGTGCAACTTTCTATTCCAATCATTTCTGAAAACAAGTCAAGAGCACGAAAATGCAGCATGTTGCGGATAATAAATGCAAATGGTGTGCTCAAACCTGCGTCTCAAATGCATAAGACAAAAGCCCATATGTAAGAGCCCTTAAAATTTAATTTTATAAATAAATATTAACCAAACTCTGAATACTTCAGAAAAATACATTTTTCAAAGAGAGAAATGAGAGAGTGTGTTAATTTTTGCATTATATCAACGAATTATCTGGAAAATTCAGTCAATGTTCTCAATTGTTCCATGCAAGGCTGTCCAACTTCTTACCTGTAGGACATTAACACATTAGGAATTAAAGGAATTGTTCAGTGTAAAAATAAAAACTGGGTAAATAGATAGGCTGTGCAAAATAAAACATGTTTCTAATATAGTTAGTTAGCCAAAAATGTAATGTAAAAAGGCTGGAGTGACTGGATGCATAACATGTCAGTCAGGACTCTACTTCCTGCTTTTCAGCTCTCTTGGTTTACACAGACTGGTTACCCTGGCTACCAGGCAGTAACCAATCAGAGACTTGAGGGGAGCCACATGGGTCATATCTGTTGCTTTTGAATCTGAGCTGAATGCTGAGGGTCAATTACAAACTCACTGAACAGAAATGTACCATGTGGCCCCCCTTCAAGTCGCTGACTAATTCAGAGTTATAGAGCTGAAAAGCAGGAAGTTGGATTCTGGCTGTTTTAATAGACATCTGTTCACTCCAGTCTTTATACATTACATTTTTGGCTAACTAACTATATTAGAAACATTTTTTATTTTGCACAGCCTATCTATTTACACAGTTTTCACTTTCACACTGAACTATTCCTTTAAGTTAAAATGGCTGTCAAAAAGTGTGCATATTTGACCTTTAATGTTTAGTAATCATTATTTGCTTGGTTAAACACGATTCTAAGATGTGAATCTTGGCTGTCAGTGGTGCAGTGCAGTGCCCTTCTATGCTTTAACCACTACTAACTTAACTGCAGACGCAAGCAATTTGATGTCCTTCTATATTGATACTATTTAACTAACTAACTAGTACAGGTACTATTTAACTAACTTTTAAGGTTTTAGAGCAAAGAAGCTTGTGACAAATAGTACAGTATAGTAATACAAGTAGTAGGAATAAGCCACCTGATACACGAGTATTGTCCTAGACCCTTAATAGACAATAAAGTAATACATGTAGTAGGCAGTATCACAAGTGAAACATTGATTTAGTGCACAAAACAGTATCCAGCGGAGCAAAACATATTAGGAAGGAGGAGCTCAGGGACCTTAGAGCAGTGAGATATCGCTGTCTTTTTGGTACGGTTGAATTTTGGATACATTTATGATTATTTTGTGCACCAAATAAACGATCCATGTGTGGTATTGCGTACTACTGGCATTACTATATTGTTTATTGAGGTGCAAGGGCACTATTCACACATGTAACAGATGGCTTACTCCTAAACACTTACCGACTGTGAATATCGGAGCGGCCCCAATATGCATGTGCAAAAACTCTGTTAGCGGTCCCTTATAGGAGGAATAAAAAGATACCGAAGATGGCGTCCATGAGCTCTTCTGCGCTACTCTGCATGGATATGTCACGTTTAATGCCAGGGACACTTTTAAGAGATACTGACACCTGAAATTAAACTTTTTTTTACAGCTATTATTATATTGACTTTGCAAGCTACTTCTAACTTTGCCATTAAGTATTTGCATGATGCTTTAACATTACCTGTCTGATCCCCCATGTTCCTGTATGAGGGGGCTGCCATATTTGTGCAGCAGGAGTCCGTTAGCATTAGCAACTGTAACTAACAGGCTGAGATGGGACAGTCAGGTTGGCAAAGTCAGAGTGTCAGAGAGTCAGGCTTAGGAACTTCAACTAACAATTATATACAAAAACAAACCTCTCAGCAAATAATGATCAACATGACCTATAGGTAACATTTAATGTACATTCATATGCTAAAATTCATTTTTTAGTGTCAGTATCACTTTAAGTAAAGGACTATGGGGAGGGGGACCAATGGAGGGAAGGGGGTTTTGTTATCTTTTTAAAAAAAAACAAACAAACTGACTAAAGTATTCTGCTTATGATGTGGTGCTAAGAAAGCATTACATTATATGTCTTTACATAGATCTG
This sequence comes from Xenopus laevis, assembly GCF_017654675.1. Classification (NCBI taxonomy): domain Eukaryota; kingdom Metazoa; phylum Chordata; class Amphibia; order Anura; family Pipidae; genus Xenopus; species Xenopus laevis. The sequence continues at coordinate 191,167,876 of NC_054371.1, forward strand.
CATAAAAAAATACTGTTTTTATACACCTGCTCCGGAGAAGCCCCTAAATACACGGCCTACAACCACTCCACAAAACGTGTCTCCTTGCCGACAGACACAAAAGTTTTACAGTGCAGGATTTCAGAAAATAATATAACGTATATGCATGGCTTTAACTATCTACACCGCTCTCTATAAAAGTATAGTAAAAACTATTTTAGGGCCAGCCTTTGGCTGTTAGGGGTAAGGTGGCATTTTTTATGGATGATGGCTGTAGCATGTGGCAGTTGCAGGGATGTGGCAGTTGCAGAGATGTGGCAGTTGCAGATTAACAATAGCTGGGGTTTGCAGGCTGACCATGACCAACAGGCCACAAACAGTTTTTAAAACTATAATAATCTCTTTATCAGCGTGTCCAACTGGCTCCTGAACTACAAAAGGGAGACCCGTGATACTGAGGGGTGATACAGCCCTGTGCATTTTTTGATATTTTCTCGGGTAAAAAGAAGTCCCTAGAACACAGCTCGTTTGCACCACAACGACATAGAGTGAAATTACTAGCAGTAACGTTACTCACCTCATTGTCCTTATGACAAAATAAGCAACAACGGCAGCGCTAACCAACACAAGCACCACAAGGGCCCTCTGTGTCCGGGGCTTGTTGGGCGATTCAGCAGAAGGTACAGTAGCCAAAGCTCCCCCGGCAATAGTGCTCGAGCTGTTTCCCTTCTTAGAAATGTGAGGGAGCTGACCGGTAGGGAAGGCAGGGGATGCAGTAGGAGCATTAACAGCAAAACCCACGTCACTGAAAAGACTTAAGGTGAGTAACGCCAATAGCATTCCTCCAGCCGAGCATAGCGACATGATGTAGCCGTAAAGCCCCATGTTCCCAACTGCACCTCGTGCCCTTTCCCGGCTAGGGGAGGGCTGGCGCTACAACAGAATACCCCAGTCCCGCTGAGACTTGATCAGCACCAGACGAGTCAGTACACTTCGTACACATAGGTAGTTCCGGCTTCCGGATCAAACAGCCTTGTTGCCAAGCAGCACCTACTTCCGCTATAGACACGTCCTATCCTACGTCATAACGCTGCACGTGATTCTTATTCTGTTTCTGTTCAGTTTGGCGCGCCCCCTCCCCTTTTCTTTGTTTATTTTGGAGGCGTTTTAAGCTTGTGTTTTGGGGATCTGCGTGCGCCACTTCGCTCCTACTTGTTGATTCCCAACACTATTTATCAGACCTAAAACTGAATGTGTTCCCGGCGTTTTAAGCTGGTTGGGAAATTTTTAATATCATATGTTAGGTCCACTTGAAAATGAGACACGAAAGGTTTCAGCTAGAAGGACAGTACCAATTTGTGATGTCATTTAAGTGCAGGCACTGCAGCCCTACAACATTCATTTATTAGTGTCATTGAGTGTTCCAATGATTTATTAACTCTTATTTATTAAGAAAGTTTTTGGAACTAGTGGCATTTTTTGATCCAGGCCCAAATTTCCAGGGCTTTTACTTCTAAAGGGGGTTTGGTGACGAACAAGTAGGGTTGCCACCTTTTTTTTTAAAAAAAATACCGACCTTCCTATATTTCAAGGCATTTTTCCTATTAATTACATTGGGATCAAGCTTAATTTTTACCGGCCAGGCCGGTAAAATACCGGTCAGGTGGCAACCCTAGGAACAAGGGGGTAGTTGAACTGCAGCATGAGCAGACAGGAGCTTGGCAAAAGAAACAAGCTTGTAGTACTGGCAGGGAACAGCGCAGGAGCAGGTAGCAATGACACATTACATTAAACAGACCAGACAGGACTTATGGGCGGATTCACTAAAGGGTAAAGTGGCTAATGCTAGTGACAATTCACCAGCATTGCCACCCACAGGGAGATCGCCAATTCACTAACAGGCACAGGTGCCAATTCGCTAGTGAAAGACAGTTGCTAGCGTTAATTAACACTATCGCTAGGCAACATTTCGTTCTGGCGAAAGGCCGTTACTCAGTAAAGTGAGGATTTTACTGGACTTTACCTCTTTCGCCAGAGTTGACTTTGCCACCTCAGACCAGGCGAAGTGCTAAAAAGAAGCCAGATCTTCCTCAATCTTCTGTCGCTTACATCATATCCTGTGTGCTGAAAATGCATTAAAGTTCCAAAAACACTGGCAACTTTTCTTTTTTTGAAGCGGGATTGCCTGCAAAAGTCCTAACAAAATTCTTTTGGGGAAACGGTTTTCTCCAGACATTTCCTAAGAAATGGAACATTCAATTTACAGTGGGCTCATGTGTAATCCATTATATAAATTATCTTGTCTTTATTAAGGTTACCTGGACATTTGTAATAAAAAGTGGTAACTTCAAGCATTTGCACCAACATTTATAATAAAGATGTCCATACAACTTTAAATTCCCCCGCCATATGAAAATTGATCTAAGCGAAAGATCACTAGCGAATTTTTGCTAGGCAGAAACGAACGCTCGCACTGCCGAACCAATGCTAGCAAAAAGTCCCCAGCGTTCGGCGCCCAGGGCGCAACTTCACTTATTAGTGAATTAGCGTAGTGTAGCGGGTTGAAAAAAGACAAAGTCCATCAAGTTCAACCCCTCCAAATGAAACCCCAGCATCCATACACACACCCCTCCCTACTTTCACATAAATTATATATATCTATACTAACTATAGAGTTTAGTATCACAATAGCCTTTGATATTATGTCTGTCCAAGAAATCATCCAAGCCATTCTTAAAGGCATTAACTGAATCAGCCATCACAACATCACCCGGCAGTGCATTCCACAACCTCACTGTCCTGACTGTGAAGAACCACCTACGCGTTTTTGTTAAAATCCTACTTGTTTTGGTTTTAAAACCCAATAAAAACATTTACAAGAAGAACCACCTACGTTGCTTCAAATGAAAGTTCTTTTCTTCTAGTCTAAAGGGGTGGCCTCTGGTACGGTGATCCACTTTATGGGTAAAAAGGTCCCCTGCCATTTGTCTATAATGTCCTCTAATGTACTTGTAAAGTGTAATCATGTCCCCTCGCAAGCACCTTTTTTCCAGAGAAAACAACCCCAACCTTGACAGTCTACCCACATAATTTAAGTCTTCCATCCCTCTAACCAATTTAGTTGCACATCTCTGCACTCTCTCCAGTTTATTTATATCCCTCTTAAGGACTGGAGTCCAAAACTGCACTGCATACTCCAGATGAGGCCTTACCAGGGACCTATAAAGAGGCATAATTATGTTTTCACCCCTTGAGATAATGCCCTTTTTTATGCAAGACAGAACTTTATTTGCTTTAGTAGCCACAGAATGACACTGCCCAGAATTAGACAACTTGTTATCTACAAAACCCCAAGATCCTTCTCATTTAAGAAAACTCGCAACACACTGCTATTTAGTATATAACTTGCATTTATATTATTTATAAGCGGTGATGGCAACAATTCACCCTTTAGTGAATATTCCCCCTAAAAAAGATGTGCACTAACACCACAAAATACCTGGACCCTCGCTAGCTTCATAGTCCAGGCAAGATGTCACCAGGCTGGTTCAGCTTTATGTTACTGATAGTGCTGACTGGTGGAGCCTTGCAGCAAGTTATCTGATTTTGAGTGTTGCTACTTTTTTTTAGTGGTTTTCTTTCCTTTTTTGTTGTCTAATTTTTTGTTGTATACACAGAACTATATTGTAAATGTAGTCCATAATGAAGTAAAGAAAGAGGGCCACTAAGATATGAAGCAAGCAGACTTTAAGAAAAAACGGAGGACAATATTAAGTCAGAGTCATCCTATGTGACCAAGCAGTGAAAATAAGATTGTATTAATGGTGGAACATGCTGCTAGAACTGACATTGTTGCCTTGGAAAGAACTGTCTGAGGGAACAGTATTAGCAGTTGGACATCGTCAGCAGGGACTGCTGGTGTAATGAAAAATTTAAATAAGTAATATAATTGTAAACAGAGGAACCGAGCTTCAAAATCGAGTTTAGAGCCAGGATCCTCAGTAAAACAGCTAGGGCAGGGGTCAGCAACCTTTACTATCAAAAGAGCCATTTTGCCCCCTCTTCCGCTAAAGAAAAATAGTCTGGAGCCGCAAAACATAACACAGCTTATAAACTTTTAAAAGTTTTTACCTTTTTTTAAAAGTACAATGTGTATGTGTAGGCCTACTTTGAAATAAATTAAACACTGAATAGCCCAATTAAATGCTAGTGTTCTCATCTGTTTAATGTGACTTCTGTTTCTTAAGCTCCATACTGATCTTCCTTCTCTTGTCTTGAGTGTGCAACCGTGGTGAGCTAACCGCTAGCTATCCGTGGTCGCAACTCATAGCTGTTTAGACGACATGACAGGCAAAGCCTCAAGACAGAGCCGCAGCAAGCAGGATGAAGAGCCGCATGAGGCTCCGGAGCCGCGGGTTGCCTACCCCTGAGCTAGGGGCACATTTACTAAGGGTCGAAGTGAATTTGAAGTGAATATTCAAATTGAAAAACTTCGAATTTCAAAATTAATTTTTGGGTACTTCGACCATCGAATAGGCCAAATTCGACTTTGATTCAAAGTGAAAATGCTTCGACTATTCAACCATTCGATAATCGAAGTACTGTCTCTTTAAAAACTTCGACTTCGAATTGCTATGTTAGCCTATGAGTACCTCCTAGAACATATAGCCAATATTTGGCTAAGTTTTGAAAATTGTGATAGGAGTTTGTATGTTCAGGCAGGTTAATTGGCTCCTGATGAAATTGACCCTATTGTGTATGAATGGGATAGGGACCTTGGATTGTAAACTCCACTGGGGCAGGGACTAACATGAGTAATATATCTCTGTAGAACTCTCTGTAAATTTGTCAGCACTTTATAAATAACATAATACAAATAAACGTTACCCAATTAAAACATGAATTGTCCTCTGCTTAACATTTCAGTGCTGTAACATAAGTAGCAGGAAAACTTGTTTTTAATATAAAAAAAAAACAAGTATTGCATTTACACTATACATAAAATCAAGAGTGCTTAATGTTTAACGCCAAATCCTAGATCATGTGAAGGAAAAATTGCCACTGTCCTAGAAAGTTGGCATGCATAGGGGTTGCAGACTTTGAGAAGATGTATGCTCCTTATCCTCTTCTGTTTTTGACAGAAAGACAAGTGACCGCACTATTCAGACAATTTTCATTAAAACATGTGAACACCAGTTTTTTATTGTAAATTCTCCTAAAAAATCCACTACAAAATTATTCACTGTCTATTAATACAGCTACCATTTAACCATTTACATCTCTTGCTGTTAAAACATTGTGTCGGGTGCAAAGCCTAAAAAGAATATTTTTTCACGAACCAATGATCCTAGCACCTTATCCTATAAATACATAAAAACATCTCTGGCAACCCAATACAAATTTGTTAATAGGTTAGGCTTTGTAGTGAGCAGATTTTTTCTGTTTTGCTTTGCCAAATATTTGCGACATGGCAAAAATTCATAAAATGCAATAAATATATGGATGTTTTATAGTGGTGACTTTTTCAGTGCACAAGACATTGGAGTCTATGGGCATTTGTCACAGTGAAACCTGGTGAAAAATATTTCATATTTCTAGCTATAATGTTCCATGATATTTTTATTAAATGTAACATATAGGGTTGTAGTTATTAAACGGTAGAGCTCACAGCAGTTCATTGGAGGTGAATTTATGTTCCATGGTGGCATTTACATTCACTATCTATTGTAAAACTGCTTCTCCCCATTTCTATGTGCAACTAAGTTTGCATAGGTGCAGCAACATAAATTGAACCGCAGGATGTTTGCTTTTAAACAAGTGACCGGTAAATGTGTCAGTCATTGGCTGCCATTGGTTACTTCATGTGTCAAACTTAGTTTGGGGGTATTTAATATACCCCTGGGAATAAATGCAAGTCTATTCACTGAACCTAAAGGGTAAGTCAACTCAAAATCGCTAGTGTGTTTATACAATAGACTACCTTCGAATTCAGGCTGGCTCCTGTAAAAATTCAACAGTGAATGTCACATTTTGGGCTTTTACTCACTATGCTAGTGCGACATTCGGGACAGTGCATAAAATAGCTGGATGTTGGTGATAGATGGTGGCAAGGTGCTCAAGGGATAAGACTTACGTTTCATTGTTTTCTTTGGTCGATATGGCTCAATTTTCCCAGCAAATAAAAACTTGTCACTTGTCACTTTTTTAAATTTGAAGATGTTTCTTGCCTTTATGATCTTCGAGTGTTTCAGGCTTGTTTTCTTTGATAACCAGAATAAGTTGAGTTTTTCGGGCATCAAATCAAAAAAGTCAATAGTTTTTTCGCCACCGACTTTCGATCAGATTTTTTGATAAATTAGGTAAATCCATGGCTGGGAGTTAGGTTGACTTTGTTTTAATAAAAAAATGGGAAAAATGGAAATCTTAGTAAATACCCCCCTTAGTAATGTACATTGACTAATCCCTTTTTTTGGTTTGTGAATGAGTACTATAACATCATAGTTTTTTTTGTATATTTTATACACATATACTATATTATTAACTCCATATTAATTAAAAACATTGGCCAGTTTGGGGATGATATTTGATGCCATGGCAGAAAAAAGATTCTGCATGTTTTCTAGCAATTTTACAAGGTACTGTAGTTAGTTAACAGTAAGAACAAATCACCAGCATTAACAACTTCAGGTACAGTATGTTTCTTTAAACACATTATTGGAAAAAAAGATAATTATGCCCCTCTATAGGTCCCCGGTGAGGCCTCATCTGGATTATGCAGTGCAGTTTTGGACTCCAGTCCTTAAGAGGGATATAAATTAGCTGGAGAGAGTGCAGAGATGTGCAACTAAATTGGTTAGAGGGATGGAAGACTTAAATTATGAGGGGAGACTGTCAAGGTTGGGGTTGTTTTCTCTGGAAAAAAGGCGCTTGCGAGGGGACATGATTACACTTTACAAGTACATTAGAGGACATTATAGACAAATAGCAGGGGACCTTTTTACTCATAAAGTGGATCACCATACCACCACCTTTAGACTAGAAGAAAAGAACTTTCATTTGAAGCAACGTAGGGGGTTCTTCACAGTCAGGACAGTGAGGTTGATTCTGTTAATGCCTTTAAGAATGGCTTGGATGATTTTTTGGACAGACATAGTATCAATGGCTATTGTATACTAAACTCTATAGTTAGTATAAATATGGGTATGTCGTATATACTCGAGTATAAGCCGACCCGAGTATAAGCCGAGGTAACTAATTTTACCTACAAAAACTGGGAAACCTTATTGACTCGAGTATAAGCCTAGGGTGTTGGTAAGTTTTCCTAAATTTGGCCACAAAAAAAATCTAATCAAGCAGCAAAGCTAATATGATTATCATATATTTGCAGTGTGTACACCACTACATGTTTAATATTCAGGAAGGACATCTTGTATTTATACTTTACAGCATTAAAGGAGAGAGAGCGAGAGCTCAGTAAAATCGTTACAGCTCAGTAAAATTTTCCATAATAATAAGTATCAACCCTCGAGTGTTAATGCCCGTTCTCTCAACCAGTAGTAGTACTAATCTTCTTGGATACACTGCTAGGGCAGGATTTGGAGACAAGTGACCTGCTTACTGTACCAATCTGACTAAAATCCTTTGTCCAGATTTGTACAATAAGCAGGGTACTTGTTTGTGAAAACTTTAAAAATAAAATCCAATGCAATCCTAGCATTACAAATTGGCCCTGAACAGGTCATTAAGGCTATAAACAGTAGCTGAAATGGCTTGCATATTTCACAGAATATTTGTAATTATTTTAGAAAAAACAGAATCTGTGTTAAATATTTGTATTCATTCCAGTACACACTGCGTTCTTGTTTGTACATAGTCAGGCAGCAGCTGTCATGTAAATGCTATATGGATGGTAGGGAGAACACGTATTATGTGTGTGTGTGAAAGAGCCCCCTTCGGCACTGGAATCCCGTAGTATTGGCACAGTATATTAATTGCACAACAAACCTCAGAAGTGCGTCACCAGCAATTCCCACACAATGCGCTGGACGTCACGGCAGCGGCCCGGAAGATGCGGGACGCTGCTGATCATTTTCTCGCCAGGCCAACGGGGGGGGGGGCAGGTTATCTTTTCCTCCATGATGGCCCGGCCACCCAGGCCCCTTAAGATAGGCAGGCCCTGTACCGGACCCCTAAAACCAGATGTTTTTTTTTGGGTAATCCGGCCCTGGCTGCGGCCCAATTGAAAATCAGCGGGCCGTAGTTTGGACACCCCTGAAACTGAATGGAGAGGTCAAGTAGGAGGGGCTATTGGCGCATGCCCATTTACAGCAGGAAGAATGTAATGCAGGGAAAATGGCTGCCAGCTGAACTAATGAATACAGCCAGGAACGAGGCAGCTGTGTGGGCCACAGGAGATTTCATGAGCGCAATTGATGCGGTTTGGGTGATTCTGTACATTGTCAGTAAATCTACTATACTCAATTATATACGGTATATAATTTATGTGAAAGTAGGGAGGGTGTGTGTATGGATGCTGGGTTTTCATTTGGAGGGGTTGAACTTGATAGACATGGGTGCAAATTCACTAAACGACTAAGTGCCTAACGCTAGCGTGAATTCGCCAGCGTTGCGCATTTTCGTTAATTCGCCGATTCACTAACAGTCGCTGGCATAAATTGGCTAGTGTTACTTCGCACCCTTACGCCTGGCGAATTTGCGCAATGGATAACTACGCAAATTCACTGACGCGCAAATTTGTCTGAACGCTACCTTTTACGCCAGACTTCCTTCGCCACCTCAGACCAGGCGAATTGCAATAGAGTAGATAGGGATTGCTTCAAAAAAAGTTCAAAATTTTTCTAAGTCCCAAAAAACGCTGTTTTTTTTCTTTTTTATGTGTGATAGGCTGAAAAAGATCGAAAAATTTTTTGGGGCTCCCCTCCTTCCCCCCTACATTTCCTAACTCATGGCACCTTAACTATACAGTGGGCACATGTGTAGGCCAAAATAAAAAATTTATTTGATGTTTTGAAGGTTTCCCAGGCTTGTTGTGCTGCTACGAATACTTCCATTGTAAATTCAATTTGGCGCCGTATGCAAATTAAGCATCGCTAGCGTAATAGGTGAATTAATGCTAGCTCAACTTCTCAACCTTACGCTTCCCATGAGCGCAACTTCGGATTTTAGTGAATTTGAGGAGCGCTGGCGAAAATAGCCCTGGCGAAGTGCGGCGAAGCGGACGCTGGCGCAACTCCAAATCTTAGTGAATGTCCCACACTGTCTTTTTTCAACCCATTTTAACTATGTAACTATATCTACAGTATGTATGATTTTCTCATATTTGCTGTGCCACCATTCATAAAGTTTCTTGAACTCGTTTGCCCTTAATGGGAATATAATTAGTCTTTGGTTTCAGTTTTGTATGTATATATACAGTATATCTTCCTCTTTTGTAAAATTAGTAATACTGTTACCCACCCATATTTTTACTTTATAACAATATCAGTGATATTTGTGGCAAACAATCTATTTAATGTTATTCTTCAACAAATCTCTCAGCATCCACAAACAAAAATATTACTGAATCTGTTTGTGGGGCAAAATGCTTAACATTTTTAACTCGTCAGAACAGATATACTAGTAGTAACCCTTCCATGCGGATTGTATACACCAAATTTTTGGGTTTGTAACTGTTATTGCTTTCTATATATCATTCCTGCCTTTGTACCATTCTTCCTGTTTTCTGTTCCCTTTCTGTCCCTTTTATTCGATTGTCTCTGCTCCTTAATAAACAAAAAAAAAAAAAAAAAAGGTTGAACTCGATGGATATGTGTCTTTTTTCAACCTTACTTACTATGTTACTATGTTACTATGTTACTATGTTATATATACACACTAGAAAAAAATAAGGAGTGACTGGAAACTAATGACATATAGTAGCCAATCAATTCCCCAAGCAAGACAGTTCAGAACGTGGTATTGCAACAGTCACAATTAAGTTAAAACGTAACTTTTAATTTGAATCACCTTTAAGAACGCCCTCAAAATTACACACACTCACTACCAAATAGGACTATTTGTAGTGCTGAATTTGTGGCACATCTGAAAACTAACACCATTAACCTCAATGTAACCTCAGAGAGTAACAAGAACTTTATAAACTTCCTTGATATAAAAATATACCGGGGGCTGAATAAAGATTTACACACGACTGTATATAGAAAGGAGACAGCCACTAATAGTTTATTATATGCTAGGAGCCAGCATCCTCAAAACACCTAGATTCAGGCTAAGAGGGTATAGCCACAATTCATTCAAACTAGCCTATAAAAAGACACTGGCTAGTGATAGGAACTCACTCCTTGTAACAAACAGATAGTCCCCGTAGAACGAAGGGCTAATAAACAAATAAGGTTAATTGAAGACTTCAGCAGAGAATATAAGGAGATCACACACATTCTGTCAAAGCATTGGCATATACTGCAACAGGAGAGAGATTTAAAACAGATATTAGGGGAGAGACCTCTGATCACATTCCGGAGAAGTTTGAACCTCAGGGATCAATTGACACATAGTCCTTTCAGCACTCCCGTCAAATCCACTTGATTGAAGAATAGGACCAAAGGGTGCTACAGATGTGAAAATTGCCTAGCCTGCTCCTTCATACAAAAAACTACATGTATAACGGGCAGAATGGATATCACAAACTACAACATAGCACAGTTCATTAACTGCAAAACAGAAGGAGTAATATATGTGATGAACTGTGCATGTGACAAAATCTATGTGGGTAAAACCCGGAGAGTATTCAGAAAACGCATTCTGGAACATGTGGGTGATGTACGAAATAAACGTAACACCACGGTGGCCACCCACATAAAAGAGATACATGGGGGCAACACGGGAGTAATGAAATTTGTTGGTGTTGAACATCTTAAACCCACTACCAGAATTGGTGATATCAATAGAAAGCTACTTCAAAGTGAAGCCAAATGGATATATTGGCTAACAGAAAAGCTCCTAATGGTCTTAATGAGGGCTTTACTTTTAGCCTGTTCCTATAACCTATTATCGGCAATAACATGATACAGTGTAGCTTATACTAAAACGGAAATTCACGGGTATACCATGAGTAACTTCTGACAGCCTATTTCTTTACTTAATTTTATTGTATCATACTATATCATTCCATCTTTGTATTAGGACTGATTCTTTGTATTTAGTCGTATATATGTCATAAAAATAAAATTAATACAAATATGGTACACCATGATTTGGGAATAACATACCCCATGGCATATGGGCTCTTGGTCTAGGATCTAGCACTCATACAAAAACAGCATCATGTGGTTCTGTATAAATATGCTGAATACGTTTTTGGAGTTGAAAAACGATAATCACAGCCAGCGATATCTTAGGACATATGCAAGACATCAAGGTGCTCCAGCTGTTAATAACCCCGAGAGCACGGTAACTTGACGTGCGAACTGGACCTCTTTTAATACAGCGCTGATCGGGTGGATTGCTACTTGCGTTGCTGTGACAACAGTAACGTAAGACCGCAGGTACTTTGCTGCAAGGTTTATTAAACCTTGCAGCAAAGTACCTGCGGTTTTGAGCCTGATTTGTCCACAACTCTCACGGAAACTACAGATATTTGGCTTCTAATCGGGACAGAAGCAGTGGCACAGGCAGGTAATGGTGTAATTGGTATCAACCTACTTTACTTCAACAGTAACGTAACCCGGACTCGTTCGGAATACCGCAAGATTTCGTGAGCCCAGGAAATTTTAATTCACTTATTTAAAGTTTACAAGAAGATGCACTCGCCACTTATGCCCCTGATGAAGCCAATGTAGTTGGTGAAATGCGTAGGGCGGGCATAGGTGGACGGTGGAGTGCTAAGGTCCCACACAGTCCCTTCGTAGATAGGCAGGTTGTGCACGGGGAAACTGCTTGGAAGGGTGGGAGCAGGTACAAGAAAATCCCCACTATTTTGGAGGGTTATTTTGGCTATTGGCATTTATGCTTCCCTGCTCCACGCATTCACCTTTAGCTAATTTTTGTTTTTAAGGACATTGTCCAGCACTACAAATAGTCCTATTTGGTAGTGAGTGTGTGTAATTTTGAGGGCGTTCTTAAAGGTGATTCAAATTATAAGTTACGTTTTAACTTAATTCTGACTGTTGCAATACCACGTTCTGAACTGGCTTGCTTGGGGAATTGATTGGCTACTATATGCCATTAGTGTCCAATCACTCCTTATTTTTCTTCTGGTGTGTACATATTATTACAAGCTTGCGGAACAATGGTATATACAATTTGCTATTGCTCGGTTCTATTTCTGCTCTTATATAGCAAGTTATTTTTTGGTTCTTCACATAAGAACAAAACATATTTTTATGCGTGGTAAAATCCTTAGAGACTAAACTGACCACAGAAAACCATGCATTTTTGGAAAGTATACATTGTGACCTTTGTCTGTTTACGTATTGGTAAGAAGTGTACTAACCTTGTGTTCCATTGCTCAAAAAACATTAGGCCATTAATCTGTGAAACAAAAGCCAATGAACACCTTCTACTTGTGATGGAAGACATGCTGAATATTGTCCAAGGACAAATACTGTACATACCACATATGTTTTACATTTTGGACACATTGCTGAGAAATCTTGAAACAGAATAGAAACCAAACAAAGCTTTTGCAGTCTCCAAACAAATATGAAGATACTGAAATTTTGTTTGGGTCATTTTGGATTGCTTGACTCTATTGATCAAATGTATCATTGTGAACAGAAATTAATTTTCATACAACAGAGAGTTACACTTTTTTGCCCTGATTGGGCTGTATTTATATTTAACTGTTTATGGATCTTATATGCAAGGCTTAATATTGCAATCAATTACAGTAACTATTAAAAATAACAAAATTACAAATTGTTACAAATATATATATATATATACAGTATATAACAAGCAAGGGAAAGTTGTGCTCACCACTAATTTTTAAAAACATTAAACAGGTTTGCAATGAGGCTGTGACCACAAAATTCATATAGATAAATGCAAGAAGTCCTCTGCAGAATGATCCAGCACTCACAGGATTTAGAAAATTAGAAAGATTTATTGGGAAGATCAATGTTTAGCTCTACATCTCAGACCTTTGTCACGATGCCCCACACTCCAAAAACAAACCATATATACCCCAGTGTGGTTTTTTGGCTCCACACTATGGCATCATACATGGTGTTAAATCAAGTGTAAACACCCCCTAACTCTGGATACATGTAAACAAAGTATCCAGGCTAGTGTTCCAGGCAGCCACTTGTGTTAGGTATTGCAGAGCAGCTCAGTCATTAATAACCCAATGAACACCATCGCCAGGTGAAAAAAAAGTGAGAATTGAATAATGTATGGTAAGTACCAGGGAACGTTTGGGGAGGCATGGAAGATGAGTTTTTGTTAATGATTCGGGAGTTAAATAATATTGATAGCCCTGTCAAATTTACGTGTGAAATACACACAGAATGGCTAAACTCTCTCGATGTGGAACTATGGATAAGTGATAACCACATTGAATACACTCTTGAAGAATGTTCTCCTTCACTATAGCAGTTGCCACCCACCAACAATGAAAAAATCGCTACCCATATCCCAATTTTGTTGAGTCCTTCGGAATAACTCTAATCAAGTGATGGCTGTGCAACACCTCAATTACATGTGGATTCACTTTAGAGACCATGGTTATCCTGCACCGATCCTGGGCCAGGTTTTGAAAGTGGACAGACGATGCATACAGGAACCACTATTGAAGGGTGAGAAACACTCCAATTTTATATACAGCACAACATTTACCACACATTCCCATAACGTTAAAAAGGTGGTTAAAAACCACTGGGACATTATACAGGCAGATGCTGGTCTTACAAAAATAATCCCAGATAGACCTATGGTGTGTCACAGGAGAGGTGCGAATTTGAGAGACTTACTTGTAAAGAGCGATCCTGTTAACTGCTACCAGAATAAACAGTGTACTTGGCTATGGAACGACAAACCAGGGTGCTTGAATTGTCCGAACTGCAACCCCTACAGGTATAGGACACCCGTAATAGTTTTCTACACCCACAAACTGGCAAGCGATTACTTATTAAACATCACATTACCTGTGTAACTACACGTCATTTACCTCATAACCTGCCAATGTGGGTTGTCTTACGTAGGGAAGACTGATCAGACTTTACGATTACGCATGGACGGACATCGATCAGCTATCAGTACCGCATTCCGAGACGGACCGGTAGCCAATCCTTTTTTGCAGATGGGACATAGACTGCAGGTGTTTAAATATATTGCCATAGATCATATTCCCTCACCACTTAAAGGTGGTGATAGAATCAAAATGGATCAAAAAATTAAATACAATGGCGCCATCGGAACTGAATGAAGACTGCTGTTTTATTTGCTATTTAAATCAACGCTAATTGTTTGAGGTGCAGGCGTTCTGCCTTAACTGTGATTTTTCACTTTTTTTTCTACTACCGCATATACTCGAGTATAAGCCGAGTTTTTCAGCACTCAAAATGTGCTGAAAAAGTCTACCTCGGCTTATACTCGAGTCAGCATGTCATTTGTTTTTTAAGGCTTGCCCCTACCAAAACGCTAGGTTTTTAGGTCAAAAAGCCCTTACCCCCATGATTTAAGGCACCTCAAACTTCAAAATCCTCCCTGCATGCCTGTCCTGAGATCCGGTTAGAAGGAGAAGTGGGCGGGTAGCTGTGCTGTGTGAAAGGAAAACGTGACCCTGCAGGCAAAAGTGGCCATCTCTGAACAGTGACACTGGAGAAGGAGGGGCTGAAAAAGGTGACTGTGCAGGCAGAAGTGAGCTCTGCTGTGGAAGTACCTGACCCATACTGCAGAAGGGAGGGCTGGAAACGAGACAAAGTAGAGAGCTATGCTGGGACACAACACAGAAGACTATAAAGCAGTCAGAAATGGTGAGCTGTTTTGAAGGAGGAAGTATATGTGAGCTTTTAAAAGAATGACTCCTATACTTATTTCTGAATATATATGTTTGTGTTTAATACATTTCCGATTTTTCATTAACCCCTGGAAAGAAGCAAGCTACACTATATTTCGTTTTAGGTACTGGCAATTTGCTTTTTCAATCGTGAGCGCACCGATCTTTGATAACTTTCTGTTTCACTTATATAGCAAGTATATAGTATAGGCTTATACTCGAGTCAATACAGTTTCCCAGTTTTCCTAGGTAAAATTAGGTACCTCGGCTTATACTCGGGTCGGCTTATACTCGAGTATATACGGTACTTGTTCACGGGGTGCTGTGTTGTGGATTGAGATGTAGAAGTGATTTCATTCACTGATGAACACTAAGGAGTTTTTTCACAAACCAAATCGGAATTTGTTGAAATGCAATTTTCTGCTTGCACTTGGATTTGATAGTTGGAGTTTTAGTTACTATGGATGCAACCTTTACTTTGCTTTCTGATTCTTCATTTAATTTAATTTAACATAACAACTATTATTTTGCAACCCTAGGCTGCAAACATCTTTAAAGGGTTTAAGGGACCTCTGCCATTGAATTCTACATGACCTTGACAGGTTTTGAATTTGCGCTATTTCCAGCTTCAGAGCATAATAAATCTAGAAAAATTCTTTTTTTTAAACCTTAAAAACTTGTGCTTCTTTTGTTAACCCAAAAATTCGAGTTTTTACTGAAAACTACCCTCAAAAACTTTTTAGGGAAAATCACAACTCGACCTTTAATAACGCCAAAGTGATGGAAATGTATAAATTCATCATGGTCATACAGAGACAAACTACTTTTCCCTGTAACTGTAGGGAATCGTTTATTATCTTATATTATGTTTTGTTTGTTCTTAAAGTAAAACATTCTGTTCTCCTTCATACTAAGACCAAGTTATCACATTAAAATGTGTGAATTTTACTAAATTTATTATGAGAGCTTATTTATAAAAAACTTGATTGAATAAAACTGTAAAAAAAACTTGACTGCATAAAATTCATATTCTACTAATAATTTTCAATGAGTCTACAAACTTTCCAAATAATTAAATTTAAACTCTAAGGGGGTTATTTATTAAAGTCTGAATGCCAAAAACTCGAAAAATTTGTGTTTCTTTACTATAAAATCAGAATTTTTAGTGAAAAAAAAATTTCAGGATTTTTTATACACAGAGGAAAGAAAAAGTCAGAATCCAAAAATCTGGCATTTCAGCCCTGCCAAGGTTGCATATAAGTCAATGGAGCAAATTTACTAACCTCCGAAAATTCACCAGCGACAGCTTCACACACACATCGCAACACTTCGCTAGGCGTAGATTTACCAGGACAGCGCTAATTCACTAAAATCCGAAGTTGCGTCCAGGGCGCCGAATGCTGTCGAAGTTGCGCTAGTGTTACTGTGGCAAGCAGAGCAAAGTTGCGCTAGCGTTGGCTAATTTGCATATGGCAGGAAGTTAAAGTTGAATGGACGTATATGTTACAGCAAATACATTACACTACACAAGCCCGGGAAACCTTAATAAAAAAAAGAGTTGTTATATTGCCCTACACATGAGCCCAGTGTATAGTTTATGTGATATATGTTAGGAAATGTAGGGGGTAACCCAGTTACCCCCAAAAAAATTTACACTCTTTTGCAGCCTATCACCCAGAAAAAAGGAAAAGACAGCAGCGTATTTGGGACTTAGAAAAATTTTCAACTAAACTTTGAGGAACTCCTATCTACTCTATTGCACTTCGCCTAATCTGAGGTAGCAAAGGCAAGTATGGCGCAAGAGGTAACCTGCAGTAAAATCCGCATCGTAGTGAATTTGCGTAGTTATGTCCATTCGCCAGAGCGCAAATTTGCCTGGCGTTAGGGAGTGAAGTACCGCTAGAGTCTATCTATTTCGCTAGCGAAGTTATGCCAGCGACCGTTAGTAAATCGGTGAAGTACCGAAATGACATCATGCTGGCGAATTATCGCCAGCGTTAGTCACTTCGCCCTTTAGTAAATTTGCCCCAATGGGAGAAGTCCCGAAGATATCTTGATATCTTGGTAAAAAGTCAGAGTTTTTATGGAGAAAATCCAAACTATTCGTACAATATGAATTTTTCAAAAACGTTGTGTTTTTTGACGGGAAAATATATTGATAAATAATGGGGAAAAACCAGGGCGGATTGGGTTGGAGTAGTTTTCAGAAAATAATGAGATAAATTTGATAAATGGGCCTCTTTGAATTGAAAAGATAGCTTTCATATTGTCTAGGATAACAGCTTTTAGATGCAGAATTTTTTAATTGGATTTTTTTTTGCAAGTTTTGGTGCTTAAGAAATCTGAAATTTTTTTTAAACTGGTTTTTTTATACTCTAATTCAAATGTGTGAGTTTTAGTTTAAAAAAAACTTGAATAAAGGTAATTATTTGAATACAAAAGTTTATAAAACAGCCTCTTAGTATATGATTGGACAAGATCATAATTAAAGGTAACCTTTTGGTTCAAAAAATTTATTCAACTGAGTAGTTATAGTAGTAATGTGCCAATCTGACCTGTTTTGCTTTGCCAGAAATTTGCAACATGGCAAAAAAGTTGGCAAATGCATTGAAGTCAATTGGCGTTTTTTCTTGGAAAAGCAAGGCAAAATTGTTTGCTCATCCCTAGTTATTATCTATACAGAAAAATCACCAATAGAATATAGCAGGCTTTCTTACATATGTAAAGGAGAATTCAACCCTAAAGTAAAAAAATACCCCTCTACCCTACATAGATCCCCCTCCTCCTACATAGATCCCCAAATGCAGCTAACTCTTTACTTACACCTCGGAGCATATTCAGTCCAGCAGAGTTCTCGGCAGCCATCTTCCGGCTCTTCTGTAATATTCGGAATGAGAGCGATGCTTCGGCAATGGTCGGCACTTTCGGCGCATGCACAGTTATCCGGGAATGGGAACATGCACATGCCCCTGCACATGGCCCGATACTGCACTAACTTCCCGAAGATTACCGAAGAGAAGAAGATGGCTGCCATGAACTGGACAGAATTTGCACCGAGGGGTAAGTAAAGAGTTAGGGGCATTTGCCCGGGTAGCAGCTAGACTTGGGGGGAGGAGGAAGGGGGGTCTATGTAGGATAGGGGGGTAGGTTTTTTTAACAAGGGGTTGAATTCTCCTTTAAGTAAATATTTAATGATTTACATCATGTACCTTAAGCAGCAATTTTAGCTTATTTCAACTTCTCCCATTGCCCTGCATGCTAGTTCACTGTAAGGGGTATATTTATCAAAGAGAGAAGTTTGATATTTATCAAAGAGTGAAGTTAGAGATGGCCACAGTCCGCAGAGTGAAATACCGCCACTCTACATTCATTTCTATGGGATTTTTAAAGGCGTATTTATCAAAGGGTGTATTTCACCCTGCGGACTGTGGAGATCTCTAACTTCACTCTTTGATAAATATACCCCTATGCCTCATGTGACCCATCAAACTCACAGACATGCCACCATCCTTTTATTGAAGCCTGGGGGTATACGTCATTTTCTTAGACTTTCACTTTCTTCTCAGGAATAGTGATGGCTGAATTTCTCCCGTTTTGCTTCGCCGAAAAATTAGTGAAGCTCGAATTTTGACGCCGGCGTCCAAATATTTTTGACGCCTGCATCAATTCTCATGCTGCGTCAATTCTGACGCCCATTAATGGGCGCCTAGAATTGTCGCCGGCGTCGGAATTGTCGCCGGTGAATTTTTGAAGCAATTTCGCAAATTTATTTGCTGGCGACGAAACACGAAAATTCTCCGCAAATTCGTGCCTGTCGAATAAATTCGCCCATCACTACTCAGGAAGTATATATTGCCATTGAGAGCTGCAGCATTTCTTGCAGTCAGAATAAATATTTCCTAAAGGTATTTATAAAGAAATGCTACAGATTTTTACATTGTAAAATGTGTAAAATGTGTTTTCTTAATGGTTTAAAACCTGTTTTTCAGAGCCGTAATATCATTACATGTGCTGTCATATAAGATCCCACATCCATGTGACAGTGACTGAACAGTAGGGAATCTGCAGTGGGGGCTGCAAGTAATGTTTGGAACTGGTGATATGGCAAATAAATGTACAGTGAAATATGAGAACAGAAGTAAAACTATATTTAATGGATACAATTATCCAAAAGTAAAAGATTAAATTGACTTTAGAGAATGTTTATATGTATTTGCTTACCTGAATGAATACATTTCTCTATGTCCAAACTATTTATAGTTGAAGGGTTCTATTGGTTCATCACATTATATGCCAATGTCAAGGACTTCATTGTTAAAGGGAAAAAGAAAGAATATGGGCAGCAAAGTGGGCAGGACATCTGATTTGCAGCAAAGTCACTTTTTTAGGCCTAGGCTCTAATGCAATATTGTGAGGAAGAGGAGAGAATCTAGATTGCCAATTATGGTCACATTTTCCAAAAGCCATTTTAAGAACTGTGACTAACATGTGAATAACATTATTTGGAAAATGCTTGTAGATAGGTTTACCCACCCATTTCTTTCTGGGCTTTGAAAAGACCAGTTTATGTCTTCATCTGCCAGACACGTGAACTCTGGCAATGCGGGACAAAACAGCTAATTTCGTTCTTGTCTCCATTCTAACTGTTAACACTTCTATGTCACCTGTGTGTGTTGATCTATGAAATGAAACATAACAGAATGCCGTTTTTTTTAAGCATTTGTACATTGCCAACACTTGTACTTGATGACCACCATAAATGGTTTGTGATAGCAGGAACCCATTCTAATAGATTGTAGCAAATCATTTTCTGACCAGCTTTTAAGAGCTTTCTTTTCACTCCCTTGGCATAATGACACACATCACAGTCATGCTGTATGTTTTTTTTGAAAAGGTCTTCATTTGTAGTTTAATTCCAGTATGTCTGTAGCTTTTTGTTTAATCTTAAATCCTTCATATAAGAGCCTGTTTAGACAAATGGTAAAGGCTTTCTTTTCCATGATAACTAATGAAGTTGATTCAAAGACCTGTTCTATCTGAAAATCCAAAATTATTTTACTGTCTACATCCATGAAAGAATAGGTAAGGCATTTTGCACAAAACCAATGGCTGTCGCATTGACCATCGCCCATTAAAGTAATGTGTACATTTTTAAATCCTGAAACTGCCTGAAACTATTGCCAGTAGAAATCCATATATTGAACATATTTTTTAATAAATTTGATAAACTAATTCTGAATTTAATCTCTGCAAAGACAACACATGGCAAAAATCTGCAAATTTGATGTTACTAGAATAACTGACTAATACTGCAGCTGATACTGCCAAATTTACTGCAGGTATATTGCCTACTAATGGCTGGTTTTCCAATACATCAAACAAGTGATCATTATGGTATCCTTTTAACCCTCAAGAAACTCCCAACAACCTGTTTTTTTAGTTCTATGATGGGTACCTGACAATTTGTATCTGCAGAACATTTAGATGTATGAAATAACTTCTCCAGACACATTTTAAACACAATAAACTTTTGGTCCTGAATTATTTGTTCTTCTAAGAACTCGCTTTCATATGAATAATCAGGTAGCTGAAGATGGTGTAGATGGTTTCTGCATTACTGTAGAATGAATTTCTGGTTCTATATTCATCTCTTAATTCCAAGGATTGACCTGCTGGTTTTTTTTCTTTTTTTTATCATATTCAAATCAGTGTCAATTTTCCACTGTTCTGCATTCATACTCAGGCCACTGTATCCCTTTACTTTTAGTAAAAAGGTTGAATTTATTTTCCATCTGCAATTTTTTGTATTAGGATTTTGTTAAGATTAATGATATTGGCATAGCATTTTATATAGAAACTAAAAAAAATCATATATTTACACTTGAATATACTGTATAGGGTTTTTAACATACCATAAAAAGCCAAGGTTTTCGAGTTTTCCCATTTATTTTAATTCCTTGGAACGCATCTGAGTATCTAATGAGTTCCATTGAAGTATTACAGAGAAGTGGTGGAAAGAGGAAACCTACATTTAAGAGCCTGTCTAGACAAATGGTAAAGGCTTTCTTTTCTATGGCAACTGATGATATTTATCTGTTCAATCTGAAAAGCCATAATTCTTTTACTGTCTACATCCATAAAAGAATAGGTACAACATTTTGCACAAAACCAAGGGCTGTCCCATTGACCATCGCCCAACAAAGTAAGGTGTAAATATTTAAAACAACTGCCTGAAAGTTTTGCCAGTAGAAATCTATAACATTGAAAAGATTTTTAAAATAGCTTCTCCAGACATATTTCGAACACAATAAAATGTTGACCCTGAACTACTTGTTGTTCTGTGAGCTCACTTTCATATGAATAATCAGAGATAGCTGAAGATGGTGTACTGTAATCTATATCTAATGTGTTGGTTTCTGCATTACTGGAAAAGGAATTATTGGGTCTATATTCATCTCTTTATTCAAAGGATTGTGCTTCTGGTTTTTTCTTTCTTTTCTAATTTTCTAATTTCAAAAATTTTAAAATTTCCACTGTTCTGCATCCACATTGAATTCATACTCATGCCACTGTATCCCTTTACTTTTAGTAAACAATTTCACTTTATGTTCCATCAGCAATTTTTTGGATTAGGATTTTGTTAAGATTAATTATATTACCAGAGCATTTTCTATAGAAACTAAAAATCATATACTGTATTTCCAATTGAATATATAGGGTTTTTAACATAAAGAAGAAGGTTATCATAAAAGCCATAGTTTACAGTTTGTTCTCATTTATTTTAATTTCTTGAAATAGCTCTGAGTATCTATTAAGTGGTTCCATCTAAGTATGACAGAGAAGGGGCAACCTTGTCTAAAGAGACAAATACATAAACAAAACTTGCTGTGGAGATGACTTTACCTTCCTTAAGGGTGAACTTAATGGAAAACAAATCTATTGCATGAATCAGAAAATTCAGAATCAAAATATTTAGCAATTTATAAAAGAGAAAAGATATCCCATCCTCCATTTTTCTGCTGGTGAAAAAACTAAATTTCCAACAGAATCTCTCTTTAATTTTTCAAATTCTGTTTCAGATACAGAAGGCGTGTCTTTCAGCACGTCAATGTATGATTTGTTTAATTCTTAAATTAACCTTTTTCTTTATTCTTTTTTAGTACATTCACATCCCAGGTGGTTTTGTTTAACATTGTAAATGTTTAAATATATATATTGCTGATCCTCCTACATGCAACAGATATTTGGAAATTATAAGAAATACCTGAACATCAACCAATTATCTAAATCATTTGAGCAGAGATGTGTAAACATTAATATAAAAAACTTCAAAAACATAAAATCAAGGGGCCACTTTACTTTACTTCAAATTTCTATTTTTTCAAATATTTTCTCAAAAATGTTTTCGCAAAAATTGTTGAACATTGTGAACTGTGAACATTTTTGCCTTTGCAAACACTTTGCCCCTCACACGACAGAATAGTTATTCCAAATTTTATCATTTGCGCCAGTGTGCAGTGTATGTAATAAAACTTTTTAATGAAAAAGTTATGTTTGCCCCAAAAGCTTACACCACTTACAAGCAGGTGTGAAAAGTTTGCAAAGCGCAATTAAGATTTGCAACGCAATACAAACCTAATGAAGAATATTATAATACAACATGCAAAGTTTTATTTGCAAATTTGTTCTCTTTGCAAATTTCATTACATTTCTCCCTATAACTCAAAAAATTTGAGATTTATAAAGCATAAAACCACGAACAACTATATAGTATACTGCAAGTAAAAGCAGTTAAGGTCCTATATAAGTCAATGGGAGTGCTCAGTTTTTTTTTCGTTTATACTTTTTATATTCAGATCTTTTAATAAATTACAAGGCATTTGTGATTTTAATGGAATAGAGTTTAATTATAGTTTAAAAAAATCTAAAATCAATACAATCTGAATCTTGATAAATGGGGATTCACAATTTTAGTGGTCTAAAGGACTGTGGACTAAACTCAGAAACTGAGATTAATTTAAAAATCGGAATAAAAAAGCATGAGATTACGCTGAATGATGCAGTAAAAAATACGAATAACCTCTAAAAATTTGAGTTTTTCAGACAATTCCTAGCGAAAAAAACTACTAAAAAAAAAGTCCTAATTGATTTAGAGCGATCCAATAGGATCAGCACAGCTCCCATTGAATTCTATAGGATCTTGACAGCTTTTACCTGACCTGGTTTTTGTGGTTTTTACACTTTTTTTACACAAATCTTAGAGATTTTTCAAAAAAATAGAAAACCACAAATTTTTACAGATTTGTGGAAAAAGACGAAATTTGATTTATAGTAAATGGACCCCATAGTTTTGGAGTATTAACTGATGTGTTTTAATTTCTTTTTGGAATTATATGATTAGAATATGTTATGCTTCTTTTCCAGACATTTCGGATGAGTCATGTTCAAACAATGATGGGCCTGCTGAATTATGAAGCGTAATTTTACCACCTTTGGTGATGAGATGCATTTGAAAAATGTCAGAACAGATCTTATAATTAGTTTTTTTTGCAGATAGTATTTTGTCACACAAAATGTAAATTTAATCTATTGAATAATGCTTTGTTTGCAATAAAAAATCACTTATTCTTGGAACATTGATAAGGAACTTTTCATTATTTATGCTTCTAGTAACTTTCCTAAAGGTTAGTTAATTGAGCAACTTCACAGGCTATGAGAGTTTATTCATTGCAGTTTGGATGATTTTTTTTTACACACTCAAGTTCTGCTTTGTACTATTCAAACTTTGTGTTCTCTGATGAGCATAAACACAATGAATCTAAATAGAATAATTGTAGACAATACTAATATAGGTGAATCCATAGTTACGGTATAGTATTTGCATCACCTTAGTTCAAGTGCACAGATAGACTTACAGTATGTAGTGTACAGATGGGGAATAGGGAAATCTCTGTTCAAAAATTTACTCTTCAGCTGTTCTTTAACCGCAATAAGAATAATAACCCACAAGCATCCTTTCACTATTGAGACGTTACAAAAATTGTTATTAATTTTCAGCTGGAGGATTGCGTGTTTGAAATTCACAAACTATAGTACACTGTCATGCACATCAAACCTAGAAACAGTAACTCCTCTGTGTTATACTTCAACCCAACCATGATGCTGGACACAGTACTCATTGGTCTTACAGTATTAAATTAATATTTTATCGGTCCCATGAGAGCTGTGTCCAGTATCCTGTATTATAGTTAAACTATAACTCAGTGGTGTTACTGTTCTAGATTTGATTTGTTTGACAGATATGAAAATATATAAATTATATAACCGGCTACTGCAAAAGAATCATAGCAGCCTAGTCAGATTGGAACAGTGTTGAATGAATAGTAAGACAAAGGCAGAGGACAAATTATCTGAGGGCAAAATTGTAAAGCCTTTACAAAGAGACAATGTAATGGGTATTTAAAAAAACATTTTATTTTTGGTGTCAGTATAGTGTTAATTATTAAAGTTCTTTTGGGCACGGCCTTATTTATCTTTTCTATTGTTTATTGCATTTTATATGTAATCTTTATGTTTACTGTATCTACCCATGGACAGCCCTGCAGAATATGTTGTTGCTTTATAAATACGCCTCAATAATAATAATTGTATTGCCAACAAACTTTTTTGAAGCTGTGGGTCATATATATTGGAGAGCCAACCAACATAGAAGAAATCTTTGCCATCCTTTTAGTCCTACTTTTTTTCACCAGTTATCCCCACCGTTAGTAATTATTCAGGCTCTGCATAGATTCTTTGGGGCTTTTTGGAACAAATATACACAACAGACATCCCCCTCCCTAATATTAAAGATCATAAACCTTCTTCATTCCATATTTCTGTTCTTTATACTTATAATTCTGTCAGTACGGTCTGTTTTTTTTCTATATGTATGTTTTGTATTCTTTTCATGGCTTTTCTTCCACCCTTTTTTCTATAATGTGCCATAGTCTTTTTCTGCAACATTATTTTCCTTTGTTTTCTTTCCATTGTTCACATTATCCCATATCTCATGTCATCTCTTGATCTTCCAATTCCCATTTTAGTCCCTTTATCTATCCCTTTTAAGGGCATAGTTATTACAGGGTGAACTCTTTGTAGTGGTTCTACGAGGTCCCCTATAGGTTAAAACAGCAATTCGTCAGGTTTTAGATGGCGAATTGTTGAAGTCAAATTTTTAAAGAGACTGTACATGATAAATTTCGATATTTGAATTTTCAATTTTCTTTTCAAATTCGAATCAAATTTGCACTATTCCATAGTAGAAGTACACAACAAATAGCTTAAAATTCGATTATTTTTCATTTGAGATATTTGTTACAGAGCATTGAAGAATCTGGTACATCTGGTAAATTTGCATAGAAAACTTACATAAAATTTATACCTGACTTCATAGGTATTTCTCAGTGTTATGTTAGCTGGCTTTACTGTATTATGTACTGTGTCAAAGGTGGTGCAGAATGTTATTTCTTAACAGTTCATTATTTAAGTACATATTTTAATGTCCACTCATTGAGAGCTTTACATCAAATATAAAAAAAGTGCTCCAATCCTCTAAAATATGATTTCTAGTTACTGGTGCTAAGAGAAATTGAACTGCCGAGCAAACATGATTTTTTCTAATATAGACATTTTTGTAGTTTACTTTTTATATGAAAAGTGTCAAGTGATTCATGCTTTTTATCCACAACACATTTTTGTGCCTGAATGCTCAACTGAACTTGCTCATTGCTTTTTTTTCTTTGCATGATTGAAAACAACTTTGAAGATGTTTCTTGGAGGTTACCGTAACTACACATATTTCTCACATTTCTGTCAGGTTTCATTGCAGAAATCTTCTCACTTACTCGTAATGTCTGATGATTTTGTTTTGCATTCATTTTCACTGCCATCTGGCAAATTAGATTTGCTTTTAGAGGTTTATCATTGCATGAGTTGCCCTGGTAGAAGAACAATTTGCAGTAGAGCCTTAGGGCGAACCAATTCTAATCATAAATAGCATTTTATGATGAAAAAAACTGCTTTTTAGTGATTATGCTAAAATACTTTACGAAAATCATTTCTTCTCATATTCAGTTTTGAGCATGCATAAACTGCTCCCCCCACATGATCATTGTCTGTAGAATCATACTTAAAAGGACCTTTTGCCAATCAGTTTATCAATGTGCCAGACATTGAACTGTTAGATAATCATGGGTTAATCTGCTCTAATTATCTTTTTTCTCCAAATATAACATATTATATATATAATATAAGTCAGTTAAAAACAGACTGTTCATAAAAGTCAGTCAATTCCTACATGATCATTGTGACACTATGGGGGTTATCAAAAGTTTTCGAGTTGTGTTTTTCCCCCCAAAAAAATTGTTTTTGAGGGCATTTTCAGTAAAAACATGTATTAAGGATTGACTATGTATTAGTAGAAACTGCGACAGTAGATACACTCCTCTTGGGTGATAATTGGCTCACAAGCTTCTGGAGGTGTTTATTTGTTTCAAGTATACATACATCTGGGCATAGGTAGGGATAGTTTTCCCCATGTGTAGTCCTTGTATTATGTGTCTTTATTATCTCACTACTTGATTACCATTTTAATATGATTTTATAAATGGTATGCAATTATTTAGATTTTGAAATTTATTTAAGATATTGAATTGGAGCCTCTCTTTCCTTAGGTACCTTATGGGCTATATGACACAGTGTTCCTGGAAGTCCAGTTTATACAGGGATTTAATTTATTCAATGAATGTATTCACTGAATTAGTCATGGAATAGATGACTGTTACTGGCATAATACTGTAGTTCCTTTGGCATCTTCATTATATTGCTCTTTGTGCAGGAAGTAATTGGCTGTAATGGGTAGACTCCATGGTGTTACTTTTAGAGATATAAAAACAGTTTGCTACAAGATACCTATTTTTGGTTGAAACAACTCGATCCTATACTGATGCTGTAATGGCAAGTTATAGCACTGTGTGCTTTGGTGGGGTTCTATTTGTTAGCATTTTCTGTGGCCAAAATATTACCGGTGTCCCTTCTTATCTTAATTGCCCTTAAAAGAGATTAATCATATTCCTTTCTTTGATGGATCATTATGTTATTTTACTGCAAAGAATTCTTTTGGTAGTAGTGATGAAATGTATTCATCTCAAATTCTCTATTGGATACCTTTTTTTTATTAATCTAATTTGAAAGTAAAATGTACATACTTTAATATTCTTAGTCTCGTCTGATACAGGCGGACGGCTGCTCAACTGATATTGTAAAATGATTTATTGATATCCTTTATCTGTGCAAGAGTTTCACTAGTCCTTTATTCAGATAATTCAAGCATAGAGAAAATTAACCAACTTTTACTTAATTCACATGGTTATGAATGTTGCTTTATATGAGCAAACATAATTCTGTAGAATCATTTTGTTGTTTAATAGCATATCTGATTTGTCAATACAAATGTGAGCAAAAATAATCCAAAATATATAAAGCAACACAGTTTACATTAAACTAATATTATAGCAGCAGTTTCTAAAATTCATTCATGATACTGGTAGCATCATGTTGTAGGGGTGCTTTTCATCAGCAGCAGGACCATTGCTAGAGAAGTTTTGTCAGTCTACTAAAAGATTGAAAATTGGGGAAAAGTTTGTCTTTCAGCAGGACAATGATTCTAAACACAAGGCTAAAAATACATCTCTAGCCAAAAGAGAATTTGGACACTATTTTGAAAATGAGATGCACAAGCATTCACCTGATAATGTAACTTATGTATAATGTAGACAGTGATATTTTAAGACAGGGCTGTCCAGTTGGAGGCCCATGGGCCTCATGTAGCTGAACCAAAAGATTTTTAGGGCCCCTAGCCTGCTAAAGTTTCCACAGACCACTATATGCCCTCAAACATGCAATATAAGAAAGAATCAGCCCACTACAGGTAATAAGTTGAACAGCCCTGTTCTAAGACAATATGCAATTGGTATTTGTTGTAGTAAATCTCTCATCTAATCATCTTTAACATGGCAGCTATAGGTTTTCAAGGACAGAATTATCAGTGGATAGAAGAGTGAATGAAACAGATAGTTACAATAACACTTTAGGCTGAAGGCACACTGTGTGTACAGTTCGCTTCTCTCAGCCTGTGTTTTTTAGGCAGACGGAAAGTAACGCCACTTCTATACTCTTCGATTTGTAGCTGCACTGACAGGTACCACGTCTGCCTTTACTGATCTGTGGAGCATAATTAGCCCAAAAATTCATGCATTCATGTTTTTCAGTCCAATCTCTGCTCCTCACCGTGTACCTGTAAGTGCATCTACACACAGAAGCATATAGGAGAAGATGCGCTTCTCTCCACCTGCCTAAAAAGCACAGGGTGAGAGCAAACTGTACACACAGTGTGCGCTCAGCTGTAGCCTTACAAGGCAGTCATTTTTTTGTTGCAGGGGATTAGTCTGCCCTGTAATGCTGTCACATTAAAATACATTTATTCATTAAGATTTATAAAAAATTTAACTAGGGATTGCTCAGGGTATCCCATCAGTTCAAATTCTCTGCCAAAGATTTCCATAGATTTCCAATAAGTTTTCATTATGCCCATGTGTTTGATACAAGATTGTGGAACCCCCTCGATCATACATCACACTTTCCCTCATAGTGCAGATGGCATAGAATTTAAAAGTAGAATTCTCTGACCAAAATAGCATTGTTTCGCCCGACTGAAGTGAGATAAAACATAAGTTAAGTTGTTCTCATTGAACTGAATCTGGCTCTTTTTCTGTTAGGAAATGTTTTTAAAAGACATGTAAACATATCAAATTGGTGAACAACCTCTTTGAAATCTTTAAACACCTGCCACTTAATAGTAAGGCTGCAGCATCCACTGAATCACTTAGTATTCCTTCTTCTCCTATAACCCGCTCAACTACATCCTTTGGAATTTCATTTGGTTGTTGGCCACTGAGCATGCTCAGTTCTTCTCAACTCAGTTTGCTGGTTGCTGGTTCTCCTCACCTCTCCTGAGCTCAGCTTAACCATTACAGTGGTCAGTCAAAGTAAGTTGCGCCTGTGTAAGCCTACATTGCATGAACTCTACTGCAGTTATGCTGTTTGCAGATTAAAATGTCATTGATGGTATCCCTTTTTCGGTCTTTTTAAACAAGTCAATTTGTCAGAAGTTTGGCACCCTACCGATTTATATAGCCCCCAGAAAAGAACAGCATTAGGGGTCACTTAATACTTGCAGAGCAAGGTTTAAAGTGCATCCCACCATGCATTGTATCCTGTCCTGCAGGTAGAAAAATAACTGCAGGTCTCTGCTTTATTTCAGAGGGCAGAGACCTGCACAAATACAGCTTTGCCTGCACTCACAAATGTAATTTTTAGTATTTGCACAGGGTCCCAGTTGCATTTAGGAGCCATAATAACATTGAAGATCATTTTTTTTTTAAATTAAGGTTCACATGTACCTGTTCCATGTTTTATATTATTGCCAATGATATTGACTTATAGTTATTTATAAGTGTCCCTGGCGCGAAAGCATGCCACTTAGGGGGAAATGTAATAAAATTTGCAAAGAGAACAAATTTGTGCACAAATAAGAATAAAAATTTGCATGTCGCAATGTAATATTCTTCATTAGGCTTTTATTGCACTGCGAATCTTAATTGCAGATTGCAAATTCTTAAGACCTGCTTGAAGGTGGAGTAAGCTTTTGGTGCAAACGGAAAAACTTTTTCATCATCAAGTTTAATTACATATGCTACACACTATATTGCAAACTATAAAATTCACAATCGCTATCCTACTTGGAGGGGCAAAGGGTTTGCAAAGGCAAAATTGTTTGCAATGTTAACATTTATTCCCATTGCGAATGATTTTTCCATTACAGTACAAAGTAACCTGTCTATAAATAACATTTAAATATCTTTAATGTTTAAATATCTATGTTTTTGAATAATTTAAATGAGGATGGAGAGAAATTAATTAATAATTATTTCTATAGATTTGATAAAGCAGAAGAGCAGATTTACTATGCCCTGTTGTTATTTTTTTCTTTTATGGGTAATACTTGTCATTACTAGTCTTAAAGCTAACGAACAGGGCTAATGTTTACCAAATGTGACTGAATTTAACTAACATTTATTTCAACATTTAAAAATTCATTAATTTGCTTGGGTTTAATGATTCAGTGGGTGTCAACACTTAGGGGGTTACTTACTAAGCTCCAAATACCCGAAGTTCCCCGAAATCTGAAAAATTAGTGATTTTTTTCGGAATTTATTAAACCCCGAGGGCTAAAAAGCCCGAATATAAAAACATGGCATCTCAAACCTGTCGAGGTTGCATAAAAGTAAATTGGAACAGTCCCATTGATTTTTGGTTGTTTGGGTGGTTTTGGCAATTTCACAATGTTTTCGGAGCTTTCATGTGAAAAATTCGGAGATTTCGGGGAAAATCCACGAAAAAATAGTGAAAATCTGAGCTTTTCCGCATAGCAAATTTTTGGGTAAAAAGCAATAATAAATAAGCGTTAAAAACCCGAGCGGGGTAGATCGGAGTTTGTAGCAGCAATATTGAGATAAATTTGGACCTTGATAAATAACCCACTTAGTCTTGTTGTTAAGATGTAGCACCCCATAGTACATAACTCTAAGCAGTTGAACATATTCCGCTGAATGGACCCTTTGATCCAAGTAGTAATACTTATGTTATGTTTCAGTTAGTTAAACTCTTTCTTGACCGTTTTCCCTTTCTATTACCAAGTTTGATATTTAGTGAGTAACCTAATCTAGGAAATGTTTGCATGGTGTGAAACAACTTGTCCTGTGTAACCACTTAAACATATTATTCTGTTTCATGTCTTTCTCTTTATCTGTAATTGTACATTTGTGTACCTGTCATTTTAAAATAATCTTATTCTGTTTTGCATTGACCTTAAATATAATATATAACTTAACAGATTTGTTTTAGTTAATACAAAATGCTTTTATTGCAGATTGACATATCTACTTGCCCGGGTTAATCTCAAAATGAGAGTTTTGGGAAAACAAAATTGAAAAAAAAACCAATATATAGTGCAGTGTTCTTGTTAGTTAACACACATTGTGTAACACATTTACCACTCTCTGTCAGAAAGAGAGCCTTAAACCCTGTTTAAGAATGTGTGGCAACTTTAAGTGCATACACTTAAAGGTGAATACACAAAGAGGCAGCCCAGTTTATGTGAGACAGCGGATTTTTATTCCTTGCTTTGGCTCCTGTGTTCCATTATACTCACAAGATAGGTAAGGGCATATAAAACGCTTCCATCTAACTTGTAGACTATTTCACAGATCCTTTTATTCTTTGTAGGGCCAATACAAAGAAGTGGCATGTACAGAAAACGGCCTTGCACTTACGCTTCTGACTTCAGCGCTGAGTTGTTTCGCCTCTCAGCTTCCTCCCTGAACAATGATCATGTTTTCAAAGTCACAACTCTTTATTGAATTAAAACACTCTTAAAGAACTTTAGTGTTCCAAAAACACTTAAAAAACTTAAAAGAAAACTTAAAAACATTTCCCTTACTTCCCAATAGGGTAAAGTAAAATAAATGATGTACAACAAAAAGATCATTTCAAAATCTTATAAATTACACAGCCATAAAAGTATATTTCCATAAATGTTACTTAAATTCACATTACTTTATAAATAGCTTAATTTACATTACAAAAAGTCTAAGATTTAAATCTACATTGAGACCCTGCGGTATCATGTTTCATCAGTACCTAAATCTCCCCCCTCCAATGTGGCTTAACTATCTCAATCCCAAACCAATTTAGCCCCTTTGGACATTTATTATGTTTCTTCGGGAAATGTTTAGATACTGAATGTTTTTCATATCCTTTACATAAATTATGTTCTCCATTTCTTTTTTTACGTTCCCTATTAGTTTTACCGATGACCTAGAGACCACAAGGGCACTCCAGTACATAAATTACACTTATTGAATTACATTTAATCATCTCCTGGATTTGAATGTCTTCCTGGTACTAAAGCTTTTAGCCTTCATACTATATATATATATATATATATATATATATATATATATATATATATATATATATATATATATATATATATATATATATATATATATATATATAAATAGTCCAATATGTTCAACACACCACTAAACAAATAATCATAAACATACGACCCAGGTGCTACCATCCAGATGCCGCATACAAAAATCCAAAGAAATGAGGTGCACACTGGGAACATTTATAAAGATAAAAAATCTGAATTTTTATTTAATCCATGTTTAAAAGCAGGTCAACGTTTCGGTCTTTTCCTAAGACCTTTATCAAGACCCATAGTGCCCATTAAAACATCTTACAAATAAATAGATAAAACCAACTGCACTCACCCAATCCCGTGCCCCCTGTGTGACATGTGATGAGAAGTTCCACCCCCTCAGTGAGGCTAAACAAGACACCACCTGTACCACATCAAGAGATGGAAAAAGCATGGTTAATCTCATTTGTGATACTATCCACAGTTACAATGTAACACAACATAACGTCAATGTAGCAGGAATATAACCAAAACATCTCAAGATTGACAGGTTAACAATTCACTTCCTAATATTGTAACTTGTATCCTTTATCTTTGATTCAGAAAACAGAGGAAGGAGCAATGCTCATTTAACCCTACCGGGCCCAAGGTGTTCAATCTTTTTATCCAGAACACCTCACGCTGAAGCAGCATTTTTGATCTATCACCTCCCCTCCTCAGGGGTGGTATGTGATCAATGGCAATATAACGTAATGTGGGTAATCTATGGACTACTGCAAGAAAATGGTTAGCTACTGGTTTATTGGTATGTCCATCCCGGAATGCAGTACTAATTGCGGACCGGTGTCCGTCCATTCGTAAACGCAATGTTTGATCAGTTTTACCCACATACGATAGCCCACAGGGACAGGTAGTTGTACATGTGATGTGGTGTCTTATAAGAAACTGTTTGCCAGTCTGGGGATGTAAAAAACTGTTTCCCGGTGTCATAAATCTGCAAGAGGTGCAGCTAGGACATTTAAAACAACCTGGAGTGTCATTCCGTAACCAGGATTCCTGTCTCGTCTGATAGCACCTCACCGGGTCGCTCTTTACTAGGAGATCCCTAAAATTTGTCCCCCTTTGGTAAAAAGTCATAGGCTTCTCAGGAATTATCCTATTTAAACTCTCATCAGCTTCGATTATACTCCAGTGATTCCTGATCACCTTTGTTACTGTATTGGATACAAGTTACAATATTAGGAAGTGAATTATTAACCTGTCAATCTTGAGATGTTTTGGTTATATTCCTGCTACATTGACGTTATGTTGTGTTACATTGTAACTGTGGATAGTATCACAAATGAGATTAACCATGCTTTTTCATGCTTTTTCCATCTCTTGATGTGGTACAGGCGGTGCCTTGTTTAGCCTCACTGAGGGGGTGGAACTTCTCATCACATGTCACACAGGGGGCACGGGATTGGGTGAGTGCAGTTGGTTTTATCTATTTATTTGTAAGATGTGTTAATGGGCACTATGGGTCTTGATAAAGGTCTTAGGAAAAGACCGAAACGTTGACCTGCTTTTAAACATGGATTAAATAAAAATTCAGATTTTTTATCTTCTGTATAAATGTTCCCAGTGTGCACCTTAGTTCTTTGGATTTATATATATATATATATATATATATATATATATATATATATATATATATATATATATATATATATATAAATACATGCTTCACAAAGACTGCAAGAAAAACCCCTTAATAGGGATTTTATTCTTATTTTTGGATCTTGGACTTTAGAGGTTGGAGAGACTCAGGGGCTGATTCATTAAGGGTCGAATATCGAGGGTTAATTAACCCTCGATATTCGACTAGGAATTGAAATCCTTCGACTTCGAATATCGAAGTCAAAGGATTTAGCGCAAATTCTGCGATCCTATGGGGACCTTCCCCATACGCTAACATTGACTTCGGTAGCTTTTAGCTGCCGAACTAGGGGGTCGAAGTTTTTTTTAAAGAGACAGTACTTCAACTATCGAATGGTCGAATAGTCGAACGATTTTTACTTTGAATCCTTCGATTCGAAGTCGTAGTCGAAGGTCGAAGTAGCCCATTCGATGGTCGAAGTAGCCCAAAAAATACTTCGAAATCCGAAGTTTTTTTACTTCGAATCCTTCACTCGAATTTAGTGAATCGGCCCCTCAGTGTGTTTCACTAGATTGGGACTAGCACTGATCATTATTTCTAATGAATAATATATATATCTATATATATATATATATATATATATATATACATAATATATTATATACATAGATAGATAGATAGATAGATAGATATTAATCAATATCATCGTATTATGGATATTAAACATTCTTTGTTGATTCACAAAATTAAGGATGAGTCTTAAAAAAATTAAATAAACAATGGAATTGAGGCCATGAGATGACTATTCATTTCAATATATCTATAGTGGTTAAGAAAACCCAGACATCGCTTTTACATTTTGTATTTGTTGGATACTTTTTCACTTTCTTGTTCTTTCTGTTTCTTTTCTTTGTTATTCTATTTCCCATAAAAATGGTACCAACCGTCCATGTCTTCTGTACTTTCTAAAACGTAATAAAATAAAGAAGCCTATTTACCAATCTTTGATTGTGCACTTATTTATTACAAGTTTGAAACTCAAAACGTAATTAAAAATGGGAAAAAATTGCTTTCATTCATGTTCAATAAATACAAAAAAAAAAGCAGCTTGAATTTTACCAGGACAATCCCATTGACTTTAACATGAACTCTCCAGCTTTTAGATGGAGATTTTTTTAACATTTGAGTCTTTTGAGTTTTTGCACCCAATAAATCTTGAACATTCAAGCTTCAGAAGCTAATTCAAATTTGTGACTTTTAGCACAAAAGAATCACGGAAAAACTTAAATACAAATACTTGGACCCATAGGGGCCCATTTACTAAGGATCACAGTGAATTTTCGAATTAAAAAACTTCGAATTTCGAAGTAATTTTTGGGTACTTCGACCATCAAATAGACCAAATTAGACTTCGAATCGAAGTGAAAATACTTCACAAATTCGAACATTTGAAGTACTGTCTCTTTAAACAACTTCGACAATTCGCCACCTTAAACCTGCCGAATTGCTATGTTAGCCTATGGGGTTAAAATCGTATGATTAAATTGTTTGAATCGTTCGATTCGAAGTACGACCGGAGTACGAACGTATGATTTTAAAAATCCTTCGACTTCAAATGTCGGACTAGTCTATTCAATGGTCGAATTTCAACGTTTTTTTCACTTCGAAATGCGACCCTTGATAAATCTGCCCCATAGTGTACAGAAGGTGCATTTATGTAAAGTATCTGAAGTAGTCTGAAATTACGAGTCCTAAATTATAAAGTTTTTGAGTACTAAATTCTAAAGTAGAGCTACATGCTGTACAACATTATCACCATCTTTGGGTGAGTGTATGAGAATCTTTCTCTTTTTGTACCTGTGCACATTTTCATGCATGCCTCACCTTTCTCAACCTCCTGCAAATCACTTTTTCCTTTCATGCTATGCATCTCTGTCTCTACAAGTCTGTCTGTGTATATATTAAGTACTTTCTCAGATTCTTACAGCTATGTAACAATTTGATCTCAGAATGATTTGTTGCTTCAAACAAGTAACAATTCAGTGCAATTTTCTGTACATTCCTAAGATGATTTTCCAAAGACTTTTAAAATTGGCATTATAAAAACAACATTTTAAATGGAAAAATGATTGATGCCATAGTTATGTTTTTAAGAACAGACACCATAGTTTGAAACACATTTATGTCTTTTAGAATCAGTATAATTTACTGTCCTTAGAAGGGAGGGTGAAAGAAATGCTGAAAGCTATACTAAAAGTTCTTGACAAGTTTTTTTAACCTTGGATCAAAAGCTGGTATATAAATGTTTGCTAAGGTAACTGTTTGGTTGATCTGTCATATGAACTAATTGGCTCAGGTCAGTGGCGCTATGATAGAACATTTGTATAAGACACATTTTGTCTACCATACTCCACTTTGCTTCAGCCTGATGGGGCCACCAGTTTTACTGCAGAAACTAAATTTATTCACTCTATACTTTGCTTCAGCTTGATGGGGCCACCAGTTTTACGGCAGAAACTAAATTTACTTCACTCTATTTAGACATCAGAAATATGCCGTTAAGTTTATACTGTAGGTGAGAGAGAATGTTTTCTTCTATAGGACTCCAGAAACTTTTGAATGAAGAGGTCATGCAAAGGGCATGCAAAGGGCATTATCCATGACATACTTTTTTAGGAATATATCCTTTGTTTTAAGCAGTGAAGTATTTCCATAAATTTCAGTACTCCTGGAGCATCAACCCTCCAGGGAACAGGTGGCCATGAGACTCTGTACTGTATGTGTTGCATG
Organism: Xenopus laevis; assembly: GCF_017654675.1. Taxonomy (NCBI): domain Eukaryota; kingdom Metazoa; phylum Chordata; class Amphibia; order Anura; family Pipidae; genus Xenopus; species Xenopus laevis. The sequence goes on from NC_054371.1 coordinate 191,204,389, forward strand.
TGGGCATGGTAAATAATTCATTAAAATTCATTCTATTTGGGAATACCTATTGTATATACCATTATGGCGTTTTCTTGAACCTTAAATAATTATCGCCTGTGGATTATAGGGCACCTACCATAGCAAAATTGTTTCCTCTATTGGAGGTGTGGGCTTATAGAGAAACAATACAATTTAGGCCAGAAAATGCTCCTAGTGAGTGCTTTGCCATCTGCAACTGATGGGCAGGTTTGGTCACAAGCATGTGTGAACACCTACTATAGCAAAGGGGGTTAACAGAGCCCACACTCTAGGTGGGGTAAAAATGCTATTTTGGCCAGAAAATTCTCCTTTTAAGAACCATATATAAGTGCTATACGATCACATTGTGAGGGAGCTCCCGGTGTGGCCATCCACATTTGTTCACAATCAAGCGTATAATAAGTAAGTGTCCTTGCTCACTTATTATGTGCATGTGTGTGACACAAGATTACGTGACTCCCCCCTCCCTCCCCCCGATCCTACCTCATACCCTCCCTCACAGTGCAGTTGGCAAAGAGCTAAAAAGGCCAAAATAGCATTGTTTCCACATACTGAAGTGTGGGATATGTTAACCTCCACCGAAACAATTATGCTGTAGTAGGTGCCCTTTAACAAATTCATTATTAGTAATATTTATCCTGCCTAATGAACTACTTAAAAGTCTTTAAATTAGGAGCACTCCTCTGACTTCTCTCCACGCCGTGTTTAAATGTACCAAGCAGCCCCCAGAATGCCTCATGAATTACACACTGGTGCCACGAGCATCACTGTGTCAGAACAGATGCAACTGCCACCCATATTGACACAATAGAAACACAAATGGCACTTTTGTGCAGTATGGGTACCAATTTGTGGTAAATCATGTGCAAGTTTAGGCATATGCTACTTAGTGAGCATTAACAATTACGCTGCAGCATGGCATTTTGGTTAAAAAATAACTTGTCAGTGTGAAAAATTTGTACTTTGTATTTTATAATTCCTTCATAAATGTGCCTTACAATGGGCTTTATTTATTTGAATATGGAACAACTTTAATATTATATTCTTTAAAAATAAATGCATTTCATTCATTTGTTACCAGTAAAGTGTTTAATGACATGCTTTAGCAAAGTGTTTTGAATGTAGGTTCTCTGCATTGCTTTTACCAAAGAAATTCGTACTGAAATGAATAATTATGTGGGTGAATAATGTAACAAATATTACACTAACTCCACAAAACACATAGAGGTGCAATATTGAAAATAAAAGTAAGAGGAACATACTGTATCTACCATATAGTTGAAATATTCTTTGCCTGTTAATGATGCAGAAAAACATTTTCTCCTAATTCCTCCTTACTGTTAAATGAGTTAGTTCCTGGGGATTGAAAGTTTAGAAAATATTACATCTTTATTACACTTTAACAACGTGCATGACCTAAACATGTAAACTACATTATGGGGCAGAGTTATCAAGGGTCGAATCTCGAAGTACAAAAAACTTCGAAATTCGCGTACGATCGAACAATTTTTATTTGATGTGTAAGGACTTGTAAAAGGTCCCCATAGGCTAACATAGCACTTCGGCATGTTTAATTTGGCAAAGTATTGAAGTCAAAGTTTTTTTAAAGAGACAGTACTTTGATTATCAAATGGTCGAATATTCAAACGATTTTTACTTCGAATCGAAGTCGAAGTATCCAAAAAATTACTTCGAATTTCGAATTCTTTTACTTCAAAAATTTCCTCAAATTCACTTCGACCCTTGATAAATCTGCCCCTTAGACTACATTTTTCTAGCATGTATATACGTTGGTCATATCCTCCCCACCCCAGCCACATCATTTGTAAGGCAAATACCCCCTCATTTGCCAGCTCCATCACATTTTCCTAAAACAAATAGCAGCTTTCACCCGGCAGCCATTTTCCCTCTGACACATCATCAGTAACATTGACATCTGCAAACAGGACATGTATGCTGTAAAGTTCATGCAATGTACAATGCAGGTTTACACAGGCACAGCATACTTTGATAACAAGTTCTGCTGGGGTTGAGCACTATAATGGTTAAAGGAGAACTAAAGCTTAACTAAAAATGTAGGCTAGAAATGTTGTACATTATGTGTTGGGATTCTGTACCAACCCAAGGCAACCATAACCCCTTAGCAGTAAAGATCTGTGACTCAATTAGCCCCTCATCTTTTTTTCTGCTGATTCACTGCACATGCTCTGTGCTGCTGTCACTTACTGAACTTAGGGACTCACTCACAATATACAGTACACATAGAATATAAATGTCACAATATAAGGCTGATTAGTAATTAAAACACATAATTACTACATGGCAGCACCAGTGCAACTAGCATCAGGATTTAGTGGCATCATTATATTACAGACAAACCTCATTTTCCATAAGTAAATTTGCGGTGAACCCTAAGTTTAGCTTTTCAACAGCTGCTCAGAGCCCACTGAGCATGTGGGTGTCACAGACACTTTCCAAGATGGTGACAACCCTGTGACAAGTTTGAAGTCCTGGATCATTGCTGCTATTGAGATGCTAAAACTTTAGGCTGGTGCAAGTTCAGTATATAAAAGATGGCATTTTAGCCATATACATTTTTACGGTTTAGTTCTCCTTTTTAGCCATATACATTTTTACGGTTTAGTTCTCCTTTAAAGGAACAGTTCAGTGTAAAAATAAAAACTGGATTAAAAATAGGCTGTGCAAAATAAAAATAAAATCCCAATCTAGTTAGTTAGCCAAAAATGTAATCTACAAAAACTGGAGTGAGCAGCAGGACTAACAGGACAGAATACAACTTCCTGCTTTTCAGCTCTCTAACTCTGAGTTTGTCAGTGACTTGAAGGGCGCCCACATGGGACATAATTGTTCAGTGAGTTTGCAATTGATCCTTAGAATGCAGCGCAGATTCAAAAGCAACAGTTAAGACCCATGTGCCCCCCCCTTCAAGTCACTGATTGGTTACTGCCTGGTAAAAAATCATTGGAAACCAAGAGAGCTGCAAAGCAAGAAGTAGTGTTCTGGCTATTATGTTAGACATTCAGTCACTCCAACCTCTAACTATATTAGAAACATTTTTTATTTTGCACAGCCTATATATTTACCTAGTTTTTATTTTTATACTATACCATTCCTTTAAGCTGAGCTCAGGAGAGGTGGTTAGGAGAAGAAAATAGGATCAGTCAGCTAGAGTTTTTATGGGAACCAGCAATTCTATGTCTTCATTAGCTGTTAGACTGGAGGGTGGGTTTAGTAATCTGAGCTGAGAAGAACTGAGCATGCTCATTAGCCAACAGCCAAATAAATTCCCGAAGGAGGGAGCAGAGTGGATTAGAGAAGTACAAGGAATTATAAGTGATTAAGGGGATGCTGCAGCCTTACTGTTAATATTTTAACAACCAGAGTGGCAGGTTCCTAATGATTTCAAAGAGGCTGTCCGCTGATTACATTTTTGTGTGGGGGGGGGAGGTGGTTTACATATCTAGTAAAACTGCAGGGATTGTATGAATGCTTAAAGTGTCGATTCCAACTGGTTTGCTATTAGCAGAAGAGCACAATTTTGGTCAGCATCTCTTGATTTACCAAATAACTACAAACTGGCATAACTTATTATTGGAATTATGAGTAATTTGTAGGCCCTTTCCATTTTAGACACTAGAAGACAGTCACCTAAAAATGTGCCAGGAGTAAATGCACACAGGCCTGATAATACAACACATTAGTGAACAATAGGAAAGCAGACTGACGGAAACTGCAACTCAGGGATGAATATACGAAAAAGGGCTGCTTATTTCTTAGGCTACTGGCACATGTTGCACTCTCCATTGGGTAATATGGTGGCAGGGAACTCTTCACAGTGAGAACAGTGAGGTTGTGGAATGCACTGACGGGTGATGTTGTGATGGCTGATTCAGTTAATGCCTTTAAGAATGGCTTGTATGATTTCTTGGACAGACATAATATCAAAGGCTATTGTGATACTAAACGCTATAGTTAGTATAGGTATGGGTATATAGAATTTATGTGAAGGTATGGAGGGGTGTGTGTATGGATGCTGGGTTTTCATTTGGAGGGGTTGAACTTGATGGACTTTTTTCAACCCAATTTAACTATGATTCAGCCCCCTTCTGTCCATGTGTGTTTGCACTGACAGGCAATGTCAGGCTAAGCCTCTCCAAACCTGCCTGTAATCAACAAAAAGCATAAAAGTGAAGAAAAAGTCAATCCAACTGACTGGTTTCCGGATCATCCAGAGTGAGGGGGTGGGACTTGCTGGTGGTGGAAGCAGAGAGACCCAGGAGGGCCTTATCACATAGGCTGATAAAGATAAGCTTTAACCAGCCCAGTTTTCTGGTATGTTTCTTTGTTAACAGCATTCCCACATGTGTCAGTGCAGGCGTTCATATGTATCTGTTTGTGTTTGCTTTCAATAAATCTTTTATGTCAAGTTTGCCAGTCTGAGTCTCCGTTGCTTATATAATTGCTGTCTATTTTATCAGCTGCCTATTAATGGAGCACATGGGCGACTGGTATAACTAATTCACTAACAGGTGTAGGGGACAATTTGCTAGTAAACTAGACCTGTCGCTATCGTTCGTTTGCACCTTATCGCTAGGCGACTTTTCGCTCTGGCAAATGGTCGTTACTCTGCAAATTCACTAAGTTGCGAATTGTACTGAACGTTACCTCTTTCCCTAGAGTTTACTTCGCCACCTCAGACTTGGATAAAATGAACTGATAAAACAAAGCTACATCTTCCTCATCATATCCTGTATGCCGCAAATGCATTAAAGTTGAAAAAAATGCTGGCGACTTTTCTTTTTTTAAAACTTCTTAAAAAACTTCTGTCCACTCAGTGTGAATTAAATGAGCCTTTGCTTTTTTGGTACTGTACAAGCCGGACAGGATTTATAGTGGATGGCAGATATGTATCCCCGGTTTTTAGGTTCTGAGTCATCCATTTATGAATGATCCCTTTAAAGGAGAAGGAAAGCTACGGAGGCATTTTATTGCCAATAGATTAGCTGCAATAGTGCAAGCTAGAATACTATATTTATTCTGTAGAATGTGTAACCATACCTGAGTAAAAAGCTCTAGAAACTCTCTGTTTGTTTAGGATAGGAGCTGCAGTATTAACATGGTGTGACATCACTTCCTGCCTGAGTCTCTCCCTGTTCTGGGCTCAGATTACATCAGAGCTGGGAGGGGAGGGGAAGAGGAGCAAACTGAGCATACGCTTGCCCAGGGCAATGAGGTTTAAGCTGAAGGCAGGAAGTCTGATACAGAAGTCCATGTGTACACAATAGAAGGAAAGAAATGCAGTGTTTCTTTTGACAGGGGACTCAGAGCAGCACTACTTTGAGGGTTTACTGGTATATTTAAATGGACCTTTCTGATAAGGCTTACTTAGTTTTAAACTTTCCTACTCCTTTAAGAAACACCAGAGGGTTAAGCAGCCAGAAGGTGGGCTGGACAGCCAAGGGGTGTTTAAGGGAGTCAGCAGCAGGTGTGCAGGGTGTGAGAGTAGGAGCTGCACAGGAGGGCTGGGCTGTATTGTTGGAACGGCTGTACTTTTAGTACATTGCCTGCATTTATGCTAACAATCCCGCTGTGATCCCCCCAAACTTCAAAGTACTTACTCCAGGATTCATTGTAATGTAGACAACGAACAATATATAATACGTGATCATACTGTACCTCAGCTTAGTCACAGTAGAAAAGCTGTCCAAAAAGGCCAACGAATCTGATCCGGATCACAACATTTTAATTTAAAGTACATGATGGATAGGGCAAAAGCTGCATGAAAAGAAATGTGTTGCTCTGAACTTTTCTGAAAAATTTTCCAAGCTTGTCCTAATATACATCTGCCTTTCAGGTTTCTGGATAGCCTTTCAAAGCTACAAAAAATTGTACAAATTATTGATAAAGACAAGCGTATACATTTATTGCTCAGCAGCAAAGGTGGCAAGTAAAAATATTTACCTCGATTACCTTTTTAACCAAGCACAGTTCTATAATCTATAGTTTTGAATTCCTTTGCTAAAATGAACATTACACAGCTCCAGTTCCCTGTGATTTACGTATAAAGTGAAAGTCAGCATCTTGAAAATGAAAATGCACACTCACTAGTGATGGGCGAATTTGCGGCGTTTCGCCGAAAAATTTGCGAATTTCGCGCGAAATGGCGAAAAATTCGCGAAACTGCGCCGGCGTCTCGTTTTTGACGCCGGCGCCCGTTTTTCCGACGCCGGCGCCCGTTTTTTACGCCGGCGTCCGTTTTTTCGAGAAAATTTTTTTTGACGCCCGTGAATTTTTTCTGCGAATTTTCGCGGCCGTTTCGTGAATTTATTCGCCTGCCGCGAATCGCGCAAATTCGCCGCGAATTCGCTCCTGGCGAATAAATTCGCCCATCGCTAACACTCACATGTCGTAGTAGATAAAGTCAGATAAAATGAGCTCCATAAACCCAATTTATATAAATTACATTGATTTATAGCAATAAACATAAAATTCCAAGTAGTAGGGATTTATATATATTTCACTTTCATTATAAGAGGTCAGATAAGAAGGAACAGTATACCAGCAGATGCCACTTATCCTGCTATTTCTGTTGCTAAGGAATCCACCCATTTAGACCGGAAGCTTTTAGGAAAGAAACCCCTTCCTCTTGTCTCTTAACCCTTGACACTCACCACAGAAAAACTCACCCACTTTCTATTCATTTCTATGGGATTTCTATAAGGGGGTTATTTATCAAGGTCCGAATTTATCTCAATATCGGCTGCTACAAACTCCGATCTAACCCGCACAGGTTTTTAACGCTTATTTATTATTACATTTTCACAATTTTTTCATGAATTTTCTCAGAATTTTGACTCGAAAGCCCCGAAATTGCCCGAAACCCCTGACACAATCAAAAATCAATGGGACTGTTCTCATTGACTATTATGCAACCTCGACAGGTTTGAGATGCTGTGTTTTTATATTCAGGCTTTTTAGCCCTCGGGGTTTAATAAATTCCGAAAAATTCTTGATTTTTTTAAGATTATTATAACACAAAAAAAATCACGAATTTTTTCGGATTTCGGGGAATTTCGGGTATTCTGAGCTTAGTAAATAACCCCCTAAGTGTATTTATGAATGTGTGAAAGGGAAGAGTTTGATAAAAACGTTTCTAAAAAATTCCATAGGAGTGAAGAGAAAATGGGTTTTTTTGTGGTGATCTCTAATTTCACCCTTTGATAAATCCGTCTCTAAGGGGCAGATTTATCAAGGGTCGAAGTGAAAATTCAAAGTAAAAAAAAAACCAAAAACGAATTTCTTGCTATTTTTGTGTACTTCTACTAACAAATAGGCCAAAATTCAATTCGAGTTTGAAAAAAATTAGACTAATCGAATATAGAAATGTATCATGTACTGTCACTTCCATTTGCCATCTAAAACCTGCCGAATTGCTGTTTTAGCCTATGGGGAACATCCTAGAACTTACTTGGAGTCATTTGGTGTTTTTGGGGCAATTTCTTCAATTCGAATCTGATCAAATGTGCTTAAACTTCGATTCAAACTATTCGAAAACAACCTATTCACCCGAAGTTAATAACTTTGATTGTTTTAATAAATTTCAATTGGTCTTTTTTTTATTCAAATTTCGAAGTTATGGGAGTTCAGAAAACTCCCAGTACTTTGAAATTCGACCCTTGATAAATCTGCCCCTTAATCTTGAATGTGAAGTGTACTCATTGTATTTATTCATGGTATATTGTTGTATTGATCCCTGACTTTTCCATGATTGTAATATACAACCCAGCATTCACAAGTAGCGCGCTATAAATAGAATTATACATACAGACACCCCATTTGTTTTATGTGTGTGTCTCCTTACCCAGCATAATCCTTTAGTAGAACAGATAATAGTTCACTCCGTATGTGATCTCAGTTTCAGTTACATCCCAGTATGATTATTATTTGTTGCTCTGTTGTTTGCTTCTGTTCAGTCTAATTATTTAAATCACTGTTATTCTTCTCTATAATTTTTGTTGTCTGCATTTATTTTGTGGTTCAGGGTTCCTCTTTGAAAACTGAACATTGGAAACACATGGTTTGCTCTTTTCCATTGATCTGTCTTAGATATTTTGCACAGTTTTGTTTTTTCTTTTCCCTTGACTCATTCATTTGTAACTTGAAAACGTCTACATTTGTTAGCTTTCCTGACACAAAATCAATAAGGAATAACAGATTGCTTATAATCGTGGCTTGCATAATTCGTACATGTGTAATGGATGATGATCGTAAAAGAAAGAAACTTAGAAAGAAAAATTATCAAATTATATTGCTCTTAAAGTGGAATTGCATCAGGTCAGAATCACATTCATATAAAATATTGCTAATAAGAATATTGTTTTTCCAGAGCATGCAACACTCTACATTTCAATATATTAATGAAAACTACAACATTTATTAAGCAGAAAACTACAAAGCAAGGTTGCAAACACAATGGCACAGGTCCCCTTACAATTCATTAATAGTTGATGTATGTGTTTCTCAGACTTATGAGGCTCCCTTTCAAATCTGGAAAGGGTAAAATGTCAGTCCCCTCATACTATACTGAAATGTTTCTGAGTCACGATTTCTTACTACAGTGAAGGTTTCCTTTCTAAACACTGTTGGGAATCACACAAATGGCAGAAGGTTCAATACAACTGTTTTTTTTATTTTTTATTCTTACAAAATATGGTACGTTTCCATTTCAAACAAATTAAAGTTTATTCTTCTGACACCAAAATAGACTAGTCACAGACAGACAAACATGCTCTTTCAAAATGTTTCAGCATCTCATACTGAGGTTGCATCGGGTGTTTTGGGCAATTTCACAATGTTTTCCGAGCTTTCGGGTGAAAACTCTGAAAAATTCAGAGTTTTCGGGGAAAATTCCAGAAAAAATTCTGAAAATCTGAGCTTTTTCCGCAAAGGTAATTTTCAGGAAAATGTAATAATAAATAAGCGTTAAAAACCCGAGCGGGTTAGATCAGAGTTTGTAGCAGCCGATATTGAGATAAATTCAGACCTTGATAAATAACCCCCCTATTGTGGTTAAAACTTCATCCTTGTAATCTTGTAAAGATATGCATAACAGTAATGTAAAACCTGCAGCTTCAAATATAATCCAAGTAGTGTTTTTTCAGTTGGCAATGACTAGTGACAAGAATGTGAGAGCTTCATAAAAAATGATTTCAACCCTTAGGCACAGGACACAGGAATTCTAAGACTCAAGGGACTGATCCGAAATCATGGTCATATTGCTTCAAAATTGCAACCATGTGCAAAATTGCAGAAAGTCCTAATTTTTTGCTGCAGTTTTATCCAACTGAACAAAAATGATCAAATGGACAACAAAAAATCTGCATAAATTAATGGAGAAAGTAAAATTCTTTCTTGTGTTGGACCTCAGAAAAACTTCATAATTTCCAGGTATGTAAAATTGGAATTATACTGTAGATGCAATTTCTTATTTTCTTTAACTTTTCTGTGTCGGGTTTTGTGTCATTAGGGCCTGGCCAGTCTTACCAACTGGGGGGCCCAATTGGAAGCATTGTGGTGGGCCCCCTAGACAGGCTTTTGCTGTCTGACACAAGGTTTTGGGGCAGAGTGGGCAAATAGTGCCTGTTTTACCCTCTGTCCAAGTGACTGCTGCCAATTGGAGTTGGGCAGGTGGGAGAAAGTGTTTTAAATTTACTTTGAAGCATGTGTGGTGGAGAGTGAGTTTATATGTCTCCTGTTTTTAAAAACAACTTGTCTGCCATAGAGACCACCAGTGTTCTTTTATTCGAAAGCGTGAACTCCACACGTGACGCAAAATCATTTTTTCTCCTGGCAAGGAAACAAATCATTAAACTTTCTGCTGGGTTAATGAGCAGTCCAGAACCACTGGAGTGTTGATTTCAGCAGATTATTCAAATGATTACTGGAAATTCTAATTAAAAGATGTAAACCAAAATGTCAGCACAGTATGGTTTGCAGAAAATTACCTAGTTCTCTGTGTGCAAGGTTCCTAAAATTATTGTAATAATCCAAAATATCTGAAGGCAAATGATCACTAAAGAAGTGATTAGAGATGAAAATCTGATGCAAAATAGCTGCATCATTTATTTGTTGATTACAGCTAAAATAATGATACAGCCAGCTGGCTTTTAACATTATGGGTCCTATGTAAAATGACCAAACGTATGTAAATCTGATTTGGAATTGAAGTCTTGTAGCTAAAAAATAGAGGAAATATAAAGGGACAAATAAAGATGGGGTGTTTATTTTACTGGTAAAAAGATGGCCCTTCAGTTATTATGCATGATACTGTGCATTTTCTGTAAAAAATTATTTTGATATACTTTCAGTTCATTCTTTGCCTATATTGCCTATTGCCTATATTGAATATACTTTAAGTTTTTAATTCGTTATTTTGTATTCATTATAGCTAGGGAAATGTGTCAGGCTCATGTATGTAAACATTTGCATAAAACTGCATATTTGCACAGACATATTTTGATAAATCTGCCTCTGATCTGATTTATCAAAAACAAGGTTGGTGGAAAAAAAAGCTCAAGTACTTTCTGGAACCTTAAATAGTTGGAATTTATTAAAGAAAAAAAACACAAAAAGTCAGCAGAAAAAGCTATCGAGGTTGTAAAGAAGTCAATGGGAATATTCCCTAACAACATTATTTATTTTCCTAGTTTTTTTTTTAAATTGAGATTGTTAGCCTCATTGAAAATTAATGGAACAATGTATATCCCACTGGCATGCAACTTTTTTCTGCGACAAAAAACAAGTGTGGGAATATTTTGTCACTTTTTTTCTTTAATGAGCTAGCATTTGAGAACAAAGTCGGGTGAGTTTTGTCAGAATTCTTTTTCTGAGTCTTGAATTATGATAAATCTGCCCCTATGTGTATTTAACTCACTATGGGTAGCTACATTTTTTAATATTCTTCATTTTACATTTTAATAAAAATGAATCTTGAAGGAGAATGTGCTAGGAATTTCAGTGCTGTCTGACATGCTAAAACTGCTGGATTTTTTATTTTGATGTATATTAATATTTTTATAGAAAGGAAAGCTAAGGTAAATACATACTTCAGTGCATACAAAAAGCTACTTCCAGGTACAACTAATGGTGGTGACCTTATATGGATAAGAAATAATATATAAACAATTGTAAAGGATCATCAAGAACAGCAGTAACAAGGAAAATCAAAACTAAGAAAATAAAAGATAAAAGAAAAGGACATCCTTCAGACAATAGCAGCAAGCTCTTCAAAAGAGCAAACAACTAGGATAAGAAAACATTAATGCAGTAGAAATCCAAAACAGATGAACAAATAGATGCTCAAGTAACCTTTACTGCAGAATATATCCACAGGGGATGCCAAATAAACAGAGTTACACAACAGCACTGAAATGTTCTCCAAGGAGACAATATTTTAAGGCCTAAAAGACCAAATTACCTGAAAGATCAAACATTATTTTTAGGAGGGCAAAGAAGCAAGGAACTTAGAACAAAAAGGCACCTTTAACTTTATTCTAGGAAAAAGAGAAGAAAATACAACTTGTAGATATGAAATGAGAAAGAAAAATGTCAATAAAATGAATTTGAAGTTATGATACTAGAAAATCTCATGTGAACATGCAAATTATTTCCGACCAATTCAAAAAGGGGCAAAAAGGCTCCAGAATGGGAAGAAACAAATATGGTTCCAGGAATGATCACATCTATTTTATCAATAATAACATATTTTACCAATAAAATCTTCTCAAGAAACCGAGCAGCAAAAAAACATTTGGGGGTAAATTTACTAAGTGGCCAGCACACCACTTCGCCATGCTATAATTCGCTCAGACAACGCTAATTTACCATAATGCATAGTTGGGTCCAGGGAGCCAATCTGGCGAATTGTTGCTAGCATTACTTTGGCAATCAAAGCGAAGATGCGCTAGCATTCAATTATGCCTACGCTACTTTGTTAGAGGTCTTCGCTCAGGCTAATTTGCATATGACTGGAAACAGCAGATGGTGCAATGTGTGTGGTGCACACTCTGCAATCCACTGATCATGTCTGCTGTTTGCAGCCTGCCAGCCCAGAGCTGATTGTAAAGAAAGTACAGGAGACAGCGTGGCTGCATAAAGGTTTGTTTCACTGCTCCACACACTCAGTACAAAGGGCAGAAGAAGGGGGTTTTTCTCGGGCATCTCAGTCTCAGAGTACTGTAAATTACCACTCTGCTTTTAATCTTAATGACAGCTCACGGGACGCTTCATAGGGGCCAATTTACTATGGCAGGAGGTCTTGAAGGAGCCTGTCACTGTGGGGGCCATATTCTGCTATATTTTTGGAATTTGCTGCGGGCCAATTAAAAATGGATCGTAGGTCGCAGTTGGCCCGCGGGCCGTAGTTTGGACACCCCTGATGTAAGATGACACTACGAAACCAAACATCAGACCTACATGTCCTACACTGGTGTGGAACGAAAACAGAAGGTTAAGCAGATGACAACTATCTTGCTATCTCAACAACAGTATTTTTCCTGTGCCCGAAAAACTCAAGAAAATAACACAATAGCCAGCTATGAGGTGGCTCAACTCATTGCCCAGCATGGAAAGGCTTTTTCAGATGGTGAATTCATAAACCAGGTGAGGCAATACGTACTTCACCTCGAGTGTGTGGCCCGGCTGTTTGTGTATTTTACCGCATATGGCCCTTGGTGAAAAAAAGTTTGGACACCCCTGTTCTAAGGGAAGTCCCCCCTGAAAATGATATTGGATCTAGCTGTTAAAGAAAATCTGACATCTAACTACTACAAGAAGACAGAATGAAGAGAAGCACATGCTGAGAGAAGATGAACTTGATTTCAGAAATGGTACCGATTTATTTTCAGAGTGATGAAACTTACATTGAATTTTAATTTTTGCGATTTTAATAAAAAGCACTTGTGGCCCAAAACATGTTGTATCAATAAAGTTCTAATTGCAGTTTACACCTGCATTGTGAATGAGATCCCATGCATAACCGTGTTGCGTTCCCACAAATGGTGGATGGTCGTTCGTTCCCATGAACCACCTGCTACTAACCATTCAGAATAAATAAAGTACTAAAAATAACAAATTAGACAATGCTCTGGTCATTAATTGACTCCTGCCACTACTGGTTGCACTGGGGTCCTACGTTTCATTCCTGCCTAGCTGCAAGGAGTTTGTATAGTCTCCCTATGTCTATGTGAGTTTCCTCCCACTCTCCAAAAACATACAGGTAGTTTAATTGGTTTACAATAACAATGTGTGAGGGACTGTAAGCTCAACTGAGAAAGAAAGAGCACTGATGTGGCACTATATAAGTAAATTAATGATGATAACAATAATAAAACTACTTGAGATATATTAACCCTTTAAGTGCCAGCAGAATTTCACATTTTGGTTACGCGAAATGCCAGCCGTTTTTGAAACATTTTGTGCTCTCTCACTTTAGGGGCATTTTCTGAGGGGAAACCTATAGTTTACCTAGGAAAACTATACATTGTTTTTTTCGGTAGAAACTGAGCTTTCTAAATCTGCCTGAGGTTTCATGTATTTCCACCTGTGCAAAAAAATTTATAGTGCTAAATACCAAAAAAAAATGAAAAATTACCATTTTTCATCGTATATCAATTTATACCAGAAAAATATTTCATTTTAGGGATGAAAATCCAACTGATTTGGAAAGCCTTATGTCTCTCGAACGTGCCAATACCAGATATGTATAGTTTTAGGGAGATTTAGGATTTCTGTACAGCAAAAACTCCCGGCAGAATATTACCGAATTTTGAAAGCACTAAGACAGAAAACAGCATACTTTAGATTCCAAGGCAAAAAATCCTGAAACCGTAGGTTTACCCCAGAAAACCATACATTTTTGAAAAGTACACATTCTGCCGATTACAAAATGGGTAACTATGTCTCTCTACTCCCAATTACCAAACATAAAAGCTTGTCTGAAAATAGCGGTTTTTCAAAAAAAAATTAAAAATTCTGAAAAATCATTTCAAAGGTTTTATTTTGCTGCTCCGCATATCCCAAACTATATTAGGTACCAAGAAAAAGCACCTGAAATATGATTGCCAGGGGTCCACTGAACAGTTTGATACCCATTATGCATAGGTTTACCAAAGTATCTGGCATTTAGAGACACCAATATGAAGTTAGCACATCCAAATTGATCAGGACTTTACTTCAGCTACTGAGAAATCAACACATTGACTGCATTTTTTGTGGGGTAAAAACACAGAAATATATGTTTACCCCCCAAACCCATATATTTTTGGAAAGTACACATTCTACTGAATCTAAAATGGGTACCCATGCCTTTCTGCTCCAAACTACTGAGTCGCAAGGCTTTCCCAAAATTGTCGGTTTTGGTGAAATATCTGAAAATTGCCTCAAACCTTCAACTTCCCAGCACCATATCGCCCATGTATCATTACGTACTAAGAAAAAGCACCCTAAATATGATTGCCAGGGTTCCTCTGAACATTTTGGTGGTCATTGTTCATAAGTTTACCAAAGTATCTGGCATTTAGAGGCCCCAAAATGAAGTTAGCGCATACAAACAGTCCCGTGGGTAACTTCAGCTAATGAAAGATCAACACATTGACTGCATTTTTGTGGGGTAAAAACACAGAAATATATGTTTACCCCCCAAAACCCATATATTTTTGGAAAGTACACATTCTACCGAATCTAAAATGGGTACCCATGCCTTTCTGCTCCAAACTTCTGAGTCGCAAGGCTTTCCCAAAATTGTCGGTTTTGGTGAAATATCTGAAAATTGCCTCAAAGCTTCATCTTCCCAGCACCATATCACCCATGTATCGTTACGCACCAAAAAAAAGCACCCTAAATATGATTGCCAGGGTTCCTCCAAACAATTTGGTGGCCATTGTTCATAGGTTTACCAAAGTATCTGGCATTTAGAGGCCTCAAAATGAAGTTAGCGCATACAAATAGTCCTGTGGGTAACTTCATCTAATGAAAAATCAACACATTGACTGCATTTTTGTGGGGTAAAAACACAGAAATATATGTTTACCCCCCAAACCCATATATTTTTGGAAAGTACACATTCTACTGAATCTAAAATGGGTACCCATGCCTTTCTGCTCCAAACTACTGAGTCGCAAGGCTTTGCCACAATTGTCGGTTTTGGTGAAATATCTGAAAATTGCCTCAAAGCTTCAACTTCTCAGCACCATATCACCCATGTATCGTTATGCACCAAGAAAAAGCACCCTAAATATGATTGCCAGGGTTCCTCCGAACAGTTTGGTGGCCATTGTTCATAGGTTTACCAAAGTATCTGGCATTTAGAGGCCCCAAAATGAAGTTAGTGCATACAAATAGTCCTGTGGGTAACTTCAGCTAATGAAAGATCAACACATTGACTGCATTTTTGTGGGGTAAAAACACAGAAATATATGTTTACCCCCCAAACCCATACATTTTTGGAAAGTACACATTCTACAGAATCTAAAATGGGTACCCATGCCTTATTGCTCCAAACTACTGAGTCGCCAGGCTTTCCCAAAGTTGTCGGTTTTGGTGAAATATCTGAAAATTGCCTCAAAGCTTCAACTTCCCAGTACCATATCACCCATGTGTCATTACGTACTAAGAAAAAGCACCCTAAATATGATTGCCAGGGTTCCTCTGAACATTTTGGTGGCCATTGTTCATAAGTTTACCAAAGTATCTGGCATTTAGAGGCCCCAAAATGAAGTTAGCGCATACAAACAGTCCCGTGGGTAACTTCAGCTAATGAAAAATCAACACATTGACTGCATTTTTGTGGGGTAAAAACACAGAAATATATGTTTACCCCCCAAACCCATATATTTTTGGAAAGTACACATTCTACTGAATCTAAAATGGGTACCCATGCCTTTCTGCTCCAAACTACTGAGTCGCAAGGCTTTCCCACAATTGTCGGTTTTGGTGAAATATCTGAAAATTGCCTCAAAGCTTCAACTTCTCAGCACCATATCACCCATGTATCGTTATGCACCAAGAAAAAGCACCCTAAATATGATTGCCAGGGTTCCTCCGAACAGTTTGGTGGCCATTGTTCATAGGTTTACCAAAGTATCTGGCATTTAGAGGCCCCAAAATGAAGTTAGCGCATACAAATAGTCCTGTGGGTAACTTCAGCTAATGAAAGATCAACACATTGACTGCATTTTTGTGGGGTAAAAACACAGAAATATATGTTTACCCCCCAAACCCATACATTTTTGGAAAGTACACATTCTACAGAATCTAAAATGGGTACCCATGCCTTATTGCTCCAAACTACCGAGTCGCAAGGCTTTCCCAAAGTTGCCGGTTTTGGTGAAATATCTGAAAATTGCCTCAAAGCTTCAACTTCCCAGCACCATATCACCCATGTGTCATTACGTACTAAGAAAAAGCACCCTAAATATGATTGCCAGGGTTCCTCTGAACATTTTGGTGGCCATTGTTCATAAGTTTACCAAAGTATCTGGCATTTAGAGGCCCCAAAATGAAGTTAGCGCATACAAACAGTCCCGTGGGTAACTTCAGCTAATGAAAAATCAACACATTGACTGCATTTTTGCGGGGTAAAAACACAGAAATATATGTTTACCCCCCAAACCCATATATTTTTGGAAAGTACACATTCTACGGAATCTAAAATGGGTACCCATGCCTTTCTGCTCCAAACTACTGAGTCGCAAGGCTTTGCCAAATTTGGCGGTTTTGGTGAAATATCTGGAAATTGCCTCAAAGCTTCAACTTTCCAGCATCGTATTGTCCATGTATCATTACCAGCATAAAGCATTGTAAATATAAACATAGGGGTCTACTAAACAGTTTGATGCCCAATATGCATAGATATACCAAACTATGTGGCGCACAGAGACCCCCAAATGACAATATGTATAGACATTTTCACGGCTGACGCGCTGGCTGCTGCAATATAACCACTCGGTGTGTGTATTATGCGACATTAGACCACCTAACAGTACAGAGACCCCAGAAAACCATATATTTTCAGAAAGTACACATTCTGACGAATCCAATATGGGTAAATAAGTGTTTCTACTGCAAACTGCCAAACTGCAAAGCAATGCTGAACATAACGGTTTTTATCAAATTTCTGAAAATTGTCACAAAGCTTGAATTTTACCCCATTATATGCCCCACATTTCGTAACTTATCAGCATAAAACATCCTAAATATGAACGCCAGGGGTCTACTAAACACTTTGATGCCCAATATGCATAGATAAACCAAACTATGTGGCGCACAGAGACCCCCAAATGACAATAGTGTATATACATTTTCACGGCTGACGCGCGCTGGCTGCTGCAATATGAGCACCTGGTGTGTGTAATATGCGACATTAGACCCCCCTAACAGTACAGAGACCCCAGAAAACCATATATTTTCAGAAAGTACACATTCTGACGAATCCAATATGGGTAAATATGTGTTCCTACTGCAAACTGCCAAACTGCAAAGCAATGCTGAACGTAACGGTTTTTATCAAATTTCTGAAAATCGTCACAAAGCTTGAATTTTACCCCATTATATGCCCCACATTTCGTAACTTATCAGCATAAAACATCCTAAATATGAACGCCAGGGGTCTACTGAACACTTTGATGCCCAGTATGCATAGATATACCAAACTATGTGGCGCACAGAGACCCCCAAATGACAATAGTGTATATACATTTTCACGGCTGACGCACTGGCAGCTGCAATATAAGCACCTGGTGTGTGTATTATGCAACATTAGACCCCCCTAACAGTACAGAGACCCCAGAAAACCATATATTTTCAGAAAGTACACATTCTGACAAATCCAATATGGGTAAATAAGTGTTTCTACTGCAAACTGCCAAACTGCAAAGCAATGCTGAACATAACGGTTTTTATCAAATTTCTGAAAATTGTCAGAAAGCTTGAATTTTACTCCATTATATGCCACACATTTCGTAACGTATCAGCATAAAACATCCTAAATATGAACGCCAGGGGTCTACTGAACACTTTGATGCCCAATATGCATAGATATACTAAACTATGTGGCGCACAGAGACCCCCAAATGACAATAGTGTATATACATTTTCACGGCTGACGCGCTGGCTGCTGCAATATAAGCACCTGGTGTGTGTATTATGCGACATTAGACCCCCCTAAAAGTACAGAGACCCCAGAAAACCATATATTTTCAGAAAGTACACATTCTGACGAATCCAATATGGTTAAATAAGTGTTTCTACTGCAAACTGCCAGACTGCAAATCAATGCTGAACGTAACCGTTTTTATCAAATTTCTGAAAATCGTCACAAAGCTTGAATTTTACCCCATTATATGCCCCACATTTCGTAACTTATCAGCATAAAACATCCTAAATATGAACGCCAGGGGTCTACTGAACACTTTGATGCCCAATATGCATAGATATACCAAACTATGTGGCGCACAGAGACCCCCAAATGACAATAGTGTATATACATTTTCACGGCTGACGCGCTGGCTGCTGCAATATAAGCACCTGGTGTGTGTATTATGCGACATTAGACCCCCCTAACAGTACAGAGACCCCAGAAAACCATATATTTTCAGAAAGTACACATTCTGACGAATCCAATATGGGTAAATGTGTGTTTCTACTGCAAACTGCCAAACTGCAAAGCAATGCTGAACATAACGGTTTTTATCAAATTTTTGAAAATCGTCAGAAAGATTGAATTTTACCCCATTATATGCCCCACATTTCGTAACGTTTCAGCATAAAACATCCTAAATATGAACGCCAGGGGTCTACTGAACACTTTGATGCCCAATATGCATAGATATACCAAACTATGCGGCGCACAGAGACCACCAAATGACAATACTGTATATACATTTTCACGGCTGACGCGCTGGCTGCTGCAATATAAGCACCTGGTGTGTGTATTATGCGACATTAGACCCCCCTAACAGTACAGAGACCCCAGAAAGCCATATATTTTCAGAAAGTACACATTCTGACAAATCCAATATGGGTAAATGTGTGTTTCTACTGCAAACTGCCAAACTGCAAAGCAATGCTGAACATAACGGTTTTTATCAAATTTTTGAAAATCGTCAGAAAGATTGAATTTTACCCCATTATATGCCCCACATTTCGTAACGTTTCAGCATAAAACATCCTAAATATGAACGCCAGGGGTCTACTGAACACTTTGATGCCCAATATGCATAGATATACCAAACTATGCGGCGCACAGAGACCACCAAATGACAATAGTGTATATACATTTTCACGGCTGACGCGCTGGCTGCTGCAATATAAGCACCTGGTGTGTGTAATATGCGACATTAGACCACCTAACAGTACAGAGACCCCAGAAAGCCATATATTTTCAGAAAGTACACATTCTGACGAATCCAATATGGGTAAATATGTGTTTCTACTGCAAACTGCCAAACTGCAAAGCAATGCTGAACATAACGGTTTTTATCAAATTTCTGAAAATTGTCAGAAAGATTGAATTTTACCCCATTATATGCCCCACATTTCGTAACGTATCAGCATAAAACATCCTAAATATGAACGCCAGAGGTCTACTGAACACTTTGATGCCCAATATGCATAGATATACCAAACTATGTGGCGCACAGAGACCCCCAAATGGATATATAGTAGATAAAATTTACAAGGCAAAACAAAATAAGGCAGTAAAGGGTGAAATGCAAAAAAATCCAATAAAACCACAAAAATCAATGTTTTTTTTCCAGACTAGTGTTATCGGCCGTCAGAATCACAGTTTGAATATTTTAGATGGGCCAAACAGGTTCTACGGCTAGAAACAAGTGAACACAACATATGCAGAGCTGAAAATGCAATAAAATGGCTAAAAATTCAATAAAATGGCTAAAAATGCACCAAAATACCCAAAATTGCAATATAATCACCGAAATAACATACAAAAGGTATTGCACAGTACGGTTAGCGAATACGCTATGCGTAATGGCAATAAAACATTTTTTTCAGCCAAAAAAAGAAACGATGCGATAAGAAAAAAAAAAAAAAAGCCACAATGCCATGTATGTGCGTGTGCGTGTATACAAATGGTAAATTACATGTTATGTGCGCGTGTGTGCGTGTGCACGTGTGTGTAAGTGCAGTGAGTGTAAGTGACCCCCCAATCCCCAAAAATGTATGTGTAAGTGTGTGTAAGTGTGAATCTAAGTGTGTATTACTGTAATAAGTGTGTGTTGGTGTGTTTGTGTGTGTAATTGTTGCACTAACCTGAAAAAGTCGCTGGAGACTGTTGCAGGCGATCAGGAAGAGCCTCTGGAAGACATCTGCCTCGTGGTTCCTGTCTGTGTGCTGTGGGGGCGGAGATCGTCGATCCGGTGCAGGCTGCAGCAGCAGGACACGTAAGTAACACGTGCCTGCTGCTGTTTTTGGGCCCCTGGGCGATCGCGCCCCAGGGGCCACTCGATCCCCTGCTCTGCTCGTTGCCTAGGGGCAGGGGATCGAGCAGGAACGGAGCGAACGGCTCTAACAGCCGCTCCTCCGCTCCTGAACCAGGAAATGCTGCAGAACGTAGAATCTACGTTCTGTGGCATTTCAAGTACCTTTGCCACAGAACGTAGATTCTACAATCTGTGGCATTTAAAAGGTTAATATAAGATCACATAATGCACATTTATTTGTATACACATACATGCATTGGGAAATTGTCTTGTATGTGATTAAGGGTTAAAACAAATATCCAGATTGTTCAACTATAAAAAGGTCAAGGAGCTGACAATTACATTGCTTGTATTTAAACTGATTTTAAGATGGTTTAGGGTTTATTGTCCTCACTGCAAATTTGTATTTGCCAGTTTACAGAAACAACATTAACACTGAAGAACACAGCTATTATATAGGGTTCATTTACTTTGTTTTTAATTTATCAACTTTTACGTGATGAAAGAACAATCAGGAAATCTCACTTGTCCTTTATGGGTACTGTTAAAGCACTTTTTAAATAACAAAAATTCTTTGTTGTTAACATCGACAGTTGTTGATTGCTTTTATCGATTAACACCAAAGTAAATTTACTGGCTCCTGTCTATTTGAAGAACTCTTGATAAGGTCAAATATGTTGAAACAAACCATGTCAAAGTTCATTTGAGAAGATCAGATGTAAAATAACTCATTTTAAGACTGAAACAATGAAAGAACAAGTCTAAGACCTGTAAAATTAATTAAAGCTGTGCTTCATGTTATTTTGGCGTAACAGCACATTTTAGCTATAGCACAAGGCCAAAGCAGTGAAGTGCAGATAAAAAGGATTTGCTGTCACTCATAAATAAGTGATTAGACACTGTGGTCAAATAGCATAGATACATACTGTAAATAAACTTTGTTCTGAGATATAACTGCATCCTGCCATTTTATTCAAGCATTATTGTAATGCAATTTTTGTACATTGTGTTTCGTGGTAGTTGGGTTGTAGAACTTTCATTTTTTGCTTGCCAATATTTATAGCAAATGTGAGCTTTCATGAAAACAGAGTTAACGTAACCAGCAAAGCTAACAGTTTCCAGAATGTTTACTTGGATCAAACTTATCAAAGACTGAATTGGGAATCCTGCAGTTTAATTATTATCACATATTTATAAAGTGCTGCAAAGCTAATAGTTTTCAGAATGTAGACTTGGAGCAAACTTATCAAAGACTGAATTGGGAATCCAAACTTATCAAAGACTGAATTGGGAATTCTGAAGTTTAATTATCACATATTTATAAAGTGCTATACAATAGATGGGTATATACATATACAATAAAATACCTATAACCAATACAAGAACAATACATACATTGAAGTGTTGATGTGTGTGTGTATAAGGGTGGTGAAGTGCAGTAATCTAAAGGATATGGTAATGCTAATAGCATTGCTTTTGCAGATTTTACATGTTCTACATCATTTCACATGGGATAGCTATAATTCCTCAAGGTGGAATAATAATCCACAAGGCTCCAATAAATTATTTGCAGTAAAGGATCTAGTCCCTAGATCTCATGGGATCAAACTCCTTATCACAAGTAAATGTTTTCATTAACTGCCATACTTAAGGAAATGCTTGAAAAAAACTAATTTACAATGTTATACTTACAACTAAAGCATGTTTTTCAGATTTCTAGAATAAGGCCTATGTGATCTCCAAATGCATTAGGATGCGTCCCCTGACTCTTTATGGTTGTATTATTGCATTGTAAAAATGTTTATTTTTAATAGTTCCCATAATTTAAGAATCTATTTTGGCATACAGACAGCAGACAGATGTATACATTGGCGTGCTTTTGGATTACAACTGGCTCCGCATAAAATTTTCCTTTACATTTATATACAGTAGTTAATCGAAGTCTATAAATTATTCTGTGCTTACAGTATCATTGCATCAGGAAACTGTGTATCATATTGATCCTGTAGATGCTTTTGTTATTGATTTTTTCCACATTAAATGTAATTAAATAATAATAGTATGTAGTTGAAACACTCTTTGGTACAGCAAACGTTAAAAGATTGTTACTTTGCAAATAGCCATCTCATCTCCCACAGCACGATAATGTGAAATGGAATAATATTTAATTACTGTCACTAAAAATCATGCCATTATTACTTTTGTCTTAGTTACATATTAAGGTTTTATTTATTTTAATTAAATGCAAGTAGCATATCCCTAATCTAATTATCATTTGAAACAAAACAATACAAAATATTTTAGGGCCTATTTAATGGTTGACATGCTTACTAAAAAAATGTTTCCAATGACCCAAACTTTTTAGCTCTTCCATGTAAAGAAGATTTTAAAACACAAAATGCAAAACTATCTAAACTATCTAAAAGCTGTCTTTAACATATAGTAAAATATTTATTTATTTCATAGTAAAATATTTAGTTATTTCAAGCGTTTTTAAAGTTTTTGCCCTTATAAACACACAAAAAATTCAGAGTATACAAAGTTGTTGTATTCTTTTTCAGGTTTGTTCCACATTTTTATTTGTACCTGCTTTTTATTTTCAGATCTTTCAGATATATCTGATTGCTTTACCAGGCAATGCTGAGTAGAAGTCAAACTACTTATCTGACCTATGATAATGCAGAGAGCTATAGTATTGGGAAACTGCAGTGCAGATATTTTATTTTGCAGAGTGTTTTTTATGCTATTTTAAAGATGTAACATAAAGGGACCTCAACTAATATTTATATTGGGATGTGCATTATTGTATTTGTTTCTTCTGTGTGTTTTCTGCTAAAGGTTCTGTTGTAAACTTTTAATATCACATTTTGATTTATTTGTACCATAATACCTGATATCATTCAATAAAAAGTAAAGGTCAGCTCTGTCACTGGTCTATGTATTCTTTTCCATCATCTGTCAATTAAATGGGGACATTTTCCAGTTCCAGATTATTTATGGCTATCATTGTTACATGACAGACCCCCTGGTAAATCTCAGAGATGATTATGTAATTAGGAAAGATACATTTTTAGATATAAAAAATGATCATTTATTTTTATAACATAAAATTTCAATAAAAATCAGAGTGAATGTAATTAGTTAGGTTTTTGTATTTTCTACATTGTTGCAAAGTAAGAAAAGGTTAATGTGAAAGTAACATAGAAATAAATATGCCCTTAAATTATAGTAGATGCTTAATAAATCTTTTCCAAGAATAGTTTTTTCTTATTGTTTGTGAGGTATAAACCATGTGTTAATATGCACCTTCAAACTAACATTTTTCCCCTTTTGCAAACAACTCAACCTTGCTGTTTCTATAGTACATTGCAAGTTGTGGAACAAGCCAGCTGGAGTAGGTGAAATCTGTCAGTAACACACAGCATGACCTGGAAAATATATTAGGTTGGATGAACACCCACATGAGTTGTTACATATATGGGCGGATAATCAAGGGTCTAATTGAAAATTAAAATTCTAATTACTGTCAAATTCGACTAGGGAATCGAATTGCTGTTTTAGTCAATGGGAGACGTCCTCGGATCAATTTGGAGTTGTTTGTAGCCTTCCTGACATTTGAGTTTTTTTCTGAGAATCAAATTTGATTTGAATTGAAATCGAGTTTTTAATCCTATTCACCCCAGTTTAGAAAGTGTGATTTTTTTTTTCTTTAAATAAATTTCGATTGTTCGAATTTTGAGTTCATGGAAGTTTTAAAAACTCCCATGAATTCGAAATTCGACCCTTGATAAATCTGCCCTTTAGTGTATACATAAAAATATAATAAAAGACTATTTTGTAAAAATAGATTTATCAGATATTTTTGTGCCAGTTTTTTTTTCACACTTTGTTAAATGCCAGGCATTTCCTTGCCTAGACGATACAAGTCCAAGTGCACTTTCCAGCCCATAGTTGATGCATCTGTTACTAACACCCAAAACTGAGGCTTAGATAGTGGTACACCTTGCCTTAAATCTCAGTGAGCCACCACTGAAGTGAGGCCAGTAAGGGCAAAGAAAGCTGAATTGGATGTCTCTTTTCTGCCCTAGGGCAGCCGGTAAGGACATGGCTGATCTGCAAACACTGACACTGTGGTCTGTAGCCTTACCAGAGGACCTGGCTCAATGATTAATAAGTGATGTGGTTGTCTTCTCACAGTCATAGTAAATTACCCTCTTTCACTTTTGTTTCTGGAAAGGGATACAGCTTAGAGAATGTGCCTGGGAGACAAATTATACCCTTCTAAAAGCATTTTGCCATTTAGTCTTAATCAGGTCAGAGACGTCCCAAGAGGGAAACAACATAATTAAGGGTTTTGGAACTGTCTATTCTCTTCTCCACCCCTAGGGGCAGATGTATTCATCGTCGAATATTGAGGGTTAATTAATCCTCGATATTCGACTGGCGAATTAAAATCCTTCGACTTCGAATATCGAAGTCGAAGGATTTTGCGCAATTCGTTTGATCGAATGAATAATCGTTCGATCGAATGAATAATCGTTCGATCGAATGAATAATCGTTCGATCGAACGATTAAATCCTTCGAATCGAACGATTCGAAGGATTTTAATCCATCGATCGAAGGATTATCCTTCGATAAGAAAAAACTTGGAAAGCCTATGGGGACCTTCCCCATAGGCTAACATGGACTTCGGTAGTTTTTAGGTGGCGAACTAGAGGGTCAAAGTTTTTTCTTAAAGAGACAGTACTTCGACTATCGAATAGTCGAACGATTTTTAGTTCGAATCGTTCGATTCGAAGGTCGAAGTAGCCCATTCGATGGTCGAAGTAGCCAAAAAAACACTTCGAAATTCGAAGTTTTTTTTCTTCTATTCCTTCACTCGAACTTAGTAAATGGGCCCCCTAGAGTCAGCATCACCACTTTCATCATTGGAGAGATCAAGCACCCCATTTGAACCCTAATTTGACTCTTGAGAGTTTCTGAGAGTATCTCAGGGGAATGAAATTCGTCTTCACAGAATGTCAGACTCCGGGGGATTATTATCTAAACTCGAATTAAGATAATTTTTTTATTAAAACAAAGTCGAGCAAAGTCCCTTCCATGAATTGAACTCATTTCTCAAAAATTTTTCTCGCAAAAGTTGGAGCGAAAAAACATTGCCCCTGCCATTGGCATAGAGGAGGGGGCAGACAATATTTGATTGACAGCTGAGATTTTTAAATGAGCTTACAACAGCTATGAATGCTTTAATAAAAAATAGAAATTGGATTGCATGTTTAATTTGAAAAGGACTTTTATTATACAGATTTTTGTGTCTGGGTGACAGGTCCACTTTAATGCTCTGAAAACTCAATTCTATTGAATTGTCGCTGCTAAAACGCTACTTTTTTGGATTATATTATGTCATCGCACCAGTCTCAATAGGATGCCTTTACTCTATGGTAGGCTTTGGCAGATACAGGTTTCCTGGTCTTTAGAGGTGATCCTCAGTTTTAAAATATTTTGTAATAATATAAAATCATAGTTTAATAGAGAGCCACTATTTTATCAACAAGCACATAAATTAGCATCTATTTCTTTTTTTAGGCCAACATTTGTATTACTTTAATACATTTCAGTCTAGGGTTTCACCCTGGAGTGCAGTCACAGAAGGCCAATTGTTATATTAATCTCTCACAAATCATAATCACTAAAGCAAAAAAAATATTCGCAGTATGTGCCACAAAGGATACCACTGGAACACAAATGCAGAAATGTGTGTTGCAAATTGTGTGCAATATACCAAAACAGACACTTATTTGTGTCCACATTGGTGCATGGCATGCAAGTTAGAGTGGATTCGATGTAACGTGCCTGCAATTACTGCTGCATTCTGGGTAAAAACAAGTAACGTATTTATCTGAAACTTTGCACTCTTTTGTAAATGATGATGTTTTGTATATCCCAAGTTATAAGCTATGCAGACTTTATTCATTAAATATGCATTAGGCAATTGCTGAAAGGCTTCATTCCAATGCAATAATGGGAGCAATAACCATTTCTAGCTTTTTTTTTACTCCTATTTTATGTATTCTGCATTTAAACTGTAGGGTGGTGTTAATGAATAGATCTACAACTTGTTGACATTGAATGATTCCATAAAAATAAATGAATCTCTAAATATTTGCCTGTGATTAATGGTGCAGTGCCCAACTAATTCATTTGTTTAGGAACAAAAGGCATGCAATAGGTATCTCTTCCATATCATTAGCTCGAAAACAAAACAAAATTTCCTTTTTATCTGAAAATCTTACTGTACTCACATGGGAACAGTTATTGTCATCCCCATGTACTGTGATACGGTATCTCAAATTAGGTTTATAGCTCACATTAATCTCCCAGGATTACAGGCACTTTAATTTAAATACCAATAATATAATTAGCTTTTCTTTGTAGCACAACATTAGTGCCTCCAGGTAATATTAATAGTCCACTGATGCTTAGCCAAAGAACAGGGCGTTCAAGTTTAAATGCTTACCAGCCTTGTAAATAAATACAGTACATTTCTCTATCATTTTTTGTATTATGGATTGCAGTTTGCTATTACATTGAGTTCGCTGCTTAATTGCTTTTTTTAATTAACTAATACAGTTTTTCTCATAATGCATTGATATAGCATAAGGAACTTAAATATTTGTGTATTGATTTCTGCAGAGCATACCCTTTATATTATGGCAGCATGGTTTTGTCGAGCCACTCTTTTATAAATATATATTCAGTTATGGGAATATAGAAAGAGTAAAATGTTGTTTATAGCCCCATTATTAGTAAGTGGTAAAAAAAGGGTGGAATGGAATGTGGAGTGAAGGAATGCAGAAGGTGTCATGTCCATGGGGGCCACTGGACTTTTCACCTTACTCTTGTATGGGTATGGGATCCATTATCCTGAAACCCGTTATCCAAAAAAGCTCCAAATTACAGAATGGCTATGTTTCATAGACTCAATTTTATCTAAATAATCTCATTTTCTAAAAATGATTTCCTTTTTCGCTGTAACAATAAAACAGTACCTTGTACTTGATCCACACTAAGATATAATTCTTATTGAAAGCAAAACCAGCCTATTGTGTTTATTAAATGTTTATATGATTTTCTAGTAGACTTAAGGTATGAAGTTCCAAATTACAGAAAGATCCGTTATCCAGAAACCCCCAGGCCCCAAATATTCTGGAAAACAGGTCACATACCTGTATATTTAAGGATCAAGCTCTCTCCAATTATAACTAGGAACATAAAGACAGCCACCACTTAAACATATTACTAGCTTTGTGAGAATCATAGCATTTCACATGGAACAAATTAATTTTAAAAACAAAAACTAATTAGTCAGGTTTGTTTGTCACTTTGATATAGTTTAAAAACAGTATTCTCTCAGTATGAGTTAATATATGCATTATGAGTTATATGATTTTCATTTGTTAAGACAGAAGAGACAATTTACACTTGCAAGGCAAGAGCTTTGTTTTCCTTCCTATGGATTATCACATTCCTCCTTAAAAGCGCTTTACAAATAAAGTTATACATACATACATACATCCATGGAATGGTTCTGTACTGGCCGAATTCCTGTTACTACATTACTTATTTTGGGACTACACCTATGGCAAATCCCTCTAATTATTTGCCTTATGTTTTATTAAATAAAAACAGTTACCTAAAAAGTAAATAAAATAATTGTATACCCCATTAGGCCCCTAACTAATCCCACTGACCATACATGGTAAATTCTACTTGTTTGGTACCCAAATTCATTTTTTAACAGTTAACAGTTGCTTCATAAGGGCGTCTTATGTGCCACTCTGATGTGCTCCTTACTCAGTAGCATTTTTGTATAACGTTCCAAGAGCCACATATGCTGATAAGTGGTGGAATTGACAGGTTTTATCAGCCCATGTATAGCTAACTTTACATTTTGGTACACAGTTTGCCAGTCTAAAGTGTCAATGTTTTGCTCTTGAACTTTCACTTTTCCATACTCCTTTATGGCATCAGTCTGGGAACTGTGTCTATTGCATTCAAGTCTTAGACAATCTCCTCAGGCAGGTGCACTGAATGCAGGGTTGTAGTTAATTCCCAAACTAATGTACACTAATCACTGTTCCCTATTGGGGGTACACCACTACTGACTGTAAGAGTCTTTGGAGTCCACAGAGCAGGTAGAGAGGAGGCTTAGGGAAGTAAGGAGTTTACAAGTCGAAGGAGATATATTCTGGATGGCAGGTATACTGTACATCGCCATTTTGTAGGTCCTTTTGAGAGAAACCACCGAGTTAACCAGCCAGAGGTGTGGGCTGGACATCCAAGGTTTGTTTTAAAGAAGTGAGCAGCAGGTGAATTGGTTTGAAAGTAGGAGCTAAACATGGGAGCTGCTTTGCTATTCATCTGCTGAATTTATTGAGACCAGAGTGTTTGGTTTGACAGCTTTGATTTTTATGCTTTGTTATTCATCTGTGAGATTCCCTAAAAGACCAGCCTGTTTAGTCTACTTGTGTACGGAATGCTCAAACTACTAAAGTAAGCAAATTTTTGAAGTCAGTGGGAATATGACAGCTCAAGACTGACCCCACCACCCAATGCCCCTCCAATCAGTTCCATAAACTCCATGTGCTCAGCCACCAGCATCCCAGATGTGATATAGATCCAAATAAGTGATACAGACTGCACTCCAGATAAATTAGAAGAAAATTCCCGTTTCGGGAAACATTCCTATGATTAAGGGAATATTTTCCGAAATGCGTAAGTCGATTGGATCTAAGCAAATTTATGCTTTAGTTGGACTTTTTGTTGCTGAACGCAAGCTATATTGTGTTGTGATTTTACTGCTGCCGGAAAAGCTCTTATGAATTTAAAAATAAACAATTGGTTTTCCTTCACTCTGGAGTGGCCTGTATTTATGGTGCAAATCCCAATGTGATCCTGCCAAACCTCACATGGGCTAAAATTAATAAAAACCTTATTTCATAGTAATACAGTGGACTGAGTTAAACCATGTGAGTGCAGTTTTCATTATTTGCTTGGGCATTGTTTTGGCAATGAAAGCATTTTAATTGATATTGAAAATTAACAAAATGTTGATTGGACAATAATGACTGTCATAGACAAATGGTACACTGTTATCACAACACATGTACGCTCATGGTACAGAGAAGAAGACTGAGGCACTCAAAATGTACCATAAGTCATATATTTGAATGTCCTTATTTGAAAGGAATATTTCATTTGAAAAAGGATGGGAAAAATGGAGCTTAATTAAGATTATGAGAGAACTGTCAAGTTATCTTGTAAATATCCTGCAACATTACTGACTTATTTTTCACATTTAATGATGACTGCTACTTTGAGACAGTTTGCGTGTGTGATGTATTTGCACTGTATCAAGCTAATTAGGTCACACAAAATAAGACTGACTTATAAAATCTAAAAGGAATGTGTCCTAATTATTTGACTTTGTTCGGGTGTTACCAATTACTGTAACACCCGACTGAAATCATTTGACATTCTATGCGTTTCTATTAGAAGTCTTTAGCTGATGAATATTCTAAAAATGCTAAAATAAAATAAAAATATATAAATAAATGGAAATGGGATGGGCACACTAAATCTGGAACGAATAAGAAGTTTACCGTCAGCTTAAATAGGTACTTTGCTGATAAAGCAAATGACAAAAAGTTCTTCTTATGAAAAATAAGGCTTAAAAAATAAATCACCAAGCACATCAGATAAAAGGAGAATATTTCATTGAAAGGTTTGTCACAAAATAGTAAATTTACAACCATACACCAAGTGTGAATTTTCTCTTCACCTAACCTCAAAACAGTTCGCCTCACTACGACAGGTGTATTTTCACAACGCATCTCCATATTTACTAAAAAGTAAAAAGTTCACTTTTTCAAGAGAAATGTGGTGATTTTTCTCCGTGCGCAATTTCTCTGCGAAAATTTAGCCAGTATGTTTCCCCGATAAAATGGGGTGGATTCACTAAAGGGCAAGTGGCCGACGCTAGCGAAAATTCGTCAAAAATCCTATCCGCAGGGACATCGCTAATTCACTAACAGGCGCAGAGGACAATTCACTATCGAACAAGACCAACACTAGCATTCGCTTGCACCCTATCGTCAGGCAACTTTTTTCTCTGGCAATTGGTCGTTACTCTGCAAACTAAGATGCAAATTTTACTGAGCGTTACCTCTTTTGCCAGAGTGTCCTTTGCCACCTCAGACCAGGCAAACTGATAAGATGAAGCCACATCCTCCTCAATCTTGTGTCAATGACATCATATCCTTTATGCTTGAAATGCTTAAAGTTGTAAAAACGCTGGCCACTTTTCTTTTTTTAAAGAGGGATTGCCTTCAAAAGTCTGAACTATTGAAGATTTATGTGTGAAATTTTTGCAAGACAATTTTTTTTAAACTAATTTGAAGAACACGCCACATTTGTTTAAAAGTGGGCTCATGTCCAGGGCATTAGAGTATCTCTTCTGTATTTATTATGACTCATTGGACATGTGTTTGAAAAAGTGGCCATTTCAAGCATTTGCACCAACATTACTAATAAAGACTCTTAGGTACTCCCCTATTCAAATTGACCTAAACGTAAGAGTGCTAGAGAAGTTTCGCTAGACACAAATGAATGCTAACAAAATCTGCATCTGGCAAAGTGGCGTGGAGTGTGGCGAATCGGTCGCTGGAAAAAATTCGCCCGTTAGTGAATTTGCCCCAATAGATGTAAGGAAAGTCCTCTAGAGAATTTTTGCAAGAGAATTTTGACAATGGAGAAAGGTAGCATGGAAAGGGCAATGAAGATTTAAAAGTGGCTGCTCCATCTTTATAATGGGAGTTCGCCAGTCTGAACATGGTGAAGTACACTGTGGAGAAAAGGGTATCGTTCACACTTTGATAAATTACCGGATTTTCGTAAGAGAATTGTCGCTGGCAAAACTTCTCTAGCACTCAGCATTTTGTTAGCGAATTGTCCACTTTGAGTTTTAGTGAATTTGCAAATTCTCAGGGAATTGTCATGTTGGCAAATTTTCACATAAAAAACCCCCACAATTCGCCCTTTAGTAAATGTGCCCCCTAGTCTCTTTGACCACAGTTTCTACACTAATATCACAAAAATCAGCTCCTCTCCTGTAAGTGGCAGGATTATTGCATACATATGTATAGTGCCACTGCAGTGGGCATTGTCATCCTTTTTCAAATAATGCTGAGGAAAGCCAAAAAATGCCAGCATAGGGTCAGAAAAGGCACGTATAATTTAGGGGTTGGAAAGAATTCTTGAATCGCATTGTGACACTTTTAATTCAGTCCTCACTCACTGCTGCTCAGCATTCTAATTACACAGTGTCAATGAGTTCAAAATTAATGCTTTAAGTGTGCCAAGTCTTCAACTGAATTGCATAGCATTGGCAAGATAGAAGGTTTTCATCAACACAAACACTCTATCTCCATCATCCCATGGCAGTTGTGTACACGCCAGGGCAATCACTTTGTGAGTGTTTACAGTGCTTGATAAATGTTGTTTTTATAAAGTACTGTACTTAAGAAGCAGATAATGAATAAAAATATATTAAATGAGACAGATTTAATTAACTTAGCAGTTGAAAGTGTAAGACCTTCTTAGCTCACTAAGAAATGACGCAGCTATTTCATTCCATTATTAGTATTATGATGGATCAGAATTATTGTCCAATTGGTACTCAGTTGGGTTAAACTAATGAATTACTTCATATCCATCTGTGAATTTGGCACTACTTTTTATAGCATTTTCAATGACACTTAACTAAATGTTTAATCTGCAATCTGCTATATTAGTAATTAGAATGATGAAATGAGACTGTAATTAATTTATGAGTAGATAAGCGCAAAGTAAAACTGTGAGGAAAATGCAAAATAAAAATGGCATGCATCAGAATCCTTTCCACTGTTATTCAATGTCATGTGTGTTTGTACATAATCATTTTAAAAGAACTGATGCAAAAAAGACTATTTTTCTGGTACTAATAAGGCCTGTTTGCTTCCAAAACAAATAGGTTTACAGGCATATGTCAGCAGTTTTGCTTTGTTACAATCCCTTGTTGGTGTAGGGACTGCATTAAATTTTTGATAAAACTGTACCTGAAATAACTCACCCTCATGATAGTGTTGTGAAAATTATTCTAAATTAAATTAAAATAAATTAAAAAGGAATTACTTTAGATAATCATCTGTTTTTGCAATCATTATTTCTTTATGTGGTACATCATGGTATTCCAACTTAAGGGGGTTATTTATCAAAGTCCAAATTTATCTCAATATTTTCTGAAAAAAACTCTGACCAAATCTGCACTGTTTTTACTCCTTATTTATTAATGTACTTTTCCGAAAACATTTTTGCGGTAAAAAAAACCCTGTAAAGATCATGAAAAAATTAATCGTAAATTTTTTTGGGATTTTCCACCTGAAAAAAATCAAAAAATATTTGGGACTTCTCCCATTTACCTGAGATGCCTGTGATTTTTGGATTCAGACTTTTTCCATCCTCGGGGTATAATACCCAAAATATTTGTGTTTTTTTCTCACTACAAAAACTAATTTTGGGTTTTTTTTGGCATTCGGAGTTTAGTAAATAACCTCCTAAATAGCATATCGGTTGAGCATAAGTAAATGTAATGTCTTCACAATTAGAAAACTTTAGGAACTCTTTAGGTTTCTGAAACAAATTGATTTATCGAGGATGAAGTTATTGACTTATCTAAGAATCTGCATACTCAGCTCTAGTGCTTTAAAGGGGTTGTTCACCTTTAAATTAAATTTTAATATGATGAAGATAGCTATTTGCAATTGGTATTCATTTTTTATCATTTGTGGGTTTTAAATTGTTTTGCTTTTTGTTCATTAGTTCTCCTGTTTAGAATTTCAGCACCTACCTGGTTCCTAGAGTACACGTTACCCTAGCAATCAGGCAGTTGTTTGAATAAGAGACTGGCATATGAATAGGAGATGAACTGAACAGTTAAATAAGTAATAAAAAATAGCAATAATAATAAGATTGTAGCCTCACAGAGTAATAGTTTATAAACTACCCCAATTCAGTCAGTGACCCCAATTTGAAAAAGTCAGAAGAAGGAAAAAAAGTTAAAAATAGACCAATTGAAAAGTTGCTAAGAAATGTCCATTGTATAACATACTTAGGGGGCAGATTTATAGAAATGTAAAGTTAGAAGTGTATTTATCAAAAGGTGAATTCTACCTTTCACCCTTAATATATACACTTCTAAAAATCCCATAGGAATGAATAGAAAGTGGGTGAGTTTTTCCGTGGTGAACTTGAAGGTGAACTAACCATTTAACAATAAATCAAAGCAGCAGGTTTATTTCAAAACCAACTCATTTCTAAATTTTTTGGTGACATGGGGGCTTTAGAATTGCATTGCACATTAAGATAGGAAAATAAGTTCTTTTGAATACTGAATTGTATTCTCAACACAATTCGATGGATGTATTCATTTAAAGTTTTGAAGTTATAATATATAATAGTAAAAAAATAAAGCATTACTTGGAAAGTCTAATATTCTTTTAAAGATACAGTACACTTTATACAGTAAATTAGACATTTTAAAAACAAGAATAATGTATATATTTGTAAAACAGGGATGCCCTGACATCTGAGAGATTCCACATTCAAAATATGCTTTCTAAAACTAAGAAAAAGGCATGTAACCATTATTCATGGCAAGTTGACCACCGAAGAAGAACAATAAAAGAAAAAAAACACAAAAAAAGGTGTGTACTGGAAAAGAGAGTTTTGTAGACCTAAAGGTTAATAAGAAATCTATTTACAAACATATTGAAATAAATGGAGAACCAGGATGTTGTGCTTTGATAATGGAAAGTGCAGGCAGGACTGCCAGTTCATGGAATACTACAGTCAAACATGCTGGGAGTGTGTTATTTTAACAAAGGTTACTTGCTAGAAATCACACACATGACCCTAAATAAATGAAATAAAATACTTTAACCTTGTAGAGTTGCACTTTTCTTGGGGAAAAATAAGGTCGAGGGGAGTGGGCTGAGCAACTTTAACCATCTGCAAAATACAAATGATGTTGTATGTATATATTTACATATAGTGCTATTTGTGTATTTATGTAACACTGTACATTAAAACACTACATTAAGGCACACATTTTAAAGGGCTGAAGTGAAAATTCTTAAATTTGAATTGTGAATTATGCAAACTCAATTTGAGTTTTAATTCGAATTTCGAGATTTATCATATTCTGGCCCTTTAAGAACTCAAATTTGATTATTCGCCACCTAAAACCTGGCCAATTGCTGTATGTCAATGGGAGAGGTCCAGTGAACAATTTGGTGATGTTTGTAGCCCTCCTGACATTCGAGTCTTTTTGGAGTAAAAAAATCGAATTAAGGTTTTTAAATTTGAATACAAATTTTTAAATTTGAATCAAGTTTTTTTTAAAATTTGAATCAATTCTTTTAAATTTGAATTGAGTTTTTATAATTCAAACCAAATTCGATTCTTGTTTCGGGTTGTTTAAATTCATTTGAGTTTAACAAATTCGATTGTATTAATAAATTTCGACTAGTCGAATTTCACATTTTTGGAAGTTTAAAAAAACTCACATGAATTGGAAATTCAACCCTTTGATAAATGTGCCTCTAAGGGGGTTATTTACTAAACCTAAATTTTTTCTGGTCTGGCTTTTTGGGGCAAAAACTAGAATTTTTTTGCAGAAAAAGTCAATGACAGATGTCCTTATCCCAATTTGAAGATATTGTGGTCTGTGCTTGTTTAGCCAAATCATTTTCGGGTGATAACCCAAAAAAATCAAGCGATTTGGGAATAAAGCCCAAAAAAATTGTAGTTTTTTCCCAACCCTACTTTTTGAGTTATTTTATTGATAAATAAGATAAAACCATGGATGGGAGTTTGGTAGAGATTGGTTTAATAAAATATGAGATAATAAAATATGGTAGTAAAGCCCAAAAAAATTGTATGTTTGAAGCGTATGCTCGGTTTTATTTAGTTTTTTCCCAACCCGACTTTTTCGAGTTATTTTATTGATAAATAAGATAAAACCATGGATGGGAGTTTGGTTGAGGTTGGTTTAATAAAATATGAGATAATAAAATATGGTAGTAAAGCCCAAAAAAATTGTATGTATGTATGTTTTGACGCCGGCGCCCGTTTTTTTTCGACGCTGGCGAATTTTTTCAGGTGAATTTTCGCGGGCGTTTCGCGAATTTATTCGCTGGTGGTTAATCGCGCAAATTCCCAGCGAATTTGCGCCTGCCGAATAAATTTGCCCATCACTAAATATAAGATAAATTTGAGTTTAGTAAATAACCCCCTACAGAGGAGTAACAATACAATAAAAGAATGTTAAAAATACATTTACTCTCCCAGATTAAGAAACAAGAAGGATGAGCTCCCTCCCACATTGTATTGTTCACACTTCATCCTCAGATCATCTTGTGTAAAAACATGCCATGTTCAGTGTTTGATTCTCATTGCCAAATTATTCTAAATCCACATACCATACATAACTAGAATATTTAAAACAAAATAAGTTGGGTCAGTATATAGAGAGCTGGCTGGGTAAAATCCTACTGTTATATTAGGAATTTAATGCTATTTACTAGGGTTAATTTTCTCCCATCATTAATTGTAATTTAATGAGGAACATAATTCTGGATTCGGATTAGTTTCCTGTTTTTCTTTTTCGTGCTTTTTTATATTAGGCCTTTTTAATAAATTACTTGGCATTCAGGGTTTTAGAGAACATGAGTTTTTTTCTTGGTTTCTAAAAACTCTAAAACCACTTAAATAGTAGTTTAATGATATTTAATTATCATTAAAATAATAAGGTACGGTATAGATTGCATAAAACATAATAAGGTACGGTATAGATTGCATAAAACATGCACTGTACAAGCAATGATTCTAAGAATTGTTCACATGTTAAATATTCACATTTTATTGATTTTAATATAATTATTTGCCTTGTTAAATGAAAAATAGCAAAAGAATAAAGAGCCAATACATATATGACTAAAGTTCTGTGCATACTCTAATTTATATTTTTGCACCTAATTTAACTAATAGAGTAAGTTTAAAACGAATTGCATCCTTTTGCAATCAAGTGGAAAGAAGTGTATCAAATCATGGCCTACTGATTTTTTAGTTATCTATGGACCACTTTTACACACATCATTACCTGAAACAAATGAACGGTGAAATGGAATTTGCTGGTGAAAAGTAATTGTTCTTTAGGATAACCATCTGTAGGTAAAGGATGTATCACACTGAACAAAATATGCATATACTTTCCATTTCAGATCTGTGTTACTCGGAAATATAATAACATCTAGGGGCAGATTTATCAAGGGTCGACTGCCGAAGTAATGGGAGTTTTTTTGAACTCCCATAACTTAGAAATTTGAAAAAAAAAAAAGCCCAACCGAAATTCATTAAAGAAATCAATTTTTTTCCTGCGGGTGAATAGATGTTACTTTGATCGTTCGAATCTAAATAACATCGTCAAATTTGATCGAATTCGATTCAAAGTATTTTCAGAAAGAAAACTTTGATTTTTTTTAAAGTCCACCAATTGACTCCATATGGGTTCTATATCTAGGAGGTTCCCTATAGGCTAAAAAAGCAATTAGGCAGGTTTTAGATGGCGAATGGTCAAAGTCGGAGTTTTAAAGAGACCATACATGATGAATTTAGATTTTCAAATTTTCGTTTTTTTTTTTCCATTTCGAATTTGGACTATTCCCTAGTCAAAGTACAAAAAATTACCACAAAATTCAAATTTTTTTACTTCGAATTTTCACTTTGACCCTTGATAAATCTGCCCCCTAAAGTATATGTTTTGTTTCAATTAAGGATGATCAGAAAAAATTGAAATCACCTTACTGATAAGTTCACAAAATAGTTTTCTATGTCCATTAGTTTTCTATGTCCATTTTAATTTATAAACCAGTAAAATGCATATAGTATGTATAAAAAGAGTGGATCTTTGGATATTATATGGGTTGGGTTTGGCACCTGGTTTGGACAGCTGAACAAGTCCAAGATTTTTTTTGAATACTTTTGAATAATGTTGCCAAGGGTTTCACTTTTGCTGCGGTAGTGAAACAGAGGGATTATGTAATAATAAAAGTCCAAAATGCTGTGTAAAGTATAATGTGATGCTCAATCTGGAAACTCTGCTGCTAATATATATATATATATATATATATATATATATATATATATATATATATATATATATATATATATATATATATATATATATATATATAAAACATTGTGTGGAGAGCTCAATAAAACACAAAAAGGATTTGGAACATTTGCTGTTGTGGCATCTGATGTTTTCTGAAACAGAAGAATACAAGTATTAGAACATCATGGTATAGCTCTAGTGAACCTGGGGATGTCTAGGATCCACTGTTTCCTAAAGTAAAAACCAGTTGGCTCCTTTTAAACATTCAACCATTGTTTTATATTTAATTCTAGTCTTTAATTAACCTTCACCACTTTTGAGCTCAGCATGTTCTATATTCTTTTTATGTTATATATACAATTTCATTGATAGAATTCTGGAACTAAACCAAAACACACACTCAAAATATTGTATTCATTTTAACAAGCATTTATAAAGCATCATAATATTACACAGTGCTATACAATATAAGGGAGCATACATGAAACCTACAGATATTGATTTAATAATCTAAAGGAAAATACCTTTTCTAAAATCTAAGAAAAATACTATTTTTAAGCCTCTTTCAAATATCCAGTTCGTAAAGACTTTGGGGTAATGTAATAAAAGTTGCAAAGAATAAAAGTTTGCATTTCGCAATGTAATAATCTTCATTAGACTGTAATTGCATTGCACATTTTAATTGTCTACTGTACACTTTAATTGTGTATTGTACACTTTTAAGGTATACTTGAAGGTGGTGTAATCTTTTGGAGCAAACATAACTTTTCCAATAAGAAGTTTTATTTTATTTCATGCACTGCGCACTGGCGAAATCTATAACATTCCCGATCTTTCTTCTGTCGGAAGTGGTTGCTAAACAGGTTCCAGGTTTGTAAAAGCTTTATGTGCAGAGGCATACATTTTTAAATAGTGAATTGTGTTACCAACTTTTATTACATTCCCTCAGTTTAATTGTCGTTTTTGTAGTGATCAGTATATGCAAAATGGCAAGAGGTCATTGGGTTAAAGCTTTTGAGCTTCTCTGAATTAAAGGAAGATATTTTCCTTCACCTTTGAGTGTACTTTTATTCTTTCACTACCACATCACACTTTTACTTCCATTTTCACCTCCAAGTGTCAAAGAGACAGGAATGACTGTGATGTAGTTGGCCAGCTTGAATATATTGCAGTATATACACAAACAATCCCTGTTTTTTCTTTAAAGGGGAACTATCGCGAAATCCATAATGATTAAAAAGCAACCTTAGATAAAGTTAAGAATTTCTCTAAATACATTTGATTACATTTTTTTTACCGTTTTTGAAATATTCCATTCTTTCTCTCTGACACTGCTCTGAGCTTCCCCTCTCCTGCAGCCTGGCGTCGGAGTCATATGCAAATGAGTGACAGGTAATACTCCTCTCTTATTGGTTAGTCTGCTTTCACTCAAAGGCAAGGTTGTTACGCTGTTTCAGTTGGATTTCAGCACGCGCAGAGAAGAGAGACAAGCACGACATGGGGAAGGGAGAAAAACACGGCACAGATAAGGGAGACAAGCAGCACGGAGAAGGGAGAGAAATACAGGGGGAAGGGAGACAAACACGGCACAGATAAGGGAGACAAGCATGGAGAAGGAAGACAAACGCTGAGAGAAACACAAGGGGAAGGGAGACAAGCACGGAGAGAAGGGAGACAAACACGGCACAGATAAGGGAGACAAGCAGCACGGAGAAGGGAGAGAAATACAGGGGGAAGGGAGACAAGAACGAAGGGAAGGGAGACAAACACGGCACAGATAAGGGAGACAAGCAGCATGGAGAAGGGAGAGAAATACAGGGGAAGGGAGACAAGCACGGAGGGAAGGGAGACAAGCAAAGCACAGTGAAGGGAGACAAACACGGCACAGATAAGGGAGACAAGCAGCACGGAGAAGGGAGAGAAATACAAGGGGAAGGGGGACAAGCACGGAGGGAGGGAGACAAACACGGCACAGATAAGGGAGACAAGCAGCACGGAGAAGGGAGACAAATGCTGAGAGAAACACAAGGGGAAGGGAGACAAGCATGGAGAGAAGGGAGACAAACACGGCAGAGTGAAGGGAGACAAGCACGGCACATATAAGGGAGACAAGCAGCATGGAGAAGGGAGAGAAATACAGGGGGAAGGGAGACAAGAACGAAGGGAAGGGAGACAAACACGGCACAGATAAGGGAGACAAGCAGCATGGAGAAGGGAGAGAAATACAGGGGAAGGGAGACAAGCAAAGCACAGTGAAGGGAGACAAACACGGCACAGATAAGGGAGACAAGCAGCACGGAGAAGGGAGAGAAATACAGGGGGAAGGGAGACAAACACGGAGGGAAGTGAGACAAGCACGGAGGGAAGGGAGACAAACACGGCACAGATAAGGGAGACAAGCACGGAGAAGGGAGACAAACGCTGAGAGAAACTCAAGGGGAAGGGAGACAAGCACGGAGAGAAGGGAGACAAACACGGCACAGTGAAGGGAGACAAGCACGGCACAGATAAGGGAGACAAGCAGCATGGAGAAGGGAGAGAAAAACAGGGGGAAGGGAGACAAGAACGAAGGGAAGGGAGACAAACACGGCACAGATAAGGGAGACAAGCAGCATGGAGAAGGGAGAGAAATACAGGGGAAGGGAGACAAGCACGGAGGGAAGGGAGACAAGCAAAGCACAGTGAAGGGAGACAAACACGGCACAGATAAGGGAGACAAGCAGCACGGAGAAGGGAGAGAAATACAAGGGGAAGGGGGACAAGCACGGAGGGAGGGAGACAAACACGGCACAGATAAGGGAGACAAGCAGCACGGAGAAGGGAGACAAATGCTGAGAGAAACAC
This sequence comes from Xenopus laevis, assembly GCF_017654675.1. NCBI lineage: Eukaryota > Metazoa > Chordata > Amphibia > Anura > Pipidae > Xenopus > Xenopus laevis. The sequence continues at coordinate 191,245,046 of NC_054371.1, forward strand.
AAGGGGAAGGGAGACAAGCATGGAGAGAAGGGAGACAAACACGGCAGAGTGAAGGGAGACAAGCACGGCACATATAAGGGAGACAAGCAGCATGGAGAAGGGAGAGAAATACAGGGGGAAGGGAGACAAGAACGAAGGGAAGGGAGACAAACACGGCACAGATAAGGGAGACAAGCAGCATGGAGAAGGGAGAGAAATACAGGGGAAGGGAGACAAGCAAAGCACAGTGAAGGGAGACAAACACGGCACAGATAAGGGAGACAAGCAGCACGGAGAAGGGAGAGAAATACAGGGGGAAGGGAGACAAACACGGAGGGAAGGGAGACAAGCACGGAGGGAAGGGAGACAAACACGGCACAGATAAGGGAGACAAGCACGGAGAAGGGAGACAAACACTGAGAGAAACTCAAGGGGAAGGGAGACAAGCACGGAGAGAAGGGAGACAAACACGGCACAGTGAAGGGAGACAAGCACGGCACAGATAAGGGAGACAAGCAGCATGGAGAAGGGAGAGAAAAACAGGGGGAAGGGAGACAAGAACGAAGGGAAGGGAGACAAACACGGCACAGATAAGGGAGACAAGAAGCATGGAGAAGGGAGAGAAATACAGGGGAAGGGAGACAAGCACGGAGGGAAGGGAGACAAGCAAAGCACAGTGAAGGGAGACAAACACGGCACAGATAAGGGAGACAAGCAGCACGGAGAAGGGAGACAAACGCTGAGAGAAACACAAGGGGAAGGGAGACAAGCATGGAGAGAAGGGAGACAAACACGGCACAGTGAAGGGAGACAAGCACGGCACAGATAAGGGAGACAAGCAGCATGGAGAAGGGAGAGAAATACAGGGGGAAGGGAGACAAGAACGAAGGGAAGGGAGACAAACACGGCACAGATAAGGGAGACAAGCAGCATGGAGAAGGGAGAGAAATACAGGGGAAGGGAGACAAGCACGGAGGGAAGGGAGACAAGCAAAGCACAGTGAAGGGAGACAAACACGGCACAGATAAGGGAGACAAGCAGCACGGAGAAGGGAGAGAAATACAGGGGGAAGGGAGACAAGCACGGAGGGAAGGGAGACAAGCATGGAGGGAAGGGAAACAAACACGGCACAGATAAGGGAGACAAGCACGGAGAAGGGAGACAAACGCTGAGAGAAACACAAGGGGAAGGGAGACAAGCACGGAGAGAAGGGAGACAAACACGGCACAGTGAAGGGAGACAAACACGGCACAGATAAGGGAGACAAGCACGGAGAAGGGAGACAAACGCTGAGAGAAACACAAGGGGAAGGGAGACACGCACGGAGAAGGGAGACAAACGCTGAGAGAAACACAAGGGGAAGGGAGACAAGCACGGAGAGAAGGGAGACAAACAAGGCACAGTGAAGGGAGACAAACACGGATAAGGGAGACAAACACTGAGAGAAACACAAGGGGAAGGGAGACAAGCAAAGCACAGATAAGGGAGACAAGCAGCATGGAGAAGGGAGAGAAATACAGGGGAAGGGAGACAAGCACGGAGGGAAGGGAGACAAGCAAAGCACAGTGAAGGGAGACAAACACGGCACAGATAAGGGAGACAAGCAGCACGGAGAAGGGAGAGAAATACAAGGGGAAGGGGGACAAGCACGGAGGGAGGGAGACAAACACGGCACAGATAAGGGAGACAAGCAGCACGGAGAAGGGAGACAAATGCTGAGAGAAACACAAGGGGAAGGGAGACAAGCATGGAGAGAAGGGAGACAAACACGGCAGAGTGAAGGGAGACAAGCACGGCACATATAAGGGAGACAAGCAGCATGGAGAAGGGAGAGAAATACAGGGGGAAGGGAGACAAGAACGAAGGGAAGGGAGACAAACACGGCACAGATAAGGGAGACAAGCAGCATGGAGAAGGGAGAGAAATACAGGGGAAGGGAGACAAGCAAAGCACAGTGAAGGGAGACAAACACGGCACAGATAAGGGAGACAAGCAGCACGGAGAAGGGAGAGAAATACAGGGGGAAGGGAGACAAACACGGAGGGAAGTGAGACAAGCACGGAGGGAAGGGAGACAAACACGGCACAGATAAGGGAGACAAGCACGGAGAAGGGAGACAAACGCTGAGAGAAACTCAAGGGGAAGGGAGACAAGCACGGAGAGAAGGGAGACAAACACGGCACAGTGACGGGAGACAAGCACGGCACAGATAAGGGAGACAAGCAGCATGGAGAAGGGAGAGAAAAACAGGGGGAAGGGAGACAAGAACGAAGGGAAGGGAGACAAACACGGCACAGATAAGGGAGACAAGCAGCATGGAGAAGGGAGAGAAATACAGGGGAAGGGAGACAAGCACGGAGGGAAGGGAGACAAGCAAAGCACAGTGAAGGGAGACAAACACGGCACAGATAAGGGAGACAAGCAGCACGGAGAAGGGAGAGAAATACAAGGGGAAGGGGGACAAGCACGGAGGGAGGGAGACAAACACGGCACAGATAAGGGAGACAAGCAGCACGGAGAAGGGAGACAAATGCTGAGAGAAACACAAGGGGAAGGGAGACAAGCATGGAGAGAAGGGAGACAAACACGGCAGAGTGAAGGGAGACAAGCACGGCACATATAAGGGAGACAAGCAGCATGGAGAAGGGAGAGAAATACAGGGGGAAGGGAGACAAGAACGAAGGGAAGGGAGACAAACACGGCACAGATAAGGGAGACAAGCAGCATGGAGAAGGGAGAGAAATACAGGGGAAGGGAGACAAGCAAAGCACAGTGAAGGGAGACAAACACGGCACAGATAAGGGAGACAAGCAGCACGGAGAAGGGAGAGAAATACAGGGGGAAGGGAGACAAACACGGAGGGAAGGGAGACAAGCACGGAGGGAAGGGAGACAAACACGGCACAGATAAGGGAGACAAGCACGGAGAAGGGAGACAAACACTGAGAGAAACTCAAGGGGAAGGGAGACAAGCACGGAGAGAAGGGAGACAAACACGGCACAGTGAAGGGAGACAAGCACGGCACAGATAAGGGAGACAAGCAGCATGGAGAAGGGAGAGAAAAACAGGGGGAAGGGAGACAAGAACGAAGGGAAGGGAGACAAACACGGCACAGATAAGGGAGACAAGCAGCATGGGGAAGGGAGACAAGCACGGAGGGAAGGGAGACAAGCAAAGCACAGTGAAGGGAGACAAACACGGCACAGATAAGGGAGACAAGCAGCACGGAGAAGGGAGACAAACGCTGAGAGAAACACAAGGGGAAGGGAGACAAGCATGGAGAGAAGGGAGACAAACACGGCACAGTGAAGGGAGACAAGCACGGCACAGATAAGGGAGACAAGCAGCATGGAGAAGGGAGAGAAATACAGGGGGAAGGGAGACAAGAACGAAGGGAAGGGAGACAAACACGGCACAGATAAGGGAGACAAGCAGCATGGAGAAGGGAGAGAAATACAGGGGAAGGGAGACAAGCACGGAGGGAAGGGAGACAAGCAAAGCACAGTGAAGGGAGACAAACACGGCACAGATAAGGGAGACAAGCAGCACGGAGAAGGGAGAGAAATACAGGGGGAAGGGAGACAAGCACGGAGGGAAGGGAGACAAGCATGGAGGGAAGGGAAACAAACACGGCACAGATAAGGGAGACAAGCACGGAGAAGGGAGACAAACGCTGAGAGAAACACAAGGGGAAGGGAGACAAGCACGGAGAGAAGGGAGACAAACACGGCACAGTGAAGGGAGACAAACACGGCACAGATAAGGGAGACAAGCACGGAGAAGGGAGACAAACGCTGAGAGAAACACAAGGGGAAGGGAGACACGCACGGAGAAGGGAGACAAACGCTGAGAGAAACACAAGGGGAAGGGAGACAAGCACGGAGAGAAGGGAGACAAACAAGGCACAGTGAAGGGAGACAAACACGGATAAGGGAGACAAACACTGAGAGAAACACAAGGGGAAGGGAGACAAGCAAAGCACAGATAAGGGAGACAAGCAGCACAGAGAAGGGAGAGAAATACAGGGGGAAGGGAGACAAACACGGAGGGAAGTGAGACAAGCACGGAGGGAAGGGAGACAAACACGGCACAGATAAGGGAGACAAGCACGGAGAAGGGAGACAAACGCTGAGAGAAACTCAAGGGGAAGGGAGACAAGCACGGAGAGAAGGGAGACAAACACGGCACAGTGAAGGGAGACAAGCACGGCACAGATAAGGGAGACAAGCAGCATGGAGAAGGGAGAGAAAAACAGGGGGAAGGGAGACAAGAACGAAGGGAAGGGAGACAAACACGGCACAGATAAGGGAGACAAGCAGCATGGAGAAGGGAGAGAAATACAGGGGAAGGGAGACAAGCACGGAGGGAAGGGAGACAAGCAAAGCACAGTGAAGGGAGACAAACACGGCACAGATAAGGGAGACAAGCAGCACGGAGAAGGGAGAGAAATACAAGGGGAAGGGGGACAAGCACGGAGGGAGGGAGACAAACACGGCACAGATAAGGGAGACAAGCAGCACGGAGAAGGGAGACAAATGCTGAGAGAAACACAAGGGGAAGGGAGACAAGCATGGAGAGAAGGGAGACAAACACGGCAGAGTGAAGGGAGACAAGCACGGCACATATAAGGGAGACAAGCAGCATGGAGAAGGGAGAGAAATACAGGGGGAAGGGAGACAAGAACGAAGGGAAGGGAGACAAACACGGCACAGATAAGGGAGACAAGCAGCATGGAGAAGGGAGAGAAATACAGGGGAAGGGAGACAAGCAAAGCACAGTGAAGGGAGACAAACACGGCACAGATAAGGGAGACAAGCAGCACGGAGAAGGGAGAGAAATACAGGGGGAAGGGAGACAAACACAGAGGGAAGGGAGACAAGCACGGAGGGAAGGGAGACAAACACGGCACAGATAAGGGAGACAAGCACGGAGAAGGGAGACAAACACTGAGAGAAACTCAAGGGGAAGGGAGACAAGCACGGAGAGAAGGGAGACAAACACGGCACAGTGAAGGGAGACAAGCACGGCACAGATAAGGGAGACAAGCAGCATGGAGAAGGGAGAGAAAAACAGGGGGAAGGGAGACAAGAACGAAGGGAAGGGAGACAAACACGGCACAGATAAGGGAGACAAGCAGCATGGAGAAGGGAGAGAAATACAGGGGAAGGGAGACAAGCACGGAGGGAAGGGAGACAAGCAAAGCACAGTGAAGGGAGACAAACACGGCACAGATAAGGGAGACAAGCAGCACGGAGAAGGGAGACAAACGCTGAGAGAAACACAAGGGGAAGGGAGACAAGCATGGAGAGAAGGGAGACAAACACGGCACAGTGAAGGGAGACAAGCACGGCACAGATAAGGGAGACAAGCAGCATGGAGAAGGGAGAGAAATACAGGGGGAAGGGAGACAAGAACGAAGGGAAGGGAGACAAACACGGCACAGATAAGGGAGACAAGCAGCATGGAGAAGGGAGAGAAATACAGGGGAAGGGAGACAAGCACGGAGGGAAGGGAGACAAGCAAAGCACAGTGAAGGGAGACAAACACGGCACAGATAAGGGAGACAAGCAGCACGGAGAAGGGAGAGAAATACAGGGGGAAGGGAGACAAGCACGGAGGGAAGGGAGACAAGCATGGAGGGAAGGGAAACAAACACGGCACAGATAAGGGAGACAAGCACGGAGAAGGGAGACAAACGCTGAGAGAAACACAAGGGGAAGGGAGACAAGCACGGAGAGAAGGGAGACAAACACGGCACAGTGAAGGGAGACAAACACGGCACAGATAAGGGAGACAAGCACGGAGAAGGGAGACAAACGCTGAGAGAAACACAAGGGGAAGGGAGACACGCACGGAGAAGGGAGACAAACGCTGAGAGAAACACAAGGGGAAGGGAGACAAGCACGGAGAGAAGGGAGACAAACAAGGCACAGTGAAGGGAGACAAACACGGATAAGGGAGACAAACACTGAGAGAAACACAAGGGGAAGGGAGACAAGCAAAGCACAGATAAGGGAGACAAGCAGCACGGAGAAGTGAGAGAAATACAGGGGGAAGGGAGACAAGCAAGGCATAGCGAAGGGAGACAAACACGGCACATATAAGGGAGACAAACACTGAGAGAAGCACAGGGGAAAGGGAGACAAACGCTGAGGGAAGGGAGACAAACACTGGTTGCAGAAGTGGGATTGAATGTAAATAAGGGAAAGTTCCCAATTGAGTGCAGAAATGTGGGTAAATGTGTGATGGAAGGCAGGCAGCGGAGTGACTGGGACTGAAGGGAGATCCTTCACTGGCACATGCTGGAGGAGACTTGGCATGGGAGTGGGACAGCACGACAACAGGCATTCAAACAAGCACCGTGGAACCCAGGGGCATTCTGCAGCATGGAACTCAGTACTGGGTTGCCTATCTGATGGCTGTCAGAGGGATGTTGTAGTTAGAGGCTCACAGGTTGGACACCCACTAAGCAACTTTTCTTCTTTCCCTCAGATCTGGGACCTCAGCAGTTTTCTTCAGCAATGCCTTAGTTCCCCTGTTTTCTAACTTTGACCCCGGGCTGAGGGAATACTAGAGACAGACTGTGGCTATAGGAAAATGTGGTGAGATGTCCTAGTTAAGATGTTAGGGGATACTCAGAGTTGTAATTAAACATATAAAGGTTGTTTGCAGAAATGTAAAACCTGCCCTCTCCCCAGCTGTCACTGAACTGCAAATCCCAGCAGCTAAGGGCTCTCAGAAGGATTCTGGGAACTGTAGTCCAAGAACAGCTGGAAGGCTGAAGGTTGGGCATCCCTGGTATAGCCAAGAGATTTCAATACCGTGTAGTGTTACTTTTAAATTACAAATTAAAAAATTGCCGAATAGCCTACCTGGATCAGGTGGCTGCCCTTAGCAGCGATGCCATTGCTTGCCACCCTGTGCATAGATGAGCCTTGGACTTTTTATTTTTAGGTCTTACGCATATCAGAGCAATGTGGTGTCTAAGCAGTGTGGGTCCCCAAGCCTGGATTTGTGGTGAGGCCACATAAGCCTGGGCCTAAGACGGCAAAAGTTTAGGGGCAACATGCCGCCCAGCCGCATTGGCAATACAGCGTTCCCCAGCAGAATAGTGCATGTATTTATGTGTGCTCACAGGAGGGGGATGATTGCGGACGGCTAGGACCACGAGGCCTTGTAGGTCTCACAGACAGGGGATGATTGAAGATCTTGATGCCTTTGAATGCAGTAAGATGCTCTTTTATATGAACACATTTCTTAAAATTACTATTACGAGCCTGCAATAAGCTTATAAAAGGCTTACATCTTATGGTCAGCGCCCTATCAAATAATGGACCATCCCAAAGCCTATTCTACTGCCAAGAGCAGCAGTCTGGATTTAGCTCTGCCCCTTCCCTCTGTGAGATGCTTCCTGTGTGAGGAATGAGAGAATCAGAGTAGAGATGAAGCAGCTTCTTTCCCAGGGCAGATGAGTGCGAATCCGTTGTGTTAAACTTAAAGGGGTGGTTCACCTTCCAAACTATTTTTTCAATTCAGTTGTTTTCAGATTGTTCCCCAGAAATAAAGCCTTTTTTCATTTACTTTCCATTATTTATTTTTTATGTTTTTCCAAAATCTAAGTTTAAAGTTGAATGTTCCGGTATCTGGTGTTTGAGTCTGAGTTCAGTAATTCATGTGCAGATTCTAAACTGTTACAATTTTGCAACATTAAGGGAGGAACTCCACGGGCAATTTCCATGCAATCCGACGCACTGCACAAAAACGCAGGCATCGCGTCGGATGCAACAGAAATAAGGTAAGTACAAAATCTGACAATGCATCTACTTACCTTATTTCCATTGCATCCAATTTGACGCCTGCATCGCCCCCTTACAAGTTAAAAAAAGTTGGGGCCCCAAAGAATATTTTTAAAAAAAAACATTGGCACCAGGGCCCCCCTTACAAGTTAAAAAAAATTGGGGCCTCAAAGAATATTTTTTAAAGAAAAATATTGGTGGCAGCGGCCTATAGAGTATAAAATAATAAATTGGTGGCCAGGGGATTTAAAAAAATAAATAAATACACGTTGGTGTTCAGAGGAATTTAACATGTGGCTCCAGGACTTCAACTTTGCCTCCTTTAGTGACTTTGGGTCTTTTCGCAGCTTCAGGACTTTGGCTGTTCGACACGTCCGCATTCAGGACTTCAGAAGGAGGTGTCACGGCTTGGGCTTCGGCGCTGTCAAGAGGGGCCCGGCTCTTTCAAAAGTTCAGCACTGCCGGGCCCCCCTTCATGCCTGTGCCCGGTACACTTGTACCCCCTGTGCCCCCCTGAGCCCCACACTTCCCTCTCTGTCTCCAATAACTCTCTATTCACTCTCCTCTTTTATCCTTTTCCTTCTCATTCTGCGGAATTACCCCCAAGATCACCTCTCTGTCTCTAATAACCTTCTGCCTCACTCTATATAGCTTTATAGGTAGAAATATCTATAATATTATGTATTGTTGTACCTCACCTCCCTCTCCTGCTCCTGTCTTGTATTCCCCTCATTGTTTCTTTTTGGATGACAATCATCTTTTAACCCTTCTGCCACTCTGGGAACAAAGCAGCTTTCCCCTAGACTGAAATATAATGTATAAACATAGATTCTATATATGTGACAGTTTGTTGTGCATAACCTAGGGATAGGGAGCCTGGACCAATGGGGTCAAGCAGGTCTGGACTGGGATTCACAATAGGCCCTAACATTCCAAGTACACAGAGGCCCAAGTAGCCCCCCACCAGCCCAATAAATTGCGGCTGTCTATGGCAATTTACAGCAGCCCCTCTGGCATTTGCTAAAACCCACAGATTGCCAGTCCGGAGCCAGGAATCAGAGTAAAGTGAGTGCATACATAAGCAGATGGCAAGAAAATATTGTGGCATGGTAATGCGGGTGGAGTGGGCCGTGGGCAGAGTTGTCTGCATGTGAGCATAAAGTTGATCTGGACCTGGTTTCAACTGTGTTTGATCAGCATTAGCAATCTTAGAGAAGAGTACCTGAAACAACATGAATGGGTATCCACAAGTATCCACTGCATTACTCTACCTATCTAAACAAGGCACAACAAAAAGCCTCACTTATGCGGGTTCTCACTGGTGTGGATTTGTAGGGGGCACAATTATTGCCAAGCCTCTAGTTTTCCTTGTACACTAAGAAACTTGCTAAATTATATGCAGCACATTATATTAATGCTTTATAATAAATACTTTCTAATTCTGTTCTATAAAGAAAGAACATACAATGTCATCAGGAACACCTTTGTTAATTTGTGGAAGACTCTCTGCCATATATAGTTATCTTTTTCAATGAAAAAATATAGAAAAAAATGGTTACTTTTACAGACAATGTTGAAAAATGTCTGTGGTTTCTCAATAATGCCATGTGAATAATGTGAGGTACAAACAAAATTGAGAGATTGCAGTAAAAGTACTTGATTTGCCTGAACATAGCCCTGGCTGGGGTGAGTGTGAGAGTAGAAGGTAGGCATGGCAGGGGTGAGTGTGAGATAGGAGTGGCTGGGGTGAGTGTGAGAGTAGAAGGTAGGCATGGCAGTGGTGAGTGTGAGAGAGATAGGAGTGGCAGGGGTGAGTGTGAGAGAGATAGGAGTGGCAGGGGTGAGTGTGAGAATAGAAGGTAAGCATGGTAGGGGTGAGTGTGAGATAGGAGTGGCTGGGGTGAGTGTGAGATAGGAGTGGCTGGGGTGAGTGTGAGAGAGATAGGAGTGGCAGGGGTGAGTGTGAGAATAGAAGGTAAGCATGGTAGGGGTGAGTGTGAGATAGGAGTGGCTGGGGTGAGTGTGAGATAGGAGTGGCTGGGGTGAGTGTGAGAGAGATAGGAGTGGCTGGGGTGAGTGTGAGAGAGATAGGAGTGCTTGGGGTGAGTGTGAGAGATATAAGAGTGGCTGGGGTGAGAGTTGAAGGTAGGCATGGTAGGGGTGAATGCGAGGGAGATAGGAGTGGCTGGTGTTAGTGTGGGCCACTTCCCTGGACAGCCCATCCTGTAGCACCTTCCCACTCAGTACCAGAAAGCTGAGCTCCAAAGTGCCTCAGCAGCATCCATGTCCTGCAGCCTGGGCTGGAATTGCTACCAGTGAATAATCCATGCGCATGCATACAATTTTACAGGCTGCTCAGATCTTCCATATAAGGCATATGTGTAAGGATTAACTCTTGTCTGTTCCATGGTAAAACTGGAGTGTTTTCCTCAAAAACACTATTATTGTTTACAAAAGAAATATACGCTGTTTGATAGCCATGGAGGCAGACATCAGACGCATGAATACAATGGGTTTAGATACAGTAGCCCTATTTCAACTTGAATGACTGCTCCATGGCTATGTTTCTGAAGCAAACACCCCAATTTTACAAGGGCCAGGGCAACAGTACATTTAAAGGGGTGGTTCACCTTCAAACAACTAGTTGGTTTCAGATAGATCACCAGAAATAACGACTTTTTCCAATGACTTTCTATTTTCTATGTGTGACGGTTTTTCTAATATTGAAGTGTAAAGTGTCATTTCTCTCCTTCTGGAGAGGGGGGGTCGCCGATCTTGTAAACTGTTCTAAATTGATACATTTAGTTGATACATTTCTTATCTTTGTCCCTGCTGAGCAGAATCTCTGGGTTTTATTACAGGCAGCTGTTAGACTTGATACAATAGTTGCTAATAATCCAGAGATGCTGCTGAGAAATGGATCAACTCAATGTTGCAAAATTGTAACAGTTTAGACTCTGCACCTGAATTACTGAGCTGCCAGACTGAAACACCAGAGACACAAACATTTACCTTTAAACTTAGATTTTGGAAAAAATGTAAAAAAATAAATAAAGGAAAGTAATTGAAAAAAGTCTTTATTTCTGGGGAACAATCTAAAAACAACTGAATTGAAAAAAGTGTTTGGAAGGTGAACAACCCCTTTAATAACACGTCATATTTTTATATTGCTGTTCCTCTAAAACACATTGACACCACAAAAAAATGGGAAGACACAGATTTATACACAAAAATTTACTGGGATACTAAATCACACACAAACACACTGTCACACAAATACATTTATAGACAGAAATAGGGTGATTTCAAACAAAGGTGCTAATTTGTACCAGTTCAATTACCCATATTTTGCATCTTTTAGTAAGTAGCCTGTTCAAAGTGAATTGCTGGCTGGTTGTTATTGACCTACAGAGACATGCAAAATGTGAGGTGCAATTTGCAAAGAAATATAGGTGCATAATACCCTGTTTTTTTGTTTTTTTTTATATATATATCTGTACAATATTTACCAAGCTCTGTTCTGCCTTTGATCTGGGAGAATGCAAATACCTCATTCTGCCAATAATATCAGCATTTTCACACTATAAAAGTATAACAGCCTTACTGTTCTCAGAATGAGATTCCAGTGAATACAGTTGGTGTGTGGATGCTTTGGATTCAGCATGAAGAGGGTGGGACTTTGCTAGTTGCTACGTGACATCACAGTGGGGGTATAGCCACTCCCATTCAGCAATTGCTTGAACTGGCTCTCAGAGAAAGCATTCTAACTCACTGTAATATTATTGAATGCCTTTCAAAAAGTAAGCATTTCTGTTAAATGAATATATTTTAGAATATCATTATTTTCATCCTATCTATCCACTGGGAAAATTTGATTTTCGCGATAGTTCCCCTTTAATGTCCTAATGTATTGATAATGGGTTGAGTGCAGAGTGTCTATAGAAAAAGTAGACAGGATTTTACCATTTTAAAACATATATTATGCATTATAATATACAAAAAAAACATTAAATTCAGCAGCAGCACATACTATGTTTAAAAGAAAAATAGATCCTTTATATAATGTTGACACATTTGTGCATTTCTGTACAGATACTGTTCATCATTGTATTGTTTACATTGCTTTCATGCTTAAAGGGATACTGTCATGGGAAAAAACATTTTTACAAAATGAATCAGTTAATAGTGCTGCTCCAGCAGAATTCTGCACTGAAATCCATTTCTCAAAAGAGCAAACAGTTTTTTTATATTCAATTTTGAAATCTGACATGGGGCTAGACATTTTGTCAATTTCCCAGCTGCCCCTGGTCATGTGACTGCACATGTCACATGCCCCTGGTCATGTGAAATGCTTTCTGGCAGGCTGCTGTTTTTCCTTCTCAATGTAACTGAATGTGTCTCAGTGGGACATGGGTTTTTACTATTGAGTGTTGTTCTTAGATCTACCAGGCAGCTGTTATCTTGTATTAGGGAGCTGTTATCTGGTTACCTTCCCATTGTTCTTTTGTTTGGCTGCTGGGGGGGAAAAGGGAGGGGGTTGATATCACTCCAACTTGCAGTACAGCAGTAAAGAGTGATTGAAGTTTATCAGAGCACAAGTCACATGACTTGGGGCAGCTGGGAAATTGACAATATGTCTAGCCCCATGTCAGATTTCAAAATTGAATATAAAAAAATCTGTTTGCTCTTTTGAGAAATGGATTTCAGTGCAGAATTCTGCTGGAGCAGCACTATTAACTGCAGTGTTTCTTAATCATAGGTGCTTATATGTTGCTAGAATATTACTAGCTGCATATATCTTAATTATTATAGCACAGCGTGCACGTGGCACACTATTTGGGAAATGTAGGGCACATTTTAGATGTAGTTCAGCAGGAACTCATGTTAAGAGAAAGGGAAACATCATATGTTTATCATAGCTATCATAATCTGGCCAAAACCATCACCATAACTGAATTTTTAAGAGTCTACATGCAATCATTTCATATACAATTTTTAAATTTCATCTGTATTTAAGTTTCAAAAACAAATTATAGTAGAAAAAATAATTTGCAGTAAATTTTAATTTACAATGATGTATATAAAAAATTCAAAAGAAGATGTTTGGACACCGCACCCCTAATTTAAGTACATTTTACTGGTAAATCAGGTACCATGACTGTCATCCCGTAATCTCCCCCAGCCCAATCTAACCCATAAATTAGGTGGTCAAATCAAGGAAAAGATCTGTTCATTCAACCTCAGCAACAAACAGATCTTTCAGTGCATGGTCAGCTCAAGGGCTCTTTTCTCGGGAGTTTATTTCTTCTTTGAAATGGATTTATTAGGCTACCAATGAATATCTTCATCTAAGCTATTTTATTTAAGATATACTACATTACTTTAAAAGTTTTATGTTTTCTTTACAGTGGAATAATGATTAATCTCATGATGTTATTCCTAAGGGGAACGAGCTAGGCATTTTTCTATCAGTAGTGTGGACACTGTTGAGAAGCTAAAGGTAATTTCCTTTCCATTACAGCTGTAAATGTGAAATGTCTTGGAGGCTCTATTTTGAAGGATTTATTTGAAAGTGTTATCAAGATGTTATTCACACTTTCCAAATGAAAATCTCACCAATGCTCTGCATGAATGTGACATTAGAGAAAAAAATATGTTGGTGTCCAGATAACATGATTAATATGAAAATAATCAGATTCTGAGCTGCTCTTTTCTATTATGTGTTAGGTTGGAAATTGTTTTTCATTTTGATAATGCCAATATTATTAAGTATTATAAAGGACAAGTTATTCCAAAACCACTTATTTCACTTGATGTGCCATTTGTTTCTAAAAATGCTTTTCTTGAACAGACTTCCTTGTTTTTATTGCAATGAGGTGTTTTTTTTTGAAAGTGCAAACATTGAATAGAAATGACCAAAAAGAGGAATTCTTTATACATATCTATAGTTGTCTACTTTTACAAGGGAGTCACCAAAGGAAGGTATACAATTGTAAGCTGAATCAGAGACACGTAAAAAAAATCTTCTGTGTTTGCAATTGGTCTATATCTCTTCTCTGTGGTACCTTTAAAATCTCAGATCTGTCAATTTAATTTTTTATTGGGAGTTCGTCACATCCGTACAAATTCACTTATAAAATAATACAGTCATGTTACAAACTATATAAGAATAAGTAACCAATAAAGATAGTTTGACTCATACAATAATCTTGTATCTGTTTAACGGGGTACAGAACATGATGAGTGGGATACGAGACCATCTGAGGTGGGGTAGCATTATTCACACTTCCAGGTTCACCACTACACCTAGATAGAGTGGGTGTATTGCGACTTATTTTCCTTTTAAATGAAAACAATGAAAGTAAAAAACAATAAAATAAACCAGCTAAAGTAAAAAAATGACCATTGTTTGCCTTAATTATGGATATTTGAGGTAACCATTACTACCTATATAGTGGTGGACTCTGGGAGGCAGCCAGTTTCATTGTCAGGTTAAGTTGTTGTAACTAGAACCAGGGGATTGGTGCCTCGCAGACTTTTCAGATCATACAATGGAGTATAGCAGTTTGTTTTCACTAGGTTCATGGAGAGTGGGGTAGGGGATTCCTGTAGTATGGCTTTTCTGGTTTCTGCAGCTAGTTTTTTGTCTGGGGCTCTGTTGGCTTAAGACAATTGTTGTGTCCCTCTAATTTAAAGAGAGCCCATTCTATGTTGGGTTTGAAGGCATGTTTAGAGTGGCAATATCCATAAACTTCTAACCAGAAGTTGTTAATAATTGGACAAGACCATATGCAATGAGTCAAGGAGGCTTCTGTTTCTGGGCATCATAGGCATGTTGAGTTGGTTAATAGACCCATTTTAAATCTCTGTTAAATCTTCTAGGTCTATGCTGTTAAGTTTATGAATGTACGTAAGACGCTGCATAGAGAAGTAACACGCATTAATTAAGGTATGCGCTGGGGGAAGGGGGACAGAGTGCTCAGGGGACTTTGTTGTGGGGGCCCATGCGGATGACAGAGGGGGGAGTCTGGAGGTCGGAAAGCATGCAGGTGGGGGGTTGGAGGCCTGTGCAAGTGGTGTAGGGGGGTCGGGGCCCAAGGGGGTGCAGGCCCCTGAAGTGACAGTCACCGGTGGGCCCAGACCCTCCCCAGTCTGATCCTGGGAAAGGCAGGATGGGCCAAGGCACTTAGGTATAGTGTGTATGGCAGCGAGCAGGAGCAGCACAGTGAGGTCCCGGGTGAGCTGGGTGACTTACTAAGGGTCAGTGTCTGGAAAATTAAGATATTGAGGGTTCTATAAGCGAAGGGTTGGTAGAGGGTTGAATAAGTGGCCGGAATAGGGTCAATGAGTCAGGGCCTGACCCAATATACTGTACATGGCAGTTATAATGCTTAAGCTAAAGACCATCCCTCATCAGCTAAACTACAACTCCCACCATACTCTCAATGGAAAGGCTTTGGAGTTAGCCGCAGGCAGAAAGAACTTGTCTTACAGTGTCACAGAGATTGGTCATTGGCTCTGCCACATCTTAAAGGGGACCCGTCACCCAAAAATATTATCCAAAATCCTATTTCATCACATCAGTCAAGCAAAATAAACTTTAATTACACTATATAAATTATTTGAATCTTGTTTAGTTCAGTCTGGGAATTCATAATTATGGCAAGCAGGCAGGAGCCATTTTGTGGAAAATGTTATTAAGGCAAGCCTTGTATCATCTCAGAATCTTGTTTGTGCAACAGAATGGGGGACCTGGTATCCATCCCCATGTTCTGGCTACACAATTAAACGGTGAAGAGAACGGGGGAATATGGGGAGAGCAGCAATTTCTAGGAAGTGTTGAATGGAAAGTGAAAGTAATTGTCTGCCCTACCTCTATGCCCAGGGTACAGAGGAGGGGCAGACAATATTTGATTGACAGCTCAGATGTTTAAATAAGCTTACAACAGCTATGAATGCTTTAGTAAAAAATAGAAATTGGATTTCATGTTTTATTTGAAAAGTACTTTTATTATACAGCTTTTTGTGTCTGGGTGACAGGTCCACTTTAACATCCTCTTAAGATCCCACACATAAAGCTGCTATTCAGTGTGCATGCTCTTGGGGGTAGGGGTGGCAGAGTAGTGACAATCATTTGTTTTAGTCAATTTTATGGTGTTAGTGTGTGTGTGTGTTAGAGTACGGTATGATGTGTACTGTACATGTTGTGTATGTTTATGCAGTGGAGCCTGAGTGGGGGAGTACAAGCACACTGTATGCAGTACACAAAGTAAAGTTTTTGTATATTTCTAGGTACAGAACAATGTGTGAAAATAACAGTCCTAAGAAGAGAAAAAGAAAATCTCTATCTCTAGAAAGAAGATTGTCATTCTAAACCAATCAGACACATATCATGGGACCAGAGATTCTTTGGCTAAATAGCTTGGTATCCCTGTTACAACCTGACCACAATAATAAAGCAGAGAGCATCAATTGAAGGAAGTGCAGATAAGTGTGGTCCACAAGCAAAAAAGTAAAAGAATGTGACTCAGTCCAAGTATGAACAGATGGAGAAGTTGTTGCAAGAATGGTTTGCAGGTCTTCGTGCTTCAAATGTCCCAATAAGCGGCATCATGTTAAGAGAGAAAGCAGTTCACATTGCCACAAGATTTGGTATTGACAACTTTATTGTATCAAATGGCTGGATAGACAGATTTAAGAAGAGATACAATGTGGTGTACAAAGCTGTAGGTGGAGAAAGCAAAAGTGTTGATATGGATACCGTCACCAACTGGAAAGAAAACCCACTTCGCCGCTGTCTTGAGGGTTATGAGCTCAAGAATATTTTTAACACAGATGAAACTGGCTTGTTTTTCAATGTCCTTCCAGGAAAAACGTTTTGCTTCAAAGGAGAAGATTGTTGTGGAGGAAAGCTCAGTAAGCTGCGACTTACTGTTTTGTTTACAACAAATGCAGATGGCAGTGAAAAATTAAAACTCCTTGTAATTGGCAAGTCAATGAAGCCTGGATACTCTTGCTACATAACTACCCAATAAAGGACTTAAGCAAACAATCCAGACACCTATCCAAACACATCTTATCTGCAGCAAAGTGGAGCCTAGCGATCAGTTGCTGACACCTGATATAATTTGGCAACAGACTTTACATAAGATACAAGTAATTTATACAATGGAGCAGTTATCAGCCCGAGTACAAGGTACTATGGAGACATTTACTGAGATATGGGCACCATGGATCAGCCATATGGCTAAAAAACAACTTGTTTTATAATAATGCTAGGCCGGAACGAAATATGTTGGGTGATAACTGTCATTTATTCTATAAAAAAGAGAAAAAGAACCCCAATTGCCTCCCACTCGTACAGCAGTTCCTCAAGTGTTAAACTACCTATTAAGTATTTTGTGATTGCTGAAGGCAATCACTAACCAATAAAATTAATAAAGTGCTTGGTTTTAACAAAATAAGATTACATTAAAGTGCAAGTGCTATAAAAATGTATTCTATTAATTATACTTTAACATGAAGGTTAATAAATACTTGATACAATTAATACTTCGCACAAATTAATAGCCTTATGATACAGTGTATTATCAGGTACCTTATATTTTCACCCACAATCAATCCGACCAAGGAATTAATTAGAATAAGGATACTAAAGTGCTTTAAGTGCTGATTAGATTATTATAAGATGGCAATTACCATAAATTCATACTTGCTTCCAAATTAATTGATTATAAAGTGCTAGACAGTGCCAAGTAATTAATAATAAATAGATAATAAATAGTGTAGTTGATATAAAGAGGACCACAATTGATGGGATAAATAATTGTTAAAAACACAGATTGCTCGGGTTAAAAGGTTTTAAGCAAGAAATGGAAAAATGCAGAGGGTGGAGTTGTCCCAAAAGCTGCTATCTGAATTGTTTTCTATCCCTGGGACACCACAAAGATAAAACTACACTGCAAATAAAAATCCTGCATGACAAAATAATTTGAAGAACAGATGCAAGCATTGGATAACAGAATGAGGCTTCAAAAACGCACGATTATTTTTCTTATTTCTTGATATGTGCCTTGCTCACCCACCTGTCTTACATCTTCCATTGTCAAATTGGTATTCTTCTGCGCTAACTGTACTAGTCAGCTACAACCACTAGATTTAGGCATAATCCATGCTTTTAAATCCTACTACAGAAAAAGTCTTGTGAATAGGGCCTTGAGTGAGCTTGAGAGTAGCCAAGATCCCAAACAACTGAAAATAAATGTGCTTGATGCTTTGTACTATATTGCACAATTGTTAACTGCTTCCAGAAAGCTGGCTTTTATGGTGAAACTGAAGAGATGAATGAAGACAACCTGGAAGAAGAGAATGATGAACTGAATGATGCTTGGGAGCCATTACAAACAGGAACAACATTCAGCAACTTTGTGGCAGTTGACAACGACGTTCCATCTTTTGATGTCCGTAACACTGTCCGTAACACTGATGAAATCCTGGATGATCACATTAATGAAACAGAGCAAGATGATGAGGATGAGACGTCTGAGCCAGTAGAAGATGAGGAAATCCATATTCTCACAAGTTCTGAAGCACTGTCCGCAATTGTTACACTTAGAAATTACCTCTCCACTGTAGAAAGTAATGAATCTCTTTCTGACAATTTGTACAAGGTGCAAAAACAAATTGAGCAGTTTAGCAGGCAAAAACTGACAAAGCAGTGTAAAATATCAGATTTTTTGGCAGGTACATGTGATGTACAGTGTATGTACAGTTAACGTGCTGTAAAAGTACTGTACCGGGTTATACCAATTTGACATTGCAAAGATGTAAAACTATGTTAAATATCAGTAAATGTACAGTTCAGCACAATAGGGTGTAATACTGTACTGTGTAGATACTCTACAATATTTTATGCACAATAACTACTGTTAAAGTTTAATAAAGTTTAACTCTTAGAAACACTACTACTGTATACTATAGATACAGTATGTACTGCACTTTTTCTCAAAACAACTGGTTTGTTCAATTCATGGTGTGCTATGCTGCATGCTGTAGTTACATTTTTAATTTTGTCCTTGATTCTACAGTATACCATACTGTATTACTTTGCTGTGTAAGGAAAACTAATTTTCATGTAAATGAGAGTTGCAAATGTGTAGAGCTGAAGTACAGTGCTTTGCAATACAGTGTTGTACTACTACAGTATACAGGTACTGTATGTTAAAACTTATAGCAAACACAGCTACATTTAATGCAAAATGTTTGATAGTACTGTACGTGTTTAAAGTTGTTTCGGTACTTAATTGCTAAAATCTGTGTAATAACTCAGTAAAGTAACTTTTTTGCAAATTAATAATGATTCCTGTACTTATTTCCTTTAAAGAGATACTGACACCAGAACATATTTTTGTTTTTATATCCATGATAACATCATCATTAAATACTATTTATAATTTTGCCATAAAAGTATTTGCCTGATGCTTTTCAATGACCTTTCTTACCCCCATGTTCCTCTGTGTGGGGGCCGCCATATTTGTGCAGCAGTAGTTGGTTAACATTAGAAACTCTAAGGGGCTGATTCACTAAGCTCGAGTGAAGGATTCGAATGAAAAATACTTCGAATTTCGAAGTATTTTTTGGGTACTTCGACCATCGAATTGGTTAAATTCGTTCGAATTCGAACGAAATCGAACAAATCGAACGAAAAATCGTTCGACTATTCGACCATTCGATAGTCGAAGTACTTCCCCTTTAAAAAAAACTTCGACCCCCTACTTCGGCAGCTAAAAGCTACCGAAGTCAATGTTAGCCTATGGGGAAGGTCCCCATAGGCTTGCCTGTGATTTTTTGATCGAAGGATTTTCCTTCGATCGTTGGATTAAAATCCTTCGAATCGGATTTAATCGTTCGATCGAACGGAAAATCCTTCGATCGATCGATCGCAGGATTAGCGCTAAATCCTTCGACTTCGATATTCGAAGTCGAAGGATTTCAATCCGAGGGTCGAATTTCGAAGTATTTTTAACTTCGAAATTCGACCCTTAGTGAATCGGCCCCTAAATGACAGACAGAGATGTGACAGTCAGGTTGGCTAAACAGTCAAGTTTAGGAACTTCAAGTAACAATTACTAACAAAAGCAGAACTATCAGCAAAAAATTATCAACGAATATTAATGTAGATTAATATTTTGAAAAGAAAATTGTTAGTGTCAGTATCACTTTAAATACTTGACATTTATGTGTCCTTAACACATTTCCCTGATTTTACATTTTCCCTGATTTTACATGTTTTTTTCCTGGTCCCCTGAAAAACATAAAATGGGGGTTCTACTGTAACTCTATTTTGCTACAGTTTTCCTATATTTCGGGGTGCATTTACTAAGCTCGAGTGAAGGATTAGAATAAATAATACTTCGAATTTCGAAGTGTTTTTTTGGCTACTTCGACCATCGAATTGGCTACTTCAACCTTCGACTTTGAACTAAAAATCGTTCGACTATTCGACCATTCGATAGTCGAAGTACTGTCTCTTTAAAAAAAACTTAAACCACCTACTTCGCCACCTAAAACCTACAGAGCACCAATGTTAGCCTATGGGGAAGGTCCCCGTTGGCTTTCCTAGCAATTTCTGATCAAAGTAAAATCATTCGATTGATGGATTAAAATCCTTCGAATCGTTTGTTTGAACGAATTGCGGTAAATCCTTCGATTTAACTTCAATGGTCGAATATCGAGGGTTAATTAACCTTCGATATTCGACCCATAGTAAATGTGCCCCTTCATGTCTGAAAAGTTACCTATCTCTGATACTGAATCTTAAAAACATCTTATAATCCTCCACATATACTTTAAATTGGGCCTGCTCTCATCTACATGTTTTACTCTTATTCTTGGCTCAGGCTGCTATAGTGCTTAAAGCATCAAATAGAAGCTTGATTAACTAAAATGCTGATTGTGGTAAAAAAAAATACTTCCACCTGTTTAATAAAGGGGAGCAAATATCAGAATACAGAGCAGAATGTAACAATTAGGGCCACCCTACTTCAGCATTGTAGAAGACAACTACATATTGTCTGTACAGGAAATACAGGCAACAGCCTAACTTTCTTGGTATCTAAAGTAAGCTCTTCATGGTTATGGCATGCAG
Source organism: Xenopus laevis (assembly GCF_017654675.1). NCBI lineage: Eukaryota > Metazoa > Chordata > Amphibia > Anura > Pipidae > Xenopus > Xenopus laevis. The sequence goes on from NC_054371.1 coordinate 191,265,968, forward strand.
GGCACTTTGTCCTCCTGTGGAAAATTCCCCTTTACCATGAACAAAAAGCCTTTATCATTTCTTCAATGGACAGATTGATGTATCACTGTATGGTCTGGTAAAATTGAGGTACTTTGCATTCCATTTTCTAATCAAGCCATGGAGCTTTGTGACAGATTTATTGAAAGGGGCTACGATACAGCAGTCATGAAGGAGGCTTTTGATCGGGAAGAGGGGTTAGATAGGAACAGTTTATTGGAACATAAGAAACGGAATAAGAATATAAATAGAGTGGTTAAGAGTGGTTAAGAGACAAAGGGGCAAATTCACTAAGATTCGTAGTTGCTTCGCCGCGCTTCGCTGCACTTCGCCAGGCGTAGTTTCGCCAGCGCTCCGCAAATTCACTAAAATCCGAAGTTGCGCACAGGGGTAGCGTAAGGTTGCGAAGTTGCGCTAGCGTTGATTCGCTAAGTGAAGCGAAGTTACGCTAACGAAGGTTAATTTGCATACGGCACCAAATTCAAATTTCAATGGAGGAATATGTAGAATCACTACAAATGCCTGGGAAACCTTCAAAACATCAAATAATTTTTTTTTTTTGCCCTACACATGTGCCCACTGTATAGTTAAGTTGCCATGAGTTAGGAAATGTAGGGGGGAAGGAGGGGAGCCCCAAAACAATTCTCGATCTTTTTCAGCCTATCACCCATAATATAGAAAACACGCCAGCGTTTTTTGGGACTTGGAAAAAATTTTAACTTTTTTGGAAGCAATCCCTATCTACTCTATTGCGCTTCGCCTGGTCTGAGGTGGCGAAGGAAGTCTAGCGTAAAAGGTAGCGTTCAGTACACTGCGCGCGTTAGTGAATTTGCGTAGTTACGTCCGTAGCGAAAAATCACCAGGCGTAAGGGTGCGAAGTAACACTAGCGAATCTACGCCAGCGTTCGTTAGTGAATTTGCGAAGTAACGAAAATGCCCAACGCTAGCGAATTGACGCTAGCGTTCGGCGCTTCGTGAATTTGCCCCAAAGTTTGAGTGATGGGAGGAGGGATAGATCTTTGCAAGAACAAACTGGAAGGGTAGAGCAGACTGATTCGAAGATAAGGTTTTGTACCACATATTCCAACCAGATGAACAATGTTAAACGTATTATACAGAAACATTGGGCAGTTTATTACAGGATCCTCTTCTAGCTGGGATTATAGATGAAACTCCCTCCTTTGTTTTCCGTAAAGGTAGGAATATAGCCTCTTGGATTTCCAAAAGCTTGTATCGATCGGTTAATGATACACAGAATAAGACCTGGCTTAAATATAAGGGGACATATAAATGTGGGCGAAGGAGATGTAAAGCTTGTAATGTAATTAAAGTCTCGAAGGAGTTCACTAGCACGTATACGGAAAGAAAGTATAAGATTTCACAATACTTCAATTGCTTGTCTAAAGGGGTAGTTTACTTGGCAATGTGCAGGTGTGGGGCCCAATATGTTGGCCAAACCACACGTCCTGTTGGTGTTAGGATCTTGGAACACCTCGCAGCTGTAGAAAGAGGGGATGAGAAATCTGCCCTAGCCAAACATACTAAATCGACACATACTGATACAGTACATTTTCAATTTCAGGTGATTGATAAACCACGTGTTGATATTAGGAAATGAGATTTTAATAAGCGACTTCTAGCTAGGGAGGTATATTGGATTTATCATTTGAAAACCATAGAGGAATTTGGGGGCATGAATCGGGAATGGGAATGATCATGCTGTTTCTGAGTTTTATTTTATGTTATAATATTGGTTATGCCCTTTTTGTATTTCTTTTTGTGTCATGATGTGGGGCTTATCACTATTTTTTCTATCTACCTTAGCCCCTTAATGATATGTATTGCTATACAGTTATCATTTTATAGCATACTGGGGGTTAAATTAAATTATTGTGCATTGGTGCCTTGTGGGTTAAATGTTTTTAGGGGTGGGGTTTGTGATTTAAACCGTAGTGTGGATTGAACTTATGTGCTTTTGAGAAAGTGGCTGGATAGCCACGAAATGCGTTAAGCCTATGGTTCTTTAAATGTTCCTACCATGATGTGCCGTTTTTAATGGATTAATACATTTTTGGATTTTTATTATTACACTTGACTTCATTCCTGTGGTGCTCCGTGTTTCTGTATACAAGTTTGACTATGAAGTTTTGTCAGGGGTACTTTTCCTAAACGTGATGCACACAGAGGAGAAGTCATACACCGTGGTGCTCCCAGGTAATTCATTTTACGAACTGTTTCATGATTTTCAGTATGGACAGATTGATGGATCACTGTATGGTCTGGTCAAATTGAGGTACTTTGCATTCCAGATAGCTGGGTACTGGTAATGAAATCAGCTAAACTTCCTAACCAAAAATGGAAATGCATTGCCATTTTTTTATAAAATAATTTTAATGTGTAGAAAGGTGTTGAATTTGGTGAATGTGGTGAAGGATTGAATTTGGCCCAGTAGAAAGTGTTCTATATATATATATATATATATATATATATATATATATATATATATATATATATATATATATATATATATATATATATATATATATATATATATATTTTTTTTTTTTTTCAACATAATGGGACCCATTTATTAAACCTTGATTTTTTCTGTTTGAGGTTTTTAGGGTGAAAAGTCGATTTTTTTTAGAGATTTATCATACTCCAAAAATGCTAAAAATCTGAATTTGAAAATACACCATATCAAACCTGTTGAGGTCATGTAAAAGTCAATGGCAGATGTCCCTGAAATTGTTTCTTGACATTGTAATCTGCTCTGGATAATCTGAAAAAGTTGTGGTTTCGTCCGATATCTGATTTTTGAAGAGAAACTATACTCTTTATAAGGAGGATTTACTGTAAATTTTCTATAAATATAAATATAATATGGCCATGTTTCAATCTGTAGAATTTTATTTCTAAAATGACATTTAGGGGGTTATTTACTAAAACTATAATTAATCTTATGATTTTTATTAAAACAAAGTCAACCTAACTCCCCTCCACTAATTTAACTCATTTATCAATATATCTTATTGAAAAAGTTGGAGCAAAAAAAGTTGCAACAAAATCGAGCATCAATTCGAATTGTAAGACTTGACACTCAAAAAACTCAACTTTATTGAACTATCACAGCAAAAACTCGAATTTATCAGATGAAAATCAGTGCGGGTCATGTTTGAAATGAAGTATTTTTAGATTCAGATTTTTAGCAGCTTTGGTTTACTATAAATCTAAAAATTTGCCATTTTGCATCTAAAATATCAGGTTTTCCCCTTTAAAAACTCAATCAGAGCAATTAAAGGTTTAATAAATAGGCCCTTTAATCTACATATTCAGCCATTGGTCAGATGTTTGCTACAATTGGTAGAATGTTAACAAGCAATAGCTGCATTACAAAGCATCTCTTAGTATGTTATTTTACTCATTACACATAATTATACTTAGTATAATCACTTTTTAAGAAGATAAAATGCAGATTTTCAGCTTGATTCCTTTTATTTTACTCAACAGGGCTTTTGTATTTATTCTGCAATGCATAATAGAATAGGTAAGGCTAAGTAGTATTCTTTTTATAATCCTACTGTGTTTTAATAACCAGAACAGATGTTGCTTGCATTTGAAAATCAAAAGAAGTCATATTGTTTGGATGTTAACTTAGTCTGTGTTATTATGTGGGTGTATATAAAATACCTACATTTCTAAAAAGATTTTCATTCATCCACGTCATGGTATATCTATTAGAAGTACATCTAGAGCAACTGGGCTTGCTGAGTAATTATTGAAAACTGTCACTACTCAACCAAGCAGCTTATTCAGTTCAGACTGAAGATGAGTAGTAAACTTGTGAAACATGTTGAATAATTACTCAGCAAGGCCAATTGCTCTAGATTTACTTCTACTAGATATAGATTTCTAAAAGATAAACTAACTGTGTAAGTGTATACATTTATCATCTTGTTGAAGAGAGGACTTTTAATACATTGGGCCGGATTCAAATTAATGAGAATATTTTATTTTATGGTTTATCACGTGAAAATGTATAAGCAAGATTCAATTTCAGAAGAAAGAAACTTCATGATTCAGTTCCCCCTTTCCCCCATAGAATTCAATAGAGTTTTCATGTGATAAACAGTGAGTTAAATATTTATCATTGAATTGCTTCTTGCTCTATGGGACAATCTGAAATTGAATAAGGAGATAAAAGTCTCTCATCTAATGGAATCTGGTGTATTATTTTTAAAACGATAATCAACATTAATTTGGTTGTGTCCCAAAGTTCACATCAATAAGAATATAATAATATAATAATAGAGACATGTTGTTTCAGCTGTGCCCACCTTCTACTTAACTGTGTACCTCTAGATGCCCATTTTTGCACCAAGTTACATATACAGATACAAAAAAGTACACTATGTACACCTCTAGGCTTTAAACAGAATTAACACCAAGTACCTTGGTCCAAGCAAGTGCAAGCCACAGGCTTATATATAATGAAAAAAAACAGAGAGAAGGAAAACACGTTCTCTAAGTCTGCTTTACCAAAATGCTATGAGTTAATTGACTTTGGATAAAACTGCTTAGTGAAATGCACGTCAGGGCAACAACCTGCAAAATAGGATTTTAACCTTGATCTTTTACTTGTGTGAGACGCTGAGGTATTTCTCACTGGTGTATGGTAGGCATCTATTAAGTTATTTCACTGGCCATTTTCTAATCAGTTTGAATCTGTATTTTCAAAGGTACCATAGGTTTGTGTTTTTTTAGGCAAGCTAGCCCTCCTCATTTTCTATTCCTCTCCACAGCCCTCCACACCAGATTCCAGCCCTATACCTGAGCATACAAAAATTGCTTTCTCAGTGTTCTTCATCCCTACCTTTAATAATATTTGCCCATATTTATAATAAGTATTGCCCATATTAAATATGGGTACTTAAGACTATACTGTTTCCTTTCTCTACAATAATTAATTATTACAGAAAAATAAGGACTTCTACCATGTCTTTTAATTGTTTAAAAAAATTAATCTAAGTACATTTTACAATTAAAAACGAAGTCATTTGTCCTACGTTGACTTGCAGCTGCAGTTATAATCTTGGGAAATGCTATTTTATCCTTGTGTATAATAAATTCATTTTATGCCTTTAACTTTATTATATAACTTAGCCAAAACATTGCACAAATTGATAATTTAAATAATATACTGTCTCAAAAATTAAAGCGTTGTACAGGATGTAGAATGCATTATAAAGCAATTGGCTTTCATTGTATCATTGGGACTACTTTGCAGAGCACGCAGCTGTTTTGTAGCATGAGAAAACGCAAAGTCCGTCATACACCCTTCAATAATTGCTGAAATTGTGAAATCATTCCATGACTAATCTTCGACTGCTGAATAGTTTTGTGCTGCTTAAAGCTATGATTTTTATTATTCAACAACTGAGAGACGTTTTATTGCAATGCCTCACTAAGTTTAATTGTTTTCTAAAGAGATATAAAGTATGTGGAAATTTTGAAAGCATAGCGTTTTTAACAATTGAACATACATCAAAAACTGCATTAGGAATGCAACTTGTTAGGCATGGGTTGTATTTAAGGTTATGTTCTGCGAATTAGACCATTGGTCACAGCATCTTTGTGCTACTAAACACTTTCCACATTTATCTTTTCAGCATAAGGGTTGGCAGGAAAATATTTGAGACTCAAAAGAATAATGATGATTTCGCTATATAAAAATAATTTACTATCTACATTTAAAGATATAATTTCAAAATTTAAGGGATGCTGGCACATTCTAGATTTTAAATGGAACCTCTTTCCTTTCCCGACCCCATTATAGTGTTATAAGCAACAACATTTAATCTGAGTAGTGTCTCAGGAGTGATATCAGGCTTGCATGGGTAGGGCGAAGATTCACATATTTTGGAGAACAAAACTAAACAGTGGCCCAGAACCCTGCAACCCCAACAAAACACCTTAGACTTGCCAGACGAAAATTTTCTGTTTTACATGTAGATTGTTACTATGGAGAAAGACATAAACCCCTATATGGCAAACACCACAAAGTGACACATATATGGCCAAGTTTACTGAATGAAAAACACCTATAACCCCCCAAAACAATAAATGCCTTGTCCCTCTGATACACAGTAGTAAGTGGATTTTTGGGTGGTTGTCTTATAAAATATGTGTTACATGTGCATGATTATGCTGCATATATACCCTTTCCATATAGTTGTCGTATGGATGACATAATGACAGGATGAGTAAACATTTGAAAATGAAAAATATAAATGTATAGAGCTATACATACTACCAGTAATTTTTACAGCAGTGACTATAAGTATATAACATTCCTAATGGAGAAGTTTTTAGTCCCCTCCCTGGTGAACCTAGATGCTATGTATCAATTCAGGAATCGGGAGTCCATACAGCTATTTAACCAGGCCGAAGGGATCCGCCCCAGTTCCAAAGGCAATCAAACTACAAAAAGGTTTATATCAAAAACGATATAAGTCCCAAGGCCTCTTAGAGTAAAAACAGAAATAATTTATTGATATTCACATTTAAAAAAGTATCCAGTACATACCACCCCACATATCCCATCCTATGACTAAGCGCCGGAGGGTGCGAAACGCGTAAGGTGGGATATGTGGGGTGGTATGTACTGGATACTTTTTTAAATGTGAATATCAATAAATTATTTCTGTTCTTACTCTAAGAGGCCTTGGGACTTATATCGTTTTTGATATAAACCTTTTTGAACCTAGATGCTACCCCTTTTACCCAGAGCTAGTGCACCTCTTCTTAAAAAAAAACCCATTGGTTTTAATGATACAGTGTATTGTGCTTGGGTACCAGTTAAATATTGTATAATTAGATGTATACTTTGTCTACCTTTAACTTCAGGAACAATTGGGGGCAGATTTATCAAGGGTCGAAGTGAATTCGAGGGAATTTTTGAAGGAAACAATTCGAAATTCGAAGTAATTTTTTGAATACGTCAACCATCAAATAGGATACTTCAACTTCGGATTTACTTTGTAAAAATCGTTCGACTATTCGATAATCGAAGTACTGTCTCTTTAAAAAAACTTTGACTGCAGAATAGCCAAATTCTATGAATAAAAGTTCGAATTCGATATTCGAAGTATTTTAATTTGATGGTCGAATTCCGAAGTATTTTTAACTTCGAAATTCGACCCTTGATAAATCTGCCCCTTAGTATTGCTGAAATTAGTTTTGATCTCATGTAGCCGGCAACTGCATTGGTATGATTTAACACCTGTGTTAGTAAATGAGTCCTTAAGAGTAGGAGGATACTGACATATTAGGAGTCGCTTATCTTTCCAGTAATCAAGAAGTATTGCGGCCTTTATGAAGAATAAAGCTTCCGTGGTTGTTTACTTTTTTCATTCATTCATCCAATTACTATACAACATGAAAACTATAAGCAATATCAATAGCATTGCAACTGATGGAACTGCTGAACAGGGCAATGAATGTAACTTTGAGAGTTTTATCAGTTTTCATGAGTCCTGATTTTATTCTGGCATTGTTAGATCTATCAGATTTAGACTTGCATCTTGATTTGTTGATCTTGTTCCTTTCTGTTTATAGTGCAATAATAATAAGAATAATAATGTGTACCAATCCTAGCCATGGCTCCTTTGGACTCCACCACTATAACTAACAACAAAAATTGGTCAGGAATTTACCAAAGTGTATTAAAGACTATAATGACCTTCTAAATAAATTGAATAACTTGATCTTCTAAATAGATTAAATAACTTCACTACTCTTGTAGGGGATATTATCTAATGCAGCTGACACAGTGAGGGTTATTTACTTAAATCCGAATTTACCTCATTTTTTAAATTAAAAAACCACGAACAAACTATGATACCCGATTTGACCTTATTTATTTTTAAAAAGCTTGATTTAATTGGTTTGGGTACAAACTCAATAAAAAACCTGCATCTCTATATTTTTTGGGGCATTTTCCTGAAAAGCCTGAATTTTTCAGATTTTTGCCCGAAAAACCCAACCTTTTCGGGCTAATTCCAGCACATACCTCAACAACTTCAAAATAGGATAGGGACCTCTGCCATTGGCTTATACACAACCTCTGCAGATCTGAGATGGTGGACTTTCGGATTTCGGACTTAAATAAATTTCAAAAAAATTGAGTTTTGCCCCAAAAAGCCAGACCTTTAGGAAAGGGGGGTGGTGGGTCATGATAACAGCTCTAGAGCATTAGAGGATCTTTTCTGTCTTCATTATGACTCATTGGACATTTGTTTTAAAAAGTGGCCACTTCAAACATTTTCACCAACATTACTATTAAAGACGTCCATACGACTTTTAGGTACCCGTCCTATTTAAATTAACATAAGCACAAGCGTACTAGTGAAGTTTCGATAGCTAGAAATGAACGCTAGCAAAAATTCCCTTTAAAAATTTGCCAGCATTTGGCTACTAAGATGCAATTTTGCATTTTAAGGAATTAGTGTAGTGAGCAATGAATTTGCTCCTGGCGAAGTGGTGCAGAGTGTGGTGAAGCGGTCGCTGGTGAAAATTTGCCGCTATGGCTTAACTCATGTACTACTTTTCTTAAAGGAATTGTTCAGTGTAAAAATAAAAACTGGGTAAATAGATAGGCTGTGCAAAATAAATAATGTTTCTAATATAGTTAGTTAGCCAAAAATGTAATGTATAAAGGCTGGAGTAATTTGATGTATAACAAGTCAGTCAGGACTCTACTTCCTGCTTTTCAGCTCTCTTGGTTTACACAGACTGGTAACCGTGGTTACCAGGCAGTAACCAATCAGAGATGTGAGGGGGGGGGGCACATAGGTCATATCTGTTGCTTTTGAATCTGAGCTGAATGCTGAGGATCAATTACAAACTCACTGAACAGAAATGTACCATGTGGCCCCCCTTCAAGTCGCTGACTAACTCAGAGTTATAGAGCTGATAAGCAGGAAGTTGGATTCTGGCTGTTTTATTAGACATCTGTTCACTCCAGCCTTTATATATTACATTTTTGGCTAACTAACTATATTAGAAACATTTTTTATTTTGCACAGCCTATCTATTTACCCAGTTTTTATTTTCACACTGAACTGTTCCTTTAACAATATTACAAGACGAACAATCCTAAACAACACACAATGCTTAATCTACTATAGATAATAAAATAATTAAAAACTGTTGCAGTTCTGTTATTAAAGGGCTACGCATATACCCCCCTTCAAGTGAGGCTGAAATCACATTGAAAATATATATGTGTATCATTACATGATGCACATCATTAAAATGTCATTGCAGAATGGTTTATGTGGGAAAACCCACATGTCTGGTTAATATACACATTAAATAACACAAAAACAATATTTCTAATTTTAAGAAGGACTCCTACATGGATACCCCAGTATGTAGACACTTCTTTGTGAATAAACACAGCATTTGCCAGCTTAAATTGAAAATTTTAAAACTTGTATAGAAGCCAAAAAGTGGGGTGATTGGAATACATTACTGTTACAAAGGGAGGCCAGGTGAATTCGAAGGCTTGATTGCATCTAAAGGTATGAATAAACACTACAGCTTACTTTGTTTCTTGTAGTTATGACCATTATGTTATTTTTTGCAGGCAATTATATATTGAGCTAGTCTTGGGGAACACAGATCTCCTGCCATAAATTCTGTATTGGTGAGACACCCATTACAGGAGATAAGCTATTAAATGCGTGCTGGCATTTACATTATAAGTTTACTATGTATACCAATTGATGATGTAAATATGATTTGATTAATAAAATGTAACACTGATTAGCCTGCCTACATGGTCATGTAAGGAATCTATGACCCTGGATAGACCCCAATGGGCGGTTTCTTGATTCCAGTATGGCTAGGTGTATACAATGGCCCTTTAGAGTGTGCTTATTGGACACTGGAACTTTTTGTGGACATTTTCTAAAAGGACTTTGGACTCACATAATGAAATGAATTAACTTTGGATTCTGAAACAATTAAATATTTATGAATACACGGTGGTTTCGAATCAACAATTGATGCATAGTTACTTTAATTGTTTCCTTATTTAATGCTCAATCACAATGCTGCGTGTGTAGTGGGTCAAAGTTCAGATTGGCCTTAAAAGGATCATGGGTTATGGTGTTTGTACACTTGACAATAGTTATTGACCTAAAACATGTAGCGTAACCATTACGTTGAATATATTCACTGAATATATTCAACGTATTTTTCCTTTCATTTGGAAATTTGCAGACAACTTTTCCAAATGGGGCTAATTTGCTAAAACGGGCGCTAACATTTGTGGGATACCCTTAGCAACTGGCCAGGTCTTTTTTTAACTGGTAGTAGACTGATTATTAGGTGCTAAATTGCATGTTAGTAAATAAGTTCCATTTTGTTTTGCTTATGCCTGCCTATTTCAAGGCCGTCTATAGATACAAGATTCAAAATCTTCTCAGTTTCTCAGTACTGATTACATGGGTGGAACACTGTCTCTAAAGTTTAATTACTAAAAAAATTATTCAAGCATAATAGGAAGGTGCAATAAGGTTAATTCCCATGTGTTTCTAAACCTGCAGGCATGTTATAAATTAATACTTAAAACTAATATCATGTTATTATGTTAACAGGTACCTTTACATAAATTATTAGGAAAATCAGTATATCCTCAAGCCAAGACTTTTAACAAGAATTTCTTTTTATGCATTGATATTTATGTAATTTTATTCTGAGGCACATTTGCTGCAGGGCTGATTTATTATTTATCAGTATTTTTACAGAGTAGTAATGATGGTTAAAATATCATAGAGTAGTAATGATGGTAATATCACCGGCTTCATTATGTGTGGCTATATAATAGCTGAGCTTTTTCACTAGTGAATTGTGTTTTTTGCCTTTACGTAAAGGGGGCAGATTCACAAGGGCGAAGTGACTAACGCTGGCGCAAATTCACCAGCGTTACATCATGTAATAACTTCGCCAATTCACTAATGGGCGCTGGCGTAAATTCGCTGGCGAAGTAGACCTACTCTAGCGATACTTTGCACCCTTACGCCAGGCGAAGTTGCGCTATGGCGAATGGGACGTAACTACGCTAATCCACTAACTTGCGCATTTTACTGAACGTTACCTCTTGCACCAGACTTGCCTTCACCACCTCAGACCAGACGAAGTGCAATAGAGTAGATAGGGATTGCTTCAAAAATATTTGAAATTTTTTCTAAGTCCCAAAAAACGCTGGCGTTTTTTCCTTTTTTAAGGGTGATAGGCTGAAAAAGATCGTAAATTTTTTGGGGGGGTACCCTCCTTCCTCCCTACATTTCCTAACATATGGCACCAAAATTATACAGTGGGCACATGTGTAGGGCAAAATAACAACTCTATTTTATTTTATGAAGCTTTCCCAGGCTTGTGTAGTGTAATGTATTTGCTGCTAAATATCCGTCCATTCAACTTTAACTTGGCGCTGTATGCAAATTTCGCTGCTTAGTGAATTTGCCCCAATGTCCCTAGAAATGTGCTTAGTTTTTTAATAAATTTGCCACTTTATGTCCTAATCACATGCAACATTTTGAATGTTACCATGGCACCATTTTCCTCATGTTAATCATCTAGTTGCCATTCTCTGATTTAAATATGCATATGTGATATATATATATATATATATATATATATATATATATATAAAATAAAACTCCTTTGTTTGAATAGTATGCACGGTCCCCCTGTATGGTCAATAGGCACAAACAGCATGGAATTGAACAGCTCACAGCATTGATCAGATACATTCTTTAACATTAAACAATCTCATCATGTTTCCATAAAGAGATTAAGCCTAATTTCTAAACATTGGTTCCACAAGCCCAGTAACCGCAAACCAAATAAATAAACACAAAGGATCCCACATAAACCAAAAGAAACATGTAACATTACAATAACGACAAGGGGCGTCAGCCCTCCAAACCAGCAATTGCATTACATTAGATAAGTTACAATCATCTTTATATCAATCTTAATTACCCAGCTGCTTGTGACTAGTGACGGGCGAATTTATTCGGCAGATGCGAAATTGCAGCGAATTTCCGCGTTTCGCTGATGACGAATAAATTTGCGAATTTGCCACGAAAATTCACCGGCGTCAAAAAGTCATGTTTCAAGAATTTTTTGCCCGTTTCATGAATTTCGTGGTGAAGCAAAACAGGAGAAATTCTCCCATCACTACTTGTGACCCTTTTTTTATTCTCATAACTATGCCATGTATTTGCAAAATATTTTTTAAAAATAGGGTGCCTTACCACCAAAGATGAATGCCTGACTTCTCAGGCTTTTATCTTCATCTATACCTCATACATTTTTTTCAAGCCCTCCTGTAGTCCTATATTAAATAAATCAAGACCAATTTTATTTAAATGCACCCCATTAGGTCTTAATAAAATTCACTTGAAATGCATTGCTTTTATGTCAGGTTACTAGTTACTTTCCTTTTCTTTATTATCTTTTGTTCTATCTAAAGCTTCATGTGACCTAGAATTCCTCCATTTCTTTCTTGGAATAATTTCTAACTATATCAAGAATGGTCAACAATAATTCCCATATATCACTATTCATATCCCTAATTAGGTTCTTTGTTGGATATGCTCCAAAATTATTAACACCTACATGAATTAATATTATATAAGGGAAAATGGGCAGAACTAACTATATTCCAAATACATGGTATCACTCGATCCCATGGCAGCTTGGGGCCATAAACATTGGTGCAAAATGGCATATGGGATAGTGGATGGGATATGGTTAAAAGGTGATAGTTCACCTGTGTTAAACTCTTAGGGGGAAAATGTAGCAATTGTCAGAAAAATACTGCAGGATGTCATACTCAAGTGGGGGTAATAAATCGGACTCCTCAGATGAGCTTTCCTGCTGAAAGCGAACGGCTGTGAGCCGTCTGGGAGAAGCATGGCACACATGGAGAGAGGAACTGCAGAGAGAGAGCCATCCATTTAATAGATGCTGGAGTGGATACAGAGGGAGACTGGCCTGAAGAAATAAAGAAGGCTGTTCAACTTTTACAGGGTAAAATAAACAACAGCGTGGAATCTTCAGAGAAAGCAGCAAGCTCTGAGCTCATGGAGGAAGCTGTTATCAATCCGGGAAAGAGGAGAAAGGCAGCGGCTGCAGCAGCACCTACATCTTTTAAAAAGGCACTCCGGATGACAGCAACAGGCCAACGTAGAACAGATTTCTGTTGGTTCGCGCCTCTCCCAACGCAGCACATGGCCGTCAATGGCCAGCAGGTGGACTTCCCGCCAATACCTCTTCCTCCTCCTGCACTAACCCACATAGTGCTGTATTAAAGCCCTTGGCACCTGAGCCAAGCTTGGAGCTGCAGTCAGAGGTTGTTCTCCAACCCCCTCCCCTTTTCATTTCTCCTCTAGGGGCAGATAATGCAGGCATTACATCCACCGTGGGTCACACTGCAGCCTGCTCACGCAAAGGGGGTTATTTATCAAAGTCCGAATTTATCTCAATATTTTCTGCTACAAACTCCGATCAAATCCACTCGGGTTTTTTATGCTTATTTATTATTAAATTTTCCCAAAAATTTTCTTTGCGGGAAAAAAATCCGATTTTCACGATTTTTTTGGATTCTTTTCATCCGATTTTCATGAATTTCAAGATTTTTTCGGAATTTTCATCCGAAAACTCAGAAAACATTGGGGTATTGCACGAAACCCAGCGCACATCAAAAAATCATTGGGACTTCTCCCATTGACTTATATGCAACCTCGACAGGTTTGAGATGCCGGATGTTTAGATTCTGACTTTTCCATCCTTGGGGTTTAAAAATCGTGATTTTTTAAAAGTCTGATTTATAAAAAAAATTTTTGCATTTGGAGTTTAGTAAATAACCCTCCTAGGTTCTGCTTCAGCCTGCGCAATGCACCCGAGCACAGTAGCAGCCCTGTGTCAACAGGGACTTTACAGCTGCAGGAACCAGGAGCAGCCATCCACATCTACAGAGTCCAGCCAGAGACTAGAGCCTCAATTTCTAAAAGAGCTGGGTAAGTTATGCCAGCTAGTCCCGAAATTAAAGGATTTCACTAATGTAAATTTACCTAAAACATCTGGTGTGGCTGTAAGGCAATCTAGCATGGGTGTTCTGCTTTTTCTGATGCTTTAGTTTGTTACACAACCACATTAAGCTTGCATTTAGCAGCAGCTGTAAAAGAAAAAATAGTAAAATATGTAGATTTACTTTCACTGTTACCAACACATAAAGAATTCTTAAAAAATGATAAAAAGGGTGAAACTGAAGAGGACTGGAGAAGACATTCTTGAATTGGCTTCAAGCCTTTTGAATTTATAGTAACATTACATGTGCAGAACATCCACAGGTAGCTCCTGGACTTTATAAACATTTAGAAATTATATTAGAAGTGTACAAGAGTTATGGTGGCATTGCTTGATACACATATGATAAGAAATTCCGACAATTGATGTCAGTTCTCAATATCAGTTACTAAGTCCCTAAAATGGGGTACAAAAGATATAGATCTGTGGATGGGGGTGCTCATTTCCAAGCCACAATATCACTGGACACAAAAAACAGGTCAAGGGGCGTCAAGTCAAAACAGAGCAACTTGCTGTTGGGCATTCAATGAAAATACTGTATATGCAGATTTCGTGACCACTGTAGATACAAGCACGAATGTAGCACCTGCTCAGGTCAGCACACAGCCTTTAGGTGCATTAAAGCAGAAGGAAATGCTAAAATTAAGAAAATTTTATCAGAAAGGTCTATATAAATACACAAAGTAATGCTGAGTCTGAACACATGGGCTTCTGTATCAGACTTCCTGTTTTCGGCATAAACCTCCAGGGCAGGGCTTGAGCATGCTCAGTTTGTTCCTCTCCCCCTCCCTCCTCCCATCACTGCTGTAATCTGAGCTCAGAGCTGTAAGTGAGCAGGGAGAGACTCAGGCAGGAAGTGATGTCACACCAAGCTTCTATCCTAAACAAACATAGACAGTGTCTAGAGCTGTTTACTCAGGTAGGGTAAAGCATTCTGCAGAATAAATATAGAGTTCTAGCTTGCACTATTGTGGCTAATCTGTTAGTTTTCCTTCTCCTTAAAGTGCTTCATGCCCACAGCTAGCAAAGGAAATATCAAATATCAAAGAAAAAAGTGCAAAAGGTGACAACACCAGTGAAAGAGCAGGAAATGTTGCCATTCTTAAAACTGTACTCAAACCAACAGATGGCCATGTCAATAATTGAAGGTTTTAAAGAGGGTTTTATCATCCCCATTTCAGACATTTACACTAATTATTTTATTTGCGACAATTTGAAGTCAGTGTACAAATAACCGGGAGTAGTAGAAGAAAAACTTAAAAAGGAAAAACTATTTGACAGGATAGATGGTCCTTTTAATGAGCCACCTTTTGATTATTTGAAAATCTGCCCTCTAGTTGTAGTTCCAAAAATGGAGCCCAATACATTTAGATTGATACATCACCTCAGTGTGCTCAGTCTCATGTGCTCAGTCTCATATACACCATTTGATGCAGCAATAAGTTTAGTCAGACAATGTGGACTGAGGTCTCTATTAGCTAAAGCGAATATTCAATCAGCCTTTAGTTTGTTACCCATACATACAAATTGTTATATGTTAGGTTTTCATTTCAATGGGTATTACTATTTTGATAAATTTTTGCCCATGATTTGTGCAATTTCATGTCACTATTTTGAAGCTTTTTCGAGCTTTGTGGAATGGTGTTGTTTATTACTAGTTCTAATTTGACTTTACACTACTTGAATGATTTTTTATTCATTGGCCCTGAAGGGACTTCCACGTGTGACATGTTGAACGCATTCATATTAATAGCGGAAAAATTTGGGATCCCACTAACAGAAGGCAAAACAGTTTCTCCAACTCAAAAAATAATTTTTTTAGGAATTGAAATTGATACAGTCAAGATGCAGTTCAGGTTACCCCAAGAGAAACTTTTGAAATTAAGATATTTAATCACAATAATCCGATTAGCGATGAAGTTTAAAAGAAATTCAATCACTAATTGGTCATTTCAATTTTGCTACACGGATTATTCCCACGGGAAGGGTCTTTAATAGAGGGTTACTAGCACTCACTAAGGGAAACACTAATCAAAAATGGCATATTAGAATTTCCAGAGACTGAAGCGAATCCTATCCAGTGCGCCTTCTGGCGCATGCTTGATGTAGCTGCACACAGGATTCGCGCCTTGTGGCGTACGCTTGATGACGATTACCTGCTTGCACACAGGATTCTTCTCAGGTCCGGATTCCCCTTCCGTGTTCGTCACTCCCACGAGGCAGCTACGCGAGATGTGCTGTCCTATGGGAAGCTGTTGCTAACCTGCTAGGCTGCATTCTCCCACCCCGCCCCTCCCCTGTGATAGCTGCTGTGTCCTCTGCCGCTCTGCTCTTTTTTCACAGCGTGGGCAGCGTGGGAGAAGAGCAGGTCAAGTGCATGCATAGGAATGGAATGTGCCTAGCTGCTTTAACCCTGTAAGTACGTCTGCAGGACAGTTTGGGGTTACTATCACAAGTGCAATATGGTGTCTCTGTCTGTAACCACCAAGCACTTTTAGGTGTTTACAGAAATTTTTTTTATGACATAGTGCGTCACAGTATATAATGTGAAGGCAAGTGGCAACCCTATACTACAAATAAGTCCAAGAACTGTGTATAATCATGCCTTAAAGTGGACCTGTCACCCAGACACAAAAATCTGTATAATAAAAGTCCTTTTCAAATTAAACATGAAATCCAATTTCTACTTTTTATTAAAGCATTCATAGCTGTTGTAAGCTTATTTGAAAATCTCAGATGTCAATCAAATATTGTCTGCCCCTCCTCTATGCCATGGGCATAGAGGCGGGGCAGACAATTACTTTCACTTTCCATTCAGCACTTTCTAAATGTCACTGCTCTCCACACATTCCCCCATTCTCTTCACCATTTAATTGTGTAACCAGGGCATGGGAATGGACATCGGGTCCCCCATTCTGGTGCACAAACAAGATTCTGAGATGATGCAAGGATTTCCTTAAAAACAGTGTCCACAAAATGGCTGCTGCCTGCTTGCTATCATTTTGAATTCCCAGACTGAAGGAAACACGATTCAAATAATTTATACAGTGTAATTAAAGTTCATTTAGCTTGACTAATGTGATAAAATAGGATTTTGAATAATTTTTTTGGGTGACGGGTCCCCTTTAAACTCTATATAATGTGGGGGGCTTGTAGTTGTACTTTTTTAATCTATTTTATTTTTTATATTATATTTATTGGTTTCTCGAATTGCTTATGTATGTATATATTGGAATAGGAGGAATCAATTGGATATTACAGTGATGGTGAATGAATTTACACATCATCATTAATCATTTATATTTATTTTTTTAATAATTTTTATACATTAAAAAAAAAATATTAAATCAGAATAATGGCAGAAAAGTGGCAGGTAGGATGTGGTGATTCAGTAGTGTACAGGGGCAAAGGGTGCCCAAATGGAACTGCATGCAAAGCATATGCCAATATGCTATATATAAAATATTTATCATTATTGTGAATGTGTTTGTTTTTGTAATAGTCAGAAAGAAATCCATGCTACTCAGTGCAGTCTGAGTTGTTCCTGTGCTGATATTTGGCTTCACCTCCATTAACACTAGACCATCTATGGCAGTGATCCCCAACCAGTAGCTCGTGAGCAACATGTTGCTCTCCAACCCCTTGGATGTTGCTCCCAGTGGCATCAAAGCAGGTGCTTATGTTTGGCTTGGAGGCAAGTTCTGGTTGTATAAAAACCAGGTGCACTGCCAAACAGAGCCTCAATGTAGGTTGAAAATCCACATAGGGGCTAGCAAATGGCCAATCACAGCACTTATTTGGCAGCCCAAGAACATTTTTCATGCTAATGTTGCTCCCCAACTCCTTTTACTTCTGAATGTTGCTCACGGGTTCAAAAGGTTGGGGATCCCTGATCTATGGCCATAAGTTTGGCCGGTGCAGATCCTCATTATCAGTGGCAGACAGTGCACATCATCAACATCATTCATCCTCACTCAATGTAAGGTAAGTAAGGGAAACAAATGTTGATGTTCTTCTTTGTCAAATGAATCATGATATCATCATCAGTCATATTAGTCTAGTATTACTAGTATAGTGTAGAGCAGGAGTGCCTGCCCATGCCCATACTTTACTTACTTACTATACTAATGCAAGGTACTATAAACACTCACAGTAAAAATTAAACATTCTTTATATAACCTTAATGTTATGTAACATCTGAAAAGCAAGAAGAAACAGGACAGGAGGGTGATTTAGTCAAGCTGTTTGCACTTTGTTGACAGTGTCTTCACTGTCTTGACTCTTCTTGAGATCTACTGTACTGTGATCACCAGCTAAAGGTCTACTGATGATGATAGATCCCTTTTACCTTTTGGACACCCCTTGTGTAGACTAGTAATAGTCATGAGAAGCCATAAGTAGGTGAAACACATTCACATTTGCATACTACTATGAACACTCAGGGTAGAGCTAGAGTACCATTTTTTTTTACTATGGCAGCCCCTTCAAGTTATATAGTACTGGGTTTTTTTTTGGTCCAAATCCAAAGTGAATGATATTGTTGATGGAGGAGGCAGCCTGGCGGTCATTGACAGTTTTGAGACTGAGATTTTTTTTATTGTGTTGTGTGTTACCTGCAGGCTATAGCAGCAAGTCCAGCTAATGGAAAAATCTCAAAAAACGGTCCAGTCTGGAAACATTTCACAGTGAAAGAGGGAGATTCAACAAAAGCAAAATGTAGTATTTGCTCTGTAGAATTATCTCGAGGTGGCAAGGAAGCAAAACAATATACCACATTGCCACTGTTAAAACATCTACATGTGAGGCATTCAGCAGAATATAAAAACATTCTATGTTTTGCTCCAGGTACCAATATCACCTCTACAATGACTGGCAGCACATCTGCAGAGGTTTCCAGTACTATATCTCCAAGTCCACCAGAACACAGCCAGAAATCCACTTGTGTCCACACTGCCAACCTAAAGCAAGCAACAATTAACCAGTTAACAAAACCGAAAACATCAGTGGGCATCTGATAACCCTCATGCAGTTAAAATTCACACTGCTATTGGAAAGATGATGGCAGTAGATCTGCAGCCTTACTCAATTGTTGAGGATGCTGGATTTACTGAACTGCTAAATCTCCTAGAACCAAAGTACAAAATTCCATCCCGTCTTTTCTCTGATAAAGTTATACCTGACATGAATGATAAGATGATAAGGCAAGTTAGACATGCAGTTGACAGAGCAAATGCCATAGCTTTCACATGTGACACATGGATATCAGAGTACACTATCCAATCATATATTAGTTTGACAGCACATTGGATTGATGTTGAATTCAGTCACAGAATTGCAGTTTTGCAGTGTAAAGCTTTTAATACCAGGCACACTGGCAAGCAAATTGCAGATTCTGTACTAGAAACCATGAAAACATGGGACATTCCCACAAGAGGAGGAAACTTGATTGTGTGCGAGGGGCCAATGAAGCAGGACGTCGGGGAAACCAAACTTGACTTGAAGTAAAACGTTGAATCTTTATTAACTCACATTCCCACAAGAAAATGCCATACTATTGTTTGAGACAATGCCGCTAACATGGTTAAAGCCATGTCCGAAGCTCAGCTTCCTAGCATTGGGTGTTTTGCTCACACACTCCAACTCAGTATCCATGACAGTCTTTTTTCACAGCGCAGTGTATCTGATATGATAGCAGTGTGCATAAAAACAGTTGGTCATTTTAAGCACTCATCAAGTGCAAAGATTTACTAAGTTGCAGTCAGAGTTAGGCCTTCCAAATCATAACCTTATTCAAGATGTTGCTACTAGATGGAATTCTTCCTACTTGATGATGCAGAGATTAATGGAACAAAAACATGCAGTTAACTTGTATATTTCAGAGACAGACAACATGCAGCATATTCATGCACATCAATGGACTCTCATGGAAACAGTTATAGGTATACTACAGCCATTTGAAAAGTGAGAGATAAGTGCTGAAAATGCTTGTATATCCATTATCTTACCAGCTGTGGCAATGCTAAAGCGTTACATAAGCACAGATGTAGTAGATGATGGTATCAAGCATATGAAAAATCTTATGCTATCATCCATTCAGTCAAGGTTCCAGGGTCTAGAAGAGAATAGTCTCTTAGTTGTTGCTACTGCATTAGAACCCAGATTTAAATTAAAACTTTGCACAGCAGAAACACAGAGGTGTAAAGCAAAATGATTAGTTCAAGAGGCTGTTGCAAATGTACTTAATGCTGACCCAGCCTTAACAATTGAAGATGACAGTGATCATCCTCAGTATGATACAAGCAGTTAATGTGATCATGATAGTGGTGAATGTGATGGTGGTCCTTCTCAAAGCCTTAAGAAAAACTCTAAGCAAAGTTCAACACCAAGTAGAGTAGAAAGAGAGAGGTCCATCGCCTTCCAAAAAGTGCAAAGGCATTTGGAATAATTGGGAGGAGTTGTTTGGCAACAAAAATAATCAACCTACGCCCACTTATACAGTTGAAAAGGAAATAAATGCTTTCTTTCTAGATCCAAATATTGGTCGCTCAGAAGATCCTGTTCTGTGGTGGAAAAGAAATAGAATTGTCTTCCCAAATTTAGCAAAAACTGCCCAGATGTATCTCTGCCCCACACCTACATCAGTTCAAAGTGAAAAGCTTTTTAGTACAGCTGGGGATGTTTGTTCTCATAGTCGTTCTAGACTTTCTCCTCAAAATGCTGAACAGCTTATTTTCCTGAAAGCAAATGTCCTGTTTATGAGTATGACATAGACTATACTATACCTGACTGCTAATGCAATGCTTCTGCTGTAATAACTATATGATCACTTGACTGATAGAGATAGTTGAACCTGCAAAAGTGACTGTTTTTCATATTTCAACAATCAACCCTTGTTCTTTGTGTTACATTGCACTGCTTCTAAGTCATTGAAGGGGAGCAAGTTAACTTGGGATACAGTCATGGGAAAACGTTTTTCTTCAAAACCAATCAGTTAATAGAGCTGCTCCAGCAGAGCAGACTACTATATTGAAATCTGACATGAGGCTAGACATATTGTCAGTTACCCAGCTGCCCCCAGTCATGTGACTTGTGCTCTAAAAAACTTCAGTCACTCTTCTTTTACTTCTGTACTGCAAGTTGGAGGGATATCACACCGCTCCCTTTCCCCCTGAGTAGCCTAATAGAACTTAGTGGGAAAAAAGGGGGGTCATCTCGCACACCCTGGCCGTCCGAATCTAGTGTAACCTGGTGCTCGATAAAGGAGGTATTGGCAGCCTCCACGACAGACGGAGAAGTAGAAACTCCCCGGCACAACAGGATATTTCTAGCAGGGAAACCCTTGTTTGTTTAATTGCGGATGCAACGTTTCGGGGCGTAACCCCCATGCTTGACAAAGGGGTTAGCCCTGAAACGTTGCATCCTCAATTAAACGAACAAGGGTTTCCCTGCTAGAAATATCCTGTTGTGCCGGTGATTTTCTACTTCTCCGCCTAATAGAACTTAACCATGGGAAGGTAACCAGATAGCAGCTCCCGACCCTAACCTTACCTAACACAAGGTAACAGCTCCCTGGTAGATTAAAACAACTAAACAAGTCCCACTGATACACATTCAGTTACATATTAAGTAGGAGAAACAAGTAGTTCCATCCTTAAGTGTTGGCACAAGTCATGACTGGGGGGACTGGGGAAACTGACAATATATTGTCTAGCCCCATGTCAGATTTCAAAATAAAAAAATCTGTTAGCTCTTTTGAGAAATGGATTTCAGTGCACAATTCTGCTGGAGCAGCACTATTAACTGATGTGTTTGTATTTGTAATAAAAACGTGTTTTTCCATGACAGTATCCCTTAACTCTACCAGGAGTTATAGTATTTGAGTTGTACTTGTTTTAGTTCACTTTATGCTGCTGTTTTGCTGAATTGTAGTCTTTTCTTGTGGCACTGCTGGCTCTCACTTACTCACAAGTCTCACTAGAAATGATGATGATGTTGATGTGCAGTGTGCACATAAAAAATTCACATGAGGGCCTATCAGAATCATATAAGCTTTACTTACTATGGGGCAGAGAACAAGCAGTGGGTCTACTTTTCATTTTATGTATGCAATGCATTGCTTAAGTTCTTGTAAAGTATTATGTATGTATGTATATGTACATTTTATTGTGCTAAACTCAACACTGTGACTATATAAGTAATAAGTTTGTTCATAATTTCATATTATGCTATGCTTTGTTGTATTAAGTGCAAATGTATATATCATATGGCATATACAATTATACAGTCTCTGTAAAGTCTGCCTTTGGATGAGACTACTTCAACTTTCTCAAAATAAAAATGACTGCAGCAAGACCAAGTTTAATAAAAAGCAACAGTACAAAATCGAACTCTTTCCTTTTTCTTTTCTTTATTAAAGTATAGAATAGAATATGAAAAATTAATTAAGATTCAAATTCAGTAACGGTCATCTTCTATACATACATTATTACATTTATTTTGGCAATTAAAAAGTGTTTACCATGTTTTACAATCATTGTATGGGCTGTAGGCAATAGCCCTAAGTTACATATGTTGTTCCAATTGCTACTGTAGCTTTGGTAAATGTTTTACTATCTATTCAATAGGATTCGGTTTGGGATTCGGCTGAATCCAAAATAGTGGATTCGGTGCATCCCTACTTTATACACTGGGCTGTGAAAAGAGCATAGAGCAGAACTTACAAAGAAAACCTTGAATTCAACCAAGACAAAAAAATGATAAGATGGTTAGGCATCAGGGGAGCCAGATGGGCAGATCTACATAATCTTTTATAGACAAGTTGCCAGCTTTGGAAGACTAGACACAGTCATTAGAAAAATCAAAACAGTTCAGTTAATTTGCAACATTAGGGGTGATTTAGTACAGTTAAGTTTTACCTTTTTGGGCACAATATTTCTTTGGTCAGAAATAATATCAAGGTTCACGTGGATTGAAGTGGCGGAGTTAAAACCGTTAGAAAAACAAGGAAGAAGGTGAACTATTCAATTGCTAAGTATGGTAAACACGTAGGATTACTTACTTACAGACATGTTGATTTGGAGCAGGGAGGCAAAGGCCTTTATGGTAGACCTGGTACATTTATCCAAAATCGGATATGACATTTTTAATGTAGGATTGCAAAATGCGGTAGAAGCAGCTTTATTAAGGGTGCCCAAGCCGGATCAGTCGATAATGGCTTTGACAGTGGAGGAAAATAAGAGTATTTTTTGGTTATATAAAAGATGGACTATAATTAACAAAGTTATAGACTCCTGGCAGTTAAGGCAGGAGCAAGTGCCGGTGCACACATTATTTATAATTTGTATAACAATAAAATGGTTGTCACGAGTAACAATAATTTGGCTGATTTGATTGCATGAAAAATAATGAAAGCTGTGGCCTTTACGACTCTAGCTCCAGATGTGTTAGTGTGTTATTTTTGTGTATGTGTAATATCCATCCTCCTTATCCCATGCTATTCCTCTCTTTTACCTTCAATCTTCTGTTAAAAACCCAGTGTCTACCATCATTTTGGATTTCTACTCTTGCCATCACCCAGACAACTGTCAAAGCCGCCGGGAGCGCGAAGAGGCGCGTCTGCTCCCGGTGGCGAATAATCCAAAATGCCGGCGCCCAGTCAGCCCACGTGGGCGCTGGGACACCAGCGCCGCAACGCCGACGCAGGCGTAAATGCGCATGCGCAAGCACGCCGGCGTAAGGACGTCAATGACGTCACTTTGGCGCCAAATTTGAATATAAAAAGGCTCCCAGAACGCCAGAATGGCGCCCAAGAATAGGTTCTGCTTCCCTGAACCTGGGTTTCTGTTCCTAGCCTTGATTCCTGTATCCTGCTCCTGCCTTGGTTTTGACCCTTTGCCTGGACACTTGTTATTTGATCCTGATCTGCCTGTCACTGAACTCTTGCCTAGACTTTGACCTTCCGCTTTTGCTTAACCCTTTGGACACCACGACCTTGCACCCTCAAGAGGGCTTCCTCCTTGATCCAGACTACCTCCCTGGAGGGAGCTCCCGGCTCCCTGACAACAACAAAGGAATGTAATATAATTCATGAAATACAATTTGATGTACTGCCTTGTAACTTCCACCTTTTGTGCGTTTTGATACTCATGTGTAACTGCATTTTCTGTGTGTAATCTTGTGCATTTTTAGATACAATATTATTATCTCACTGCAGCTTCTCATATTGGCACACTCTTCCTATTATCACTCTTCCTAGTATTCCTGTATGCTGATTGCTCCTTTTATTCTGGGTCTTTCTTTCTAAAGGGTTATTGTCCATGTTTTCACCAGTTTTATCTGCCTCTTTCACTTGCCTTCTCTCACTTCTGTTTCTCTCGCTCGCCAATTTGTTTCCTCATAGCGGAACTTATCCTCTTCTTTGGTAGGCTTCTGCTCACATCTCTGGATTTGCTTGCTGCACTGCACAGACTTGCACTCCTGTGTCTCCTGCCTGAAGCACTTGCCTGTGAATGACTATGGTACTCTGACAGACCCATTCTCTGTACAGTTATGATACTCTGACAGACCCATTCTCTGTACAGTGCTTTGTTTATCAGTTATCCCATTCTCTGTGTCCACTGACAGCTTGGGTAAGCTTTAGACTCGCTCTCTAATCTATTGGAGGCCATGTTGGTCCACTGTAGCCCATATAGACTATATTAACTCCTCTAAACCTGACATATTGCAGTTCAAATAGGTATATAGTTTGTACTTAAAGGGGTGGTTTAACTTTTATTATGTTATAGAATGCCCTATTCCTAGCAACTTTGCAAATGGCCATTATTTATTATAGTTTTTGAATTATATAGTTTTTTATTTATTAGTCTTTCTCTTCTGCCTCTTTTCAGCTTTCAAATGGGGATCACTGACCCCACCAGTCAAAAACTATTGCTCTGTGAGGTTACAATTTTATTGTTACTGTTACTTTTTATGACTTATCTTTCTATGCAGGCCTCTAATTTCCATATTCGCATATCACTTGTTCAAACTGCATATATTTTTATATTATCTAATGCTGAAAACACAAAATAAATATATATAAGTGCATATTTAGGGAGAAATATATTTTTATATATAAATGTTTTTAACTTCAAATGTGAAAAATGTTATGGAAAATGTATGTTTTATTTTTCTTACATTAATTATATTTTCTTACATTAATTCTTGTTTGTGCTCTAGCTTTCATTCTATTTTGACATATTTAGCTTTGAATTATTATCTTCCATTGCCAACTTTGTTTTGCTAGTAGCTATAAAAATGTGCCTATTTTAATCACAGGCAAAATATTAGTCAGATGTAAAAATATTTGAATTATAATCATAAAGTTTCTTTAACACAAAGTGTACTTTTAGGTAAGCACATACTAAACTAAGACTGCTTAATATATTTATTAATTATTTATATATTAACGACATTATAATGATATTGTCCAAAATAAATGCAATAGGTTTGAGAAGTGGAAAAGTTTTCCAAATAAACGAACTAACTCCAGATGAAGAAATAATGCTAGAGATTTTGAATTCTAGCACAAATAACTGGTTTAACTGATTCCGAGCTTTAGACAGCTACAAGGTAAGTATGTACTATGAATAGCGTCACAGTTGTCACAGTGTAATTTCTAATATTAATTACATTTGTTCTCTCAGTTGTTTTAAATATTTATGTTTTTAATCACAACTAATATACATGTAGCATTTAAAAATAAATATTCGGTAGACAGAAAAGAATGACCCACAATTTGCACCACCCCATTAGTCATTCAGTGAGTCCCAAGACAGAAAGTGAAACATAAAACGTAACCTTTATTAAATTACTTAAAAACGACCAAGGTGAGAAAATCCACACACAATTAAAAATACAAGAAGGAGGAGCACATCAAATGCTTCATATTGTCTCATACCCCCAAAGCTACAAAAATTGATCGTGTCCGGCCTATTGGGATCATGTAGAGCAAATCATTCATGGGATAGACTATAGTGAGTCCTGTGCATGAAAGCTAAAAGCAACTACAGTAGTATTAGGTACCCAAAGGGTGACTACACTTATATGTGCAGAAGTTGTCAAATGAGCAAAGATTTTGTAGCTTTGGGGGTATGAGACAATATGAAGCATTTGATGTGCTCCTCCTTCTTGTATTTTTAATTGTGTGTGGATTTTCTCACCTTGGTCGTTTTTAAGTAATTTAATAAAGGTTACGTTTTATGTTTCACTTTCTGTCTTGGGACTCACTGAATGACTAATGGGGTGGTGCAAATTGTGGGTCATTCTTTTCTGTCTACCGAATATTTATTATTAATCCTTGACCCTGCACACCATTTTTTGTGCTATTCTTTTTGGTGGAAGGTGCTATATACTCCTATTTTTGTATATTATTACAGCATTTAAAAATAGTTTTAATATTTTAAAACCAATTATGTTTGTATTAAAATTCATTTAATTATAATGTCATTGATTAGGTATCTGGGATCAGCTTTCTGGGAGTAAAGCAGCCCACGGCACAATCATGAGAGCGTTGTCTCCTTTCGGCAGTTTATTTTCACTTGCAGCAAATAAATCTTATAAACAGTTTAAAGTAAAAGCCTTGCCACTTAATGAGCGTCTAGCTAACACAGGTCAGTTGTCCTAACTAACCAGGAGTAGGCCTATAGCCTGTCTCCCTAAAAGAATATTTAGAAAACAAAGTTCCAAACCTTGTGGTGATTTTAAGCCTCTCAGTGAGTTCACATAGGCAGCTTTACTGTGTCTTTCCCCAGACTGGAGCTCTTCCTTCTGGCATAAGCTGGCGTTTTAATTATACACCTGAGATGCCTCAGGTAAACCTAATACACCCAGGCTGCACTAGCCTACAGGAACCACTCCACTAGGAACCGGAGAGATACATGAGTTCCATCTTGGACTTTAGCAAGTATCCTGATAGTGACCTCACTACATACCCCTCTCCTTGTTTCAACCCATTGTTTGGAACAACTGATGCCCAGCAGGAATGAACCCAGGACAGGGCATCAACATTGCCCATCTCTGACCTGGGCCTATGTCTCACTGTGAAACAGTAGTGGCTGGGGAATTCTGTAGACCAAAGCGCATTACTTTGTACTGGAAACAACCATCCTGGGGGGCAAAAGCTCTTTTTTCCTTGGCCTGTTCAGCTAATGGTATCTGCCAATACCCTTTTGTTAAATCTGTCGTCAGATAGCGAGCAGTACCCATCCTGTTTAGGGATGGGTGAATTTTTTCGCCACAAAAATGACGCCCATAGACTTGTATGAAAAAAAAGCTGTGTGTCAAAAAAATTTTACCGCGCGACAATTTTCTTGACGCCCATAGACTTTAATGGGCGTCGGCGACATTTCGTCTGGGGCAAATTTTTGGCTAAACGAAACGGGGCAAATTCGGCCATCCCTAATCCTGTTCCTTTCACATGGCAGTGGGCAACTATGTGGTTAATACCCCCTGATATGCAAATTGGCAGGAAATTACCAACTTAAAGTTTTGCTTCCGCCCCTGGCTGCCATCTTTTTTTCTTCCTGCACTCCCCCCGAATTGCCAGCAGACTGCCTCTCCACTGCTGAAGCTCATGGATGGGGGTGCATTGAAATTCCTGTGTGAGTCCACGGAGAAAGCCCCAGGGCTTTGGCCAGTCTGTGCCTCCGGTGCAGTAAGCCACAATGCTGATGACGGCACATGCGCACTAAGACGCAGATGACATGTCAGCTTCAAATATGGCACCTGAATGCAACATCAGTGCGCATCCCTTACAGTCGCTCGAAAATGATGCAATGAAAGCACAGATGCTGACAACTTTAAATGTCAGCGCTTTCACCTCCAGTGCTGCTACAAGTGGTAAGACCACTGGAAGGTCACCGCGCTTGCACACACATACCTGGTGATCAGTGAAGGAGGCCTCGGCAACCTCAAAAATTTGTAAGTAGGAGGCACTCAGGTTAATTCAAGCAGGGAATTTTGCAGGTGCAAAATTCGCAAAATAAACTTAGCAAGGGTTCATCCCTGCTTGAATTAACCTGAGTGCTAGTGAAATTCCTTCTACTTACAAGTGGTAAGACACAGCAAACAGCTTCTAATTATACTGCCCAAGTGTGCCTTATGCTAAGGGTACTACTGTTATTATTAACCTGATCCTTGAGGCCCTACTCTTTTGAGATGTTTGGTTTTCAACCCCTCCATGGCAATATTTCTTCCCAGGGTGAATGACATGAGCTCCAGACTTTCTCATTCGGGCTCAAGGGGGGTTAGTGTGCTTACCGGAAAGTCTCATGGAATGTTTCATCTAACCCAAAAAATAAATATATACCATATGGTAGATACTCACATGGCTATTCTTGCTTCTTGCTTTCAGAAGCTCACCGAACGCTGATGAAAAGAGAAGGAAAAATACAAGGAAGCAAACCATCTCCTGCTCTGAAACAGCACTACCAGATAAAAGGCTTTACAACAAATGTCTTCAGTATGCGGCTGGACCATCTTCAAAAAAAATTTGGGTTTATCCAGTCTGGTCATAGGTGAACTTCAGGATTCCTTTGATTCAGAAGGAGAAATTTCCTTAGACCAGCAGGACCAAAATGAGTCTGGCGTGAACTTAGATATGGTTGAACCTTTAATAAAAGCTCTCAGAAAGACTTTTGACCTTGACGATTCATTCCCGCAAAAAAAAGACAAAATTTTAAAGCCAGTTCCAAAAAGAATCACTTCTTTCCAATCCACGTGTGATCAACAAAGTAGTAAAAGCAGTAGCAAACTCCTGACAAAAGAGTCTCACTCTCCAGAAGATAGAGAGAATATAGAAGAGAATGTTCCATTTCTCTACAGACCTCACCAAATGCTGGGACTTTCCTCCAAAAGTTGCCGTTGCCATAGAGTCGCTAGAAGAACTACACTGCCGGTCGGTGAAGGGGTGTCTCTCAGGGATACCATGGAGAGGAGACAATATGTCTCCCTGAAAAGGGCGTACACTGCAGCAGGAACATCTTGCAAAATGGCCATACCTATAACCACGTTCACCAGAGCCAACAACATTTGGCTACAAGAATTGGAAGCCATCAAGAAAGGAGAACATCATGGGAAACTCAAAGACATGCTGCAGGAAATCAAGGTGGGAAACAATTTCGCATCTGAAGCCTCCATGGACACATTCAAATTCATGGGGAAAATGATGGGATCATCAGTAGTGGCCAGAAGAGGATTGTGGCTGCGCCACTGGAATGCTGACACGCAGTCCAAACACAACCTAATATCTTAATTGGGCCAGAGTTGGATTCCATCATCACTAAGCCTCCCCAGGTAAATCATCATTCCTACCCCAAGATCGTAGAGAAATAAAGATGGGAATCAAAGCCACCAGAAGCCGCTTTAAAGAAGCAAAACAAAACAAGCCTGGCAGAGCCTTCTCCAGACAATGGAGACAGAAGGATCAGTCCTTTCAGGCTAAAAGAAGTGAAACAAAAACCAAAAAAAGAACATGGAGGTTCGGCAGCCACTTTGCTCACTGTAGGAGAAAGGTGTTCATCCGTCAGGGCAGTGTGGGCTTGGGAAATTGAGGACAGCTGGGTTCTGGATATCATATCCAGAGGATATCCTCTAAAATTAGATTACGGGTCCCTACAGCTCAACATTACTACGGGATATACTCTTACCTATTTCTAAAAATGGGGATTTTCATGTTATCCTTAACCTCAAACATCTTAACCAACACCTACACATTCCTACCTTCAGAATGGAAACTCTGAGATCAATTGCACAGTGCCAAAATCAAGGGCATTGGTTATCAAAGATAGATCTTAAGGACGCTTACCTACACATCCCAATTTGAAAAGGCCACAGGGAATTCCTAAGGTTCCAAATACTGAACCAACATTTCCAGTACAGGGCCCTGCCTGTCGGATTATCCAATTTTTTCGTAACTAGACTAAATACTTTTCAAAGTCCTATTCAAGGCTCTACGAACTCAACAAGTGACCATTGTCTCAGACTATCTTCAGAAGTTAGGGTGGATCATCAAGTGGAAGAAGTCACCCATCCCCAAACCATGGAATTCTTGGGGAAACCATCAACATATCCTCTTTCAACCTCGGTCTCCCAGTCCACAAGATCCCAAACTTACAGTAATGTATCTCAAACCTCATCCAGTTTCGCACAACATCAGCAAAGATTTGCCAACAAGTCCTAGGCAAAGTGAGGGCCACGATGGACTGTGTCAAGTGGGCAAGGATTCACTCCAGACCTTTCCAGTTCAAGTTTCTGGCAAAGTGGGACCACAATTACAATTACCCAGAGTAGATCATCCGGCTTTTAGATGAGGAAGTATTAGCTCTATCATGGTGGTTTCAGACCAAACACATGGCAACCCCAGTAAGCCTGCATCAAAGGAATTGGATCACAATCATCACAGATGCCAGCAGGCAGGGCTGAGGAGCCCATATCGGAACCCTAACCACCAGAGAAATATGGTCAACTCAAGAAGCAATTCACTCTTCCAACTGGAGAGAACTGAAAGCTATCTAGTTGAGCCTCTTGAAATTTCAGAACCAGATTCAGAAGGATGTCTTAATAAAATCAGACAACATGTTTGTGAAGATTCTCATTCATCCAAGTCGTGGTAGAAATCAGTCAAATCAACTGTACTTGCTGTGTTTTTTTCTTCTTCCTTGAAGTCACTTTACCAGTCATTCAAGGGGAAAAAAACACAGCAAGTCCAGTTGATTTTACTTTTTTCTACAGATAAAACCAGACGACTTCACGGTGGTCAGATACCTGAACAAATTTGGTGGGACAAAATCCGAAACTCTATTGCATTTGACCTTCTTATTTCCAGATGGGCAGAAATGTATCTGACAGATCTGAAAGCAGAACATATACAGGGAACCTTGAACACAGTAGCAGACAAACTGATTCGGACTTTACCCCCAGCTGGAGAATGGGAACTCCACCCCACAGCCTTAGCTTTAATTCAGGCAAAATTGAGTCCTCTCTCGATAGAACTCATGGCCACCAGAAAGAATGCAAAACTCTCCACTTACAGGGCATGAACTTCAGAACCAGGGGCTCTTGCAACAGACACATTTTCCATTCAATGGAACATCAAGAGGGCATATGTCTTCCCTCCATTCCTAACCATCCCTAACCTTCTAAAATCAAGAAAGACAAAGCAGAGGTGGTTAGGGTAGGCTAAGGAGACCTTGGTTCTTTAGTCCTTCAACTGTCCAAAGACTCACTCAGTCTTCCGGCATGGCCAGACTTCTGTCCCGAGAAGGGCAGAACCACCCGCATCCAGAGAGGTTGGCTCTAACGGCCTGGCTCTTGAGAGGTTAAACCTTTAAATCCTCTGGCCTCCTAGGAGCCAGAAAACCCTCTACCATACAGAAGTACTTTACAGTCCCTCCCAATTATAGCATCATGCGGCAGGTGTTGTTCCACCCTGCAGAGTGTACCAAGGCAATTCTAAACTTCAGGGTTGCCACAGGATGCTCCAGTGTGTCACCATGAATACAAACCACAGCAACCCGTTTTGACTGGAAATTAACAGGGCCTAATGAGTCTAATTTTATCAAAGTGACTAGACTACCTGAGTCTAGCAATGCAAACATTTGCTTCCCATTCACACTCACTTTATTCATTTGTTTTTCTTGAACCGGCACAAGAGTGCATGCAACAGTATATTAAAGGGTGGTTTGCAGCAATATGACCAAAATCATGGCAACAGAAACATTAACAGTCTCTGAATTAAACTTAAGAGTCTCCAACTTTCCAGTCTTAGATTGCCAGCCTCCAGGTTTTGGGCCAAAAGTCTGCCAAAAGGGTGACATTTTTATTACCAACCATGCCCCCAAGAACAATCTTGTCAGTTGCCATAGGGGCTCCTGTGTTGGAAGCCCTGGTGGGCCTGGGACCCTCCAGTCCAACACTGGATTTTTGTATATTTAATTTTGAAATCTGACATGGGGCTATATGTTGTGAGGCTCCAGACACAAGCACGGTTTTACCATTCGGAAACGCAGCAAGGTTTTAAAAAAAGTCGACTGCTGCGTAAATACACTAAGTGGTTTCAAGTTTGGGCAATGACACACTACACTAGTGTATTTATGTGGCTGGCAGCTTTTTTTTTTTTTTTTTTAAAAAAAAAACCGTGGTGCGGACCGCACCAAAAGAATGCAAATGCTCCTTGTGTTCAAGTGTGGAAATCAACACCGGGCAGTCAGCAGTGACATGTGCAGGTACAGAAGCACATTTGTAGGTCTGTATCTTCAGTAACTTATGGCTTGACAACTGGCATGTGTGACAGTGTTAACATCTTCATCTCCTTTTGAAATAAGTCTACTGTCATTTGAAATGCCGAATGCTGGCAAAGTTGCACTAGAGTTACTGCGGAAAGCAAAGTGAAGTTGCGCTAGTGTTGCCTAATTTGCATACGGCGGAAAGTTAAAGTTGAATGGACGTATATGTTGCAGCAAATACATTACACCACACAAGCCCGGGAAACCTTAATAAAATAAAATAGAGTATTTATATTGCCGTACACATGAGCCCAATGTATAGATTATGTGCTATATGTTAGGAAATGTAGGGGGGAAGGTGGGTACCACAAAAAAATTTACCACCTTTTGCAAAAGAAAAAGACGCTAGCGTTTTTTGGGACTTAGAAAAATGTTCAACTATTTTTTGAGGAAGTCTTATCTACTCTATTGCACTTTGGAATGCCAGATGTTGTCATGCGTGCATTTGACACGACTTGACTGTCGGATGAAGATGAAACATGCAGCGTTCACATGCAAAAGTCGTGTCTGATGCATGCAGCGACAACGTCCGGCAGTCCTATCACTTACCTTCGATTCAGCGCATCCGACGTGATGCCTACGATTCATCACAGCACGTCTGAACGAATGCTATCGCAGATAAAAGCGCTAGTGTAGTTCTACCCTTCAACAAGTATAGCATCCATCATCTGGAATCCCATTATCAAGATAGATATGAATTATTGAAAGGACATCTCCAGTGGGGACCATTTTAAGCAAATAATTCATTTGTATTTCTGTTTTCTCTGTAATCATTAAACTTTATCTTGTACTTGATGTTAACTAAGCTGCATGAATCCATATTGGTGACAACCCAACCCTGTTGGGTTTATTTCAAGTTTAAATGATTTTTTAGCAGACTTAAGTTATGGTGATTCAAATTATAGAAATATCTGTTATCCAGGAAACCCCAGGTCCCCCATTGGTTTCTCAAAAAATTTTCTGCTCTTTCCCATCTATGTCTGTTTTATGGTACATGGATTAAACTCAGTTTTATAGTATTTATAGTATAATTATATATGATATAATACAATCTGGATTCATAATTCACTCAAGACCGCTCCAAGCTCCCCCAGCTGCTCCTAAAGACCAGATGCTCAGTCCTCAGTGCCCCCACTGTAGCAATATGCACAAATCATACAATTGGGCACTCTGGTTAAAAACGGATTTATTGCAGCAGGCTGCAAATGTAACACGGCTAACACGTTTCGGTAATCACTCCATTAATCGATAGCCTATAATTAAAGGAACAGTAATGTCAAAAAATAAAAGTGTTTTAAAGTAATGAAAATATTATACAGTGTTGCCCTGTACTGGTAAAACTGCTGTGTTTGCTTAATAAACACTACTATTGTTTATTTAAATAATGGGGGCAGCCATTCCAAGGAGAAAAAGCTCAAGTTACACAGCAGATAGCAGATAAGCTCTGTCTGTCTAATGGTGTTATCTGTTATCCATTCGTTAACCTGTGCCATTTAGCCGTTTTTCAATTTCCGCCATTGTTACACAGGAGCTTGTTTATATGAACTATAGTAGTGTTTCTGAAGCAAAAAGATCAGTTTTACCAGTGCAGGGCAACAGTACATGATATTTTCATTACTTTAAAACACTTACATTTTTTGGTGTTACTGTTCCTTTAAGGGAGTGATTCCTGAAACGCGTTAGGCATGTTACATCTGCAGCCTGCTACAATAAATCCGTTTTTAACCAGAGTGCTGTCCAATTGTATGATTTGTGCATAATCAGATGTAAGCCCCAACTGTTCAGTTGCTATAAAATGAAGATAGCAGGGTAAGCAATAAAGCATGTTTTGTCTTGTAAGAGCAGTCAGTAAAATGAAGATATTTATCATTTATTTCATTGAGAAACCTGTTCTAGGATGCAGTACAAATGTCTAGTCATACACTAGAGAAACAACACATAGTCAGAGCTCATGCATATTAAATCACAATCATGAAAATAAAATAAAGTAATCTGATAAGTGTTTTATGAGTGAAATTAAATATTAAAACGGGATGATAGCATAGAAGCAGAAAATGAACATAAATAAAGAGAGACAAATATAGTGTGACAAAACAAGGCTGCAAACAGGAAATATTCAGCAAATAAAGTGCTTGAATGCCTACCCATTATTATTTTATAGCCTAAAAATATTAAAATTCATACTTAGATTTGGCAATGTTCAGTATGTCATTGCTCAGCAGTCAAACTGCAGATGCTTTGAATGCCAAACAGTTTGATTCTTGCAATACATTATAAAAGCGCAGGTATCTGAAATATTTTGACATAATATTCTAGTCTTCATGGTCTTATTGTGCAAATAAGTGCCCTAGCCAAGACATGCTAACTACTTGTGGGTATCATTTGTTTGTCTTTAAGAGTAAAAAAACATCAGTGGCTGGCCA
This sequence comes from Xenopus laevis, assembly GCF_017654675.1. NCBI lineage: Eukaryota > Metazoa > Chordata > Amphibia > Anura > Pipidae > Xenopus > Xenopus laevis. Next base: position 191,300,898 of record NC_054371.1, read on the forward strand.
TACAAATCGAAATATTTAATATTTTATGAATATATGTTATAAATTGAATAAATCCTTTTCTGTCTGTCAAGACTTTAAGATCTAAGCAAATCCTCCTTTTCTATTGTTGCTTCTTTATATATATGAATTTAAAATGCAAATCAGAATATTAAATAATGTTGAATAAATCATTCAAATCTCAATGATGGCTTGCCTTTGAAGATATGCTATATAAAAGACAAATATTTCTGCCAAATGGTTTAGACTGAAATACTTGTTCCCTGGAAAGATGCCCTGAGAACTCACTGCATTCTGTTTTATATATATATTATACAGTATATATATATATATATATATATATATATATATATATATAGAGATATATATATATATATATATATAGAGATATATATATATAGTTATTTAAACCAGTGTCATCCTATTCTATTGCTCATACAGGTGTACTGGGTTATCCAGAATGCTTGGGACAAAATATAAGAAAAGGGTTATCGGCACTCTGGATAAATTCCACATGGGCCACCAAAATATGGTTAAAAATTAGATATTTAGGGGCAGATTTATCAAGGGTTGAATTTCAAAGTAATGGGAGTTTTTTTTGAACTCCCATAACGAAATTCGAACCAACCAAAGTTTTTGTCTGCAGTTGAATAGGCTTGTATTCGAATCGAAGTAAGATCGTATTCGTTCGAATTCAATTCAAAGTATTTTCAAAAAGAAATTTCGATTTTTCAAAGTCCACCAAATAGACTCCAAATTGGTTCTAGGAGGTCCCCTATAGGCTAAAACAAAAATTTGGCAGGTTTTAGATGGCGAAGGGTCGAAGTTAAAGTTTTAAAGAGACAGTAAATGATACATTTCGATATATTCAAATTGTAATCAAATTTTGGCCTATTCGATAGTCGAAGTACACAAAAATAGCTCAAAATTAAATTTTTGGCCCGGCGCTTTTCCTGCCCTCCAGGGCACTTAATCATGGGCTATCTTTACCTCCCAGAAAGTAGGTACAGTATTTATAGGAGACATGACCAATGAAAACCAAGATGCAAAACATTCAAATTCGCTTCGCTTCATTTACCAAAGATACACAAAAAAAAAGATAGACCCCCACTAGGAAGACCAATAGTTGCGGGAATTGGCTCTCTTGGTGAGCCTCTGTCTGAGTTGATTGATCTTCAACCTCCGGTGCTAATTCTACGAAGTTACATTAAGGATAGTGGCCAAATAGTACATACCATGGGTTCCATGGAGTGGCATCCTGAATATAGTTCGGCCACAGTAGATGTTCTGGTCTTATATTCTTGTTTCCCCCCCCCCCATTTGGGCATGAAGGCCATCTCTTTCCATTTAGAACGGTACAGTAGTTAGGAACGCCCATTGAGGGATTTTATACTTTAAGCCATAGATTTTTTACTAACACACAATTCCTTCTTGTTTGACAATAATTATCTACAAAAGCAAGGGTCCGCCATTTGCCCCAACATATGCCAATTTATACATGGCATGGTTGGAATTTATGTTTATCTATGGTGATTATAATCCCTTTAGAAACTATATTCATTTCTAGGGGCGTTATATAGATGACCTCCTGATCATTTGGATGGGGGACAAAGTACTTTTTAAAGAATTTATTGAATATCTTAATAAAATTACCTTAATTTACAATTTACATCAGATTTTCATAAAACACGTATCAGTTTCCTTGATGTTAAATTAGAGGGAATAAGAAAGGAGGTAGTCACCTCTCTATATAGAAAGGATTGCACTGCCAATATGATTTTGGAAGCTACACCATCCCACCCTAAACACCTGGTGCAAAATATACCTGTGGGGCAATGTTTACACCTTAGGCATTAAGCTCTCCCCATAACCGCGGGCCAAGAAATAACAGCTGCGTCATGGCAGGAGTGAGAGGAACTCACGGGCAGGTTCCAGGAGAGGCTGGGCCAGAGACTGAGCACATCATTTCTTTGATACTTCATGCTGACCCAAAGGCTGTCCAGCCCATTATGCGGCAGGCAGGTCTTATCACAACAGCCAACGACATGGCTGACGAGGCGGCAACTCTGGATTCAGAGGACGCCCCTAGCATGACGAGCAAATTAAGGGTAAAGAGAAAAAGTGCTTTTAAGTGCTCGGCTTCACAAAACACCGCCAGAAAAGTTAAAGGGGTAGTCCCCCCCGGTACCCAGCACTAGCAGAATATTACTCGGGGAGTTATGAAGGCAGGCTAATTTGAGTCATTAAATATGTCAAATGTATTATCCTCTCCTTCACTGTCTATGCAGCAGGTATAGAGTGATACTGCGAGCACCAGCAGAAAGCAGTAGGAAACACCCATACAGCAAGCAGTTAATGAAGCTGCTGTAAATTAATTGAACACAATTAAAGAGTTTTGGCATCCATATCAGGAATGTTTAATAAGCTGCAAGATAAGGAAGTTCCAAAGGAAAATGTATTGTCAAAAGGAGTATCCGAAAGCAGTTTAAGGGATGTAATTACATGTGCATCTACTCCTTTGGGTTTACACTTATCATCAGCTGTAAAGGATAAGATAACCAAAGGGGAATATATGCTGTCTTTATTACCTGCATACAAGGATTTTCTCAGAACTGAAAAAAAGGGGATAGTGAGGAAAACAGAAGACAACCAGTGGCGAGGACACTCACCAACTGGTTACAGGCATTTTGCATATTTGCCAATGTATTGTGTGGAAGTAAACCACACCTGTCCCCCCAATTGTTTAAATACCTAGATATTATACTGGAGGCTTATCGCACATATGTAGGATTATCATGGTTTTACCTATGATGACAGCTTCCGTCAAAAGCTAGCGGTACATTCAAGTTTGTCATGGGGACAAAAAGATGTTGATTTGTGGATGGGAATGTTGGCACCCAAGCCGACATTTCCATCCACCACACGCCCTGTTCCAACAAAGCCCAATACATGCTGGGCATATAATGAGACGGTGTGCAAATGGCAGAACGCATGTAGATACAAGCACGAGTGCTCCCACTGTTCAGGGAATCACCCGGCATTTTGTCTGCAAATTCCCCATAGGACTTAAGCCAAATGGCAAGTTCCAAAAAAGGATCCAAATTAATTTAGTTTGATACATCACTTGTGGCTTACGAGTCAGTTTGGAGTTCCATCGGCTCCATATAAAACAGTAGAACCTATTACCGTAACTAATTTTCTTGGAATAGAATTAAATTCAGTTCTTATGGAATTCAGATTACCTCCAGGTAAAGTAGCAAAATTGCGTTTTTTGTTAATTAATGCTTTATCAGCAGCAAAATTACAACTCAGACAATTACAGAGCCTCTTGGGACACTTATCATTTGCCACAAGAATTATGGCGATAGGACGAGTTTTCTTAAGACGTCTGTTTGCATTGACAGCTGGGGTATCAAAACCTTATTGACATATTCTTATTACAGCAGCTGTTACAGAGGATTTGCTAATTTGCTGGAATTTTTAGAACATTACAATGGCAGAACTTGTTGGCAGGAGGATTTTGTCAAAAAGTTTTATATCAAAAACGATATATGTCCCAAGGCCTCTTAGAGTAAAAACAGAAATAATTTATTGATATTCACATTTAAAAAAGTATCCAGTACATACTACCCCACATATCCCACCTTACACGTTTCGCACCCTCCGGCGCTTAGTCATAGGCGTGCGAAACGCGTAATGTGGATACTTTTTAATGTTTGAATATCAATAAATTATTTCTGTTTTTACTCTAAGAGGCCTTGGGACATATATCGTTTTTGATATAAACCTTTTTGTAGTTTGATTGCCTTTGGAACTGGGGCGGGTCCCTTCGGCCTGGTTAAATAGTTATATAGACTCCCGATCCCTCAATTGATACAGGAGGATTTTGTCGACAATGAGGCCTTACAATTATTTACAGATGCTAAGGCATCGGCTGGTTTTGGAGCTTTTTTCCAAAACCAGGGGTGTGTGACCACGTGGCCTGAAACGGGCCTCACTAAGAATAAGGTTTTGCTGGAATTTTCACCTATTTTAGTATCATTAGATATTTGGGGACCTGCATTACAAAACAAGATCATTTAGAATTGTGATAATTTAGGAGTGGTACAAGTAATAAATAATTTGTCAACATCGTCACCCCCAGTAGTGAACTTGTTACGATAATTTGTGTTGAGAGCCTTGAAATATAATATCCTTATTAAAGCATATCCCAGCTATAGCTAATCATACTGCTGATTCTTTATCGCGTCTGCAGTTCAATGTTTTCTGGAAAATAGAGGAGCAAGCAAGTGGGGATCCCTTGCCCAAGCTACCTAGGGGACTTGATATAACCAGTGTAATGGCCATTTTGCAAGGCTCCGTGGATTGTAAAACATGGGTGAACTATAAATAAGCCTGGTTGGAATGGCAAACATTTAAAAGACACAATTCCCTTGATTTAGAGGATGAAGACCTCTTTGTGATATATATTTTGTATTGCTTTCAGTCAGGCCATTCAGTTAATACTATCAAAAAGAAATTAGCTGGAATTTCATTTTGGGCAAAGTTGATTTTGCCAACAAATGTGACAAAAAATCAACTAGTGCAACAGATTGTCAAGGGTTTTGCGTGTACACGTTAAGCCAGATGCTAGAAGGCCATTACTATAGTCGTATTGGATAAACTAACGGCAGTGTTGCCACAAATTTGTTCAAATGAATATGAAACATTAGAGCAGCATTCTCTATTACCTATTTTGCAGCATTGAGGTTAAGTGAAGTAGTCTCCCCAACAAAAACCAGACCCGGGGGGGATTTTTTTGGATGACATACATTTAATAGAGAGTAGGATCTGTATCAATATTAGGGCTTTCAAAACAGACAGGGAAGCCAGGGGATGCTTAATTTGGATTGGTGGATTTATAGACCCATTTCTATGTCCAGTGAAGAACTATAAGAGACGAGAGACGAATTTCAAAGATAGGCCCTCTCGTAATACTTGAAAACGCTGAGTTTTTGTCAAAATACCAATTCAATAGGGTGCTCAGCTTATGTTTGGAGAAACTGGGGCTGGAAAAAAGAAAATACCGCTCTCATTCATTACGCATAGGAGCGGCAACACAGGCAGCATTGTGGGGCTTGAATAGTCAAACAATTAAAAAAACAGGAAGGTGGAATTCAAACCGTTACAAACTGTATGTCAGACCTTCATTGGTTTAAAGTTCATTTACTTATAATTTCTTTAATTGTCTTGCAGATGTCAATCAACAAATATGGATTGTAGGACACTCTTTTGTACATTGGGCACAGTAAAGCAAGGATTTGCAAGGGCGGTTTGAATTTATATCTTTGTGATAAGAAATATAAAGTGATTTGGGAAGGTAATAGGGGCATGAAATAGAATAGACTCATCCAGACATTAACTTATGCTGAAAACACATGGTTACCCCAAGGTGATTTTGATACACTTGGTTGGTAATGATATAGGTTTCCGTAAGACAATTGGCTTAATTAAAGCTGTTAAACAGGATTTGTGTGAAATTTCTTTATTAATGCAAGATGTCCTATTAGTTTGGTCCGAGGTAATCCCACAGCTTTGCTGGCAATAGGAACAGTTCAAACCAATAGAAAAATGCAGACGAAAATGTAACCATTCCACTTCTAAATTTGCAAAGCAATTGAACATTACCGTGTATAGACATTTCGATTTAGAAAGTTCTAAACAAGGTTTGTTCAGACATGATATAGTACACCTGTCTCCAATAGGTCTAGACTTATTTAATGTCGAATTGCAGAATGCAGTCGAAAAGGTATTAATGTGTGGGGGGGGGGAGCCAAGCCCAAGTTAAAGGAAAACTATACCCCCAAAATGAATACTTAAGCAACAGATAGTTTATATCAAATTGAATGACATATTAAAGAATCTTACCAAACTGGAATATATATTTACAAAAATATTGCCCATTTACATCTCTTGCCTTGAACCACCATTTCGTGACTCTATCTGTGCTGCCTCAGAGATCACCTGACCAACAACACTAACTGTAACAGGAAGAAGTGAGGAAGCAAAAGTCAGAACTCTGTCTGTTAATTGGCTCATGTGACCTTACATGTGGTTTGTATGTGTGCACAGTGAATCTTACGATCCCAGGGGGCGGCCCTTATTTTTTAAAATGGCAATTTTCTATTTATGATTACCCAATGGCACATACTACTAAAAAAGTATATTATTATGATAATGCTTAATTTACATGAAGCAGGGTTTAACACATGAGCTGTTTTACTCAGTATCTTTTAATAGAGACCTACATTGTTTGGGGGGTATAGTTTTCCTTTAAGGAGTTAACTGGTCTTGATGTAGCGGAGGTCAAAGGTTAATGGGAGTTCTGGCCGGTACATGGCGGAACTCTAGCCTCTTGTATGGTGAGCTCTGTGAATAAACAGAGCTTGACTATGAGTAATTTAGAAGATTTATATATATGTTACATGCAGTAAGCAAATTGATTGTTTTATATACAGGTATGCAGTATATCATTAAACACGGCTGTGGCCTCCCTCCTCACAATTTGATGGTGTCAGTGTGTTTTATTTATTAGATATTTGTAGAATTGTTAAGGTGTTCATGCTTACCTATCCCATGCTGGTTTATCCGCTCCCTAAGCTGAGGGTCTGAGGCTGGTGCACCTGGAACACCTGTTTCATGTGGTGAGTGATCTACATATTTTGTGTCCTGTGCCCCTGTAATAAAGGGGTAAACCTTTATCACTATTAATAATTGCATTACGTAATATTCATATAAATATCAAGGATGAATGCTTAAACCTTTTGATATGCTGCTTGTGAGCAATACGTTAGACAAAAACATTTACTGAGCTTTGTGTGATGGTAATTACAATAGCCAGTTCAGCATCAATTCAGCACAATCAGGAAGCCCCACAACCGTTGGTTCATCACCCTCAGGTTCCCGATAATCAAGCAATGATCCAAATCCAGGCACCCACTCATGAGTCCGAAGCAAATCTACTCACCCGAAAATGATGGTGTGCTTTATAATCAACAGCTCAAGAGACCTTTAACCCCAAATGCTGACTTAAACAATATTGTTAGAATAAGAAGGTCTTCAGCCCAAAATGCTGTCGCAAGAATGCCTAGTGTTTGCTATAGAACGTTTGCCCAGCAATATAACTACAGGGACATCGGACTCAAATAACTTGCTCAAACTTAAGGTTTGATTCACGATAAATCAGATATTTTGTAAATCATTAAATCAAATTAGAAAATATCCACCGTGCTACAGACCCCTCTATTGGTGGTTTAATATTAATAGTTTTGCTTCAAATCAGGATTAATTATATTTTAGTTGGGATCAAGTACAAGGTACTGTTTTATTATTATAGATAAAAAGAAAAATATTTTTAAAAAATTAGAATTATTTGAACAAAAATGGAGACTAAGGGGAAAGTGACTAACGCTGGAGAAAATTCCCTAGCGTGACATCATTCCGGCACTTCGCCCATTTATTAACGGGTGCAGGCATAACAGACGCTAGCGATCATTCTCACTCTATTGCCAGGTGAATTTTCGCTCTGGCAAATGGGCGTAACTCCGCAAATTCACTAAGATGCGGATTTTACTAAACGTTACCTCTTTCGCCAGACTTGCCTTCCCCTGCTCAGACCAGTCGAAATGCAATGTAGTGCATAGGACTTCCTCAATTTTGGTGGAAAATTTTTCTAAGTCCCAAAAAACGCTGGCGTCTTTTCCTTTTTTCAGAGTGATAGCCTACAAAACCGGGTTCCCCATACATTTTTTAACATATGGAACACAAACTATACAGTGGGCTCATGTGTAGGGCATTATAACAACTCTTTTTTCTATTTTCTTTATTAAGGTTCCCTGGTAGGGATGCACCGAATCCACTATTTTAAATTCGGCCAAACCCTGAATCCTTTACGAAAGATTCGGCTGAATACCAATCCGAATCCTAATTTGCATATGCAAACTTTTTTTACTTCCTTGTTTTGTGACAAAAAGTCACGTGATTTCCCTCCCCACGCTAATTTGCATATGCAAAATCGGTTCGGCCAGGCAGAAGGATTCAGCCAAATCCAAATCCTGCTAAAAAAGGCCAAATCCCGAACTGAATCTTGGATTCGGTGCCTCCCTATTCCCTGGACTTGTGTAATGTAATGTATTTGCTGCATAATTTCCCGCGGTATGCAAATTAGCCTGAGCGAAGACCTCTAACGAAGTTGCGCTAGGCATAATTGAACACAAGCGCATCTTCGCTTTGATTGCCAATGTAACGCTAGCGAAAATTCGCCAGCATTCAGCGCCCTGGACGCAATTTTGCATTTTAGTAAATTATCGTTGTCGGAGTGAATTTTTGCCTGGCGAAAGTGTAGCGATGTATGCGAAGTAGGGATGCAACTAATCCACAATTTTGGATTTGGCCGAACCCCCGAATCCTTCGCGAAAGATTTGGCGAAATCAGAATTTGCATATGCAAATTAGGGGTAGGAAGGGGAAAACATTTTTTACTTCCCTGTTTTGTGACAAAAGTCACGCGATTTCCTTCCCTGCCCCAAATTTTCATTTACATAGGATTATATATACTTTGCTTTCTACTCATCTGAATGACTTTACAATGCAGAAATCTTACTATAAGCAACAGAATAAGATGATCTCCCTACATAACCCAAATATGCCATTCCATGCTTTATGACAGTAAACTGTATAACTTCATGACCAAATTTTTTTACAAAATTGGCATTTCAAAGGAACTAAAACTTGATTGTATTATAGCAGATAAATGGCCCAACATTTATGTGAAAATACATATAAAAGCAAAGCATGCCCATTTATTAATCTAAAGTCAATGTTATAGGTAGATATTGTTATTTTATTAACTTGATCCTTATGATGTGGGTTTGGGAATGTGCACATATTATGGGTAAGCGCTTGACATTACAGTTTGCAGGAGGAGCTGCAGCACATTGGAGACTCGGAAGGAACACAAAGGAGTGAGGACCAGAGAAAGTATTGACGGACTAGTGTGAGAAAGGAAAAGAAGCAAACTATTGTGTTTTTTTTATTCCTCCAAGTAGAGCAGATAACTTATTGCTGGTGATTTGATGTATGGGAATATAACTTTAAAGGAACTGTAATATCAAAAAATGAAAGTGTTTTAAAATTAAAAAAAATTAAAATATAATGTGCTGTTGCCCTGCACTGGTTAAACTGGTGTGTTTGCTTCAGAAACATTACTACAGTTTATAAAAATAAGCTGTTGTGTAGCCATGGGGCTAACATTCAAGTTGAAATAGGGCTTAATGGCTTCATAGCAGATAACGAATAACGAAAAAAAACAATGGGTTTAGTTCTTACAAAGCAATCTAAACCTTCTACTATGTAAGCCCTGTTTCAGCTTGGCTACAGAGCAGCTTATTTATATAAACTGTAGTAGTGTTTCTGAAGCAAATACATCAGTTTTACCAGTGCAGGGAAAGACTGCATTATATTTCAACTACTTTAAAACTCTTTTTGATGTTACTGTTTCCTCTAATACCAAGTAACAGGATTGTGAGTTTAATGAGAGTACAGTGCGATGGAAATATACCTTAAAGGGGACCAGTCACCCAAACAAATTATTCCAAATTCTATTTTATCATGTTAGTCAATAAAAATGAACTTTAATTACATCAGTCTGGGAATTCATAATTATAGCAAGCAGGCAGCAGCCATTTTGTGGACACTGTTATTAAGACAAGCCTTGCATCATGTCAGAATCTTGTTTGTGCACCAGAATAGGGGACCTGGTGTCCATCCCCATGCCCTGGCTACACAATTATATGGTAAAGAGAACTGAGGAATGTGTGGAGAGCAGTGACATCTAGGAAGTGCTGAATGGAAAGTGAAAGTAATTGCCTAAGGCATAGAGGAGGGGCAGCCAATATTTGATTGACAGCTGATATTTTTAAATGTGTTTACAACAGCCATGGATGCTTTAATAAGAAAAAATAATTTGGATTTCATGTTTAATTTGAAAATGACTTTTATTATACAGATTTTTATGTCTGGATGACAGGTTGACTTTAAAGAAATCACATGCAATTGTTGGACGTTTAAATACAAAATTGTCTGAATAATATATATATATATATATATATATAGACAAATACAAGAGTCCTCTGCACTCAACCCATTATCAATATATTTAAGACAGAGACATTTTGTGCATACTGCTACTGAAAAATGCCTTTCCCTTTACACAAAACAGGGATTGTTTGTCCATATATTGCAATATATTTAAGCTGGCCAACTACGTCCCTGTTTTGTTTAAAGGGTAAGGCATTTTTCAGTAGCAGTATGCACAAAATGTCTCTGTCTTAAATATATTGATAATGGGTTGAGTGCAGAGGAAGCGCATGGAAATATATTGTTATATGGGGTTTATAAGCTATTAGTACACTTAATGCTACACTGTGAGGCCCATCAATTTTCATATTCATAATCATATCCCCCCAAAAAACAACTCTCACACACAAGCAAGAATCACATTGTTCATTTTCAATGAGGTTGTCAGAAACAACTCCCACTGACTTCTATAGAATCCTAATGGCTTTTACTTGAGGAGGTTTTTTTTGGCGACTTCTCTCTTTTTTTTTTTTTTAATAAATCCTGAATATTCAAGGTTTAAAAAAAGTTGAATTTTGAGTTTAAATCACCAACTTGAATTCGAAATTTGAATTCGAGACGTATCATCCTCCTACCCTGGAAGTAATTTCAATTTGATAGGTCACCATCTAAAACCTGCCGTGTTCACGTAAAAGTAAATGGAAGAGGTCCGCTGACCTATTTGAAGAAATGAATGGCCTTTCTGACATTTGAGTTTTTTTCAGAGGAAAACTTGATTCGAGTTTTCGAGTCGGTAACATTCAATCGAATTTTAGACGTTCAAGCTTCTGGCATCAGGTCTGGACTGGGATTCAAAATAGGCCCTGGCATTTCAAGTACAAAGAGACCCAAAAAGCCCCTACTAGCAAAATAAATAGTGACTATCTATGTGTCTTTGGCATCCTTCAACAGCAGCCAAAGATTAAGGGTTATTTACTAAACCTTGGTTTTTTATGTTGAGTAAATGTCAATGGCAGATGTCCCTTTTACAATTTGAAGATATTGTGATCTGCGCTGGGTTTCATCCAATAACCAGAAAAATGAATCAATTTGGGCATCAAATCTGTAAAATTTGTACAATTGAGTTTTCACACGATTTTATAAAATTTTTTCCTGACCCGACTTTTTTTGTGTTATTTTATTGATAAATAAAATAAAATCGTGGATGGGAGTTTGGTCAAGCTTGGTTTGATAAAAAGACGAGATGAGTTTTAGTAAATAACCCCCAAAATGTCTGGGCCTGTCTGGCATAAATTTTTACCCATTTCATTTTGATGTACTGTATGTGCACTTGTCTGTTTTGCAGTGAATTTTCCATGGAGGAGCTATATTATGTTGCTTTCATAATTTCTGTTGTCCTAACAAAGTGTGTGCATTTTTATAGGATTGCAGTGACCACTTTGTAAATTTTCTTATAACAATTGGTTTTGTGTTTTACATTCATTCAAAACCATGTATGATAGTGAGAACGAGCTAGTATATTCTACTTGGAATTAATATGCCTTGGACATTAAATAAGAAAAGAATTCTGATCTGTTAATGTCGGTGAAAACTTCTCATGAAATAAATATGAGCACTTATTGAAAGCTTGCCTTGCCTTTTCAATAATTCATTAGCAATAGTGCTTTAGATTTTTGTTACGTCTTACATCTTGATTCAGTAAATATGTGCATAAGAGGTTTTCATTCTGGTGAAGTATTACCCATGGGGCAATCACATTTTGTAGGAGCAAGTACAATGTTTCAGGATAGGCTAATTAACAAATCGTGAAGATCCTTTTCAACTTTCTGCCATTCAGAGTTGTAGTTCCAGTAGAGTTGTCACTTTTCACTCAGTATGACGGTTGTAAAAGCTTATTTTGGGTTTCCTATATTGTATTAAAATATTTCTTTAAAAAAAAAACAAAAAAAAACTTTATTAATATATTGTAGTAGCTACCTTTACACTATTTGACTTCAGGAGGCCACAAATACACTGTTTAAAGGGATGCTGACATGTTCCTATCAAAACACATAGGAACTTCTAAGCCTTAGTAGCGAGGCACAAATACAAAGGTTTTCAGCTAAAAAAAGGTATCCCCAAGCTGCTTCTGGCTCAATGTTACCTCAAGAAACAATGTGCAAAGAGATCCAATGGAGAAAGAAAGAGACACTTCCTTATCCCTGAGCTGGAGGTGGTGTAATCCTTTCCTGGTCTAGAGATGTTAAAGTCCTTAAGTCTATTGAAAGATAGCCTGGCCTCCAGCCTAACATGAGTGATAGTACAGATCCTGCACTTCCTAGCATCTATGCCTTGTCATGCTGTTGAAGTAAGTACCACTGGCTAGGCTAGGAGTGACTGGGGGCACTATTACAGGAAAGAATTTTGTGTCCAATCTTACACAGTGATACTGACTCCTATCCATTCCTATTACTATCCACTATATGAATGTGTCACTATCACTAAGGGAAAGACATTCTATCATAATATTCTTATGAGTCTGCTCAAGGAGATACTGTAAATTAAAACATTTTGCTCTGTCTTTAAATTTCATTCTATACAATGTAATATTACACCCTTATAACTTTTGTTCAGCAAAGCATCTGAGGTCAAAGGACAAGGAAAGGTACAGATTAATGTGAAGTGAAAATAACTTGCCACACTGCTGCATGGTTTTCTTAGACCATGTAATAATTCCACATTGCTTCACTGGTGTTTCACTGGATATCCATTACCAGGACAAATCCACTTCTCTGGGCGAGCATATTAACAGAGGAACAGTTCCTAGTCCTGCAAATGAGCACATATACTTTAATTATTTATGACAAAGGAATAAAATAACTTGCACTTGCATAAGTGTGTTTGGGAGAGGTCATTACCAGGAACCAAGATGGTGGCCACAAGGTACTCCAAAGGGAGCTTAGTTTGGGGCCAATAGGTTTGAAAGAAAGATTTGAGAAACAAAATACTGCAGCTTTGGAGTGCAGTGTTAGCCCAATCCCTATTAATTAGACTGTAATTCTACCTTTCCATCTCCTTAAATAAACCCTGATAGCTGTGTTCCTCCTAATACCTGTTCACCAAGGGGATAAAAATCGAGTTAGTTTTTTTCCATGATTCAAAAAAAAATGTTAAAAAAAAAGCGGTGAAAAAAATGTGAAAATATTCTCTGGAACCTCGAATAATCAATATGTGTTAAAGAAAAAAGTCCACCAAAATTCGCCAGAAAAAACATGCCAATTTTAAAGCTGGCGAGGGTCAACAGAAGTCAAAGGGAAAAATCTCTAACAACTTTATTTGTTTTTACAGTTCATTAAAACATTTCAGTTTTTTTGCCTCATTAAAATGAATGGAACAATGTGATTCTTGCTGGTGCACAACTTTCTTTCTGAGAAAAACATGTGCTGGAATATTTTGTCATGGTTTTCCCTTAAATAAGCTAGCGTTTGAGAAAAAATTGCACGTGCTCAGTCGCAGTCCACTCGAAAATTTATAAATAGGCCCCATGTGTTCAAAATTAAATAGTAACAATAAATATGATGTTACTAAATTCATTTTGGCTTTTTATGAGGTTTTGTTTTTATTGTTTGCGGTTTACTACTTTCTCCAATTATGTTTATTCCCTCCTTATTTATGTTACTGATGGTTTGGCAACTACTCAGGGACAGTAAAGAATTCATTATTCTATGTTTACATTTCAAAGAAGCTTTCTAGTGGTAGTTTCTCTCTGTGCAATATAGGTTTCCAAATCAAATCTGCTCTACTAATGTAGTGTTATAATATTTTGTTCATAGAAAAGTCTTTGAAGAAGGGCATTCTGGAAGTCTAGAATATTTCCAATCAAAACATAATACAGGATTCAGTTCCACTTCTCCAAACCTCTTAACAACCTCATAATAAGCAATTAGATATATTATGAATATGAAACTGAATGCAGTTAACACAATACCTGAAACTCTGTAATGTTATAACTGATATATATGGGTGAAGATTAAATTAATATGAAAAATGAGCATGTCAAAGAAATTGTTTATCTTCCATTATACAGTTTATGGGCAATGTATTAGAAGTTGCAAACCCAAAGCAACCAAAAAGCAGGTAGATTAGTACTAATATATACTGTATGTGTGTATATATATATGTGTGTGTGTGTGTATATATATATATATGTATATATATATATATATATATATATATATATATATATATATATATATATATATATATATATATATATATATATATATATATACTTGCAAAGAAGATCAGCACTTCACAGGTCTTAAAAAATAAACTTCAACAGACTGACGTTTCGGCTGACTCCTCAGCCTTTGTCAAAGTTCCAAATACAATTTAAACCATGTCTTTTAAACACTCGCTGGCGGGAAAACCATCAGCTGTAACGATATCACATGATTAGAGTTATAGTTAAATATCAATTAAATATTCGGCTATAATTACATCCGGTCAATTTGTATACAAAATATCAGTACTTACACATCAGATTTATTACACAGACAAGATTAAAAACAAATAACAAAAAGCAATAATGTTGTTAAAACTATCCTGGTGCTTCACAAAACTGTTCATAAATGTTACCAGTTCAATCTACATTTTTTCTATTCATCTTAAACTTGCACTCAGGGAAACGATTAGTTAAATTGCTCCTGTGAAAATCTTTGAGACAAACACAACGGGCTCCTCTACTTTAGTTGAACTATAAAACTTTACTCATATTGGTATATTAACTCTTGGTTCTATAATTCATCCCATTAGGCTATTGCCCAGCCATGAACGGCCTATCTATGAATGCAAACTAACCCCAGGTGACCTAAGTTCTGGTTTCCCTAAATTGTATAAGTATACGACCTACCAAACATCCCACTGTTCTGCTGTGTTGTATGATATAATCATTGACTTAGCAGGAGACGGGAGACCGCTGTTGCTATGGATTCTCCTACCCCACAACCTCTCTTTTCCACCACTGACCAAAAAACCCCCCAAAAAAGTGTAACCTCTTAGAATTAGGAGTAAAGCTAAAATGCCACCAACATACATAACCCCTATTATGGGCCCTCACGTGTATTCAGGACCCATACTAGAATAGTACTCATTATCGGTGTAGTTACAAAATCACCATATATATAATCAATAACCAGCAATTAATGTGTTAAATGAATAAAAAATACAATAGTGTATAAATGAGGAAAAAATTAAGTAATATTGTTACAGCTGGTGGTTTTCCTGCCAACGAGTGTTTAAGGGCTCTTACTGACGAGCCGTTGAAGCTGCGCTCCCCTGCGTTCCGTTTTTCTGTGTTCAGCCGCAGGGGAGCGCAGGAATAGACGCATTTAGCTTTTTTCAATGGGGCTGTACTCACACAGGCGCGTGTAGGCGCAGAACGCAGGAAAAATGCGCCTACACGAGCCTGTGTGAGTACAGCCCCATTGAAAAAAAGCTATATTCCTGCGGCTGAACGCAGGAAAACAGAACGCAGGGGAGAGCAGCTTCAACCGCTCGTCATTAAGAGCCTTAAAAGACATGGTTTAAATTGTATTTGGCACTTTGACAAAGGCTGTGGAGTCAGTCTGTTGTCAAATAAATGATGTTAATTTTTTAAGACCTGTGAAGTACTGATCTTCTTTGCAAGTGTTTTGAGAGGTTTTTGATCGTGTACCCAGGCAAATTTATATGCTTTATCGTGAGTCCCCGCTCCCCGTAGGTATATATATATATTTATATATAGTGACAGGGTGTTTTATGCATTGAAAAGAGTGCATTTAAACTGCATTATATGTGTGGCAAAGGAATACTTGGCTCAGGCAGGGTTAATATTCCCTCTCAGCAACGCTAAATTAAGTAGCAGCTGAGAGAGGAGTGGCCTAGTAAAGGTAAAAGGGTTTTACCACACCTGGGAGCTCTCCTGATACATCCTAGAGTGGAGGGAAGTGTGGTGCTCCTGGGAGAGAAAGTGCCAGAGAAAAAGTGTCTTGCTCCCAGCAAGAGTGTGGCAGAGGCTGGTGAGCCTAAATCCCTGGAGTGGAGAAGGGACTGGCAGAGGCTAGTGAGCCTGAGTCCCAGGAGGGGAAGCCAGCAGGGCTGAGTGAGAAGCCCAAAGGCTCTGAAGTTCCAGAGGGTGAGAGTTTCCCTTGATGGTAAACAACCTGGTGGAGAGAACACTGAAGGTTTTTGTATTGAAGTTGTTCAACTGTACCCTGCATGTTCTACATTGAAGTTGCTGAACTGGGGTTTTGTTGCCTTTTGTTGGGAATGCCCAGTGCTTAATAAACCTGAGTTTTGTCCTAAGCCTTGGTGTCCCTGTCTCTAAGCTCCAAATCCTATGCTACCTGCCTATCAAACGCTAATTTCCCAAAAAGAGTGCATGTACAGGCCAGTGGCATGTCACAATATGTAAATAGTATGTATGGTATAATGAACCCTGCAAAAGTAAACTACTATATTAAAGTATTGGATGTTTAAATATAAAATCACAACCCTGAACTAATGATGGAAACGGTTTCTAATTAATGATGTAACACAAAATTCTAAAATATTTTTGGGACCCACCAAACTATGGAAAAGATTGTTTCAGAAAAGATTACTGAAATTACAGATGATTCAGGGCCCCATTGGGTACTCTGGGCCCCACTAGCCACAGGGTCAGCTGCATCCATTGTTAAGCCTCTACTTTTACTCATTTTACCTTGGAAGCAAATTCACTTTTATAATACATAATAAAGACTGTGGATAAAGAAACAACATTTTTATTATTTATAACTGAATTATAAATTAACCTAGGACAATGTGCACCCATCTCACATTAACGTAATTCTGTAAATTGCTATTTAAATAATTGAAGTTGCAGCAATGCATCTGTTACTGAACTACTACTGACAACATTATTACAGCTGTTGGGAGTGGATACACTTTCACAGAGCATAAAACGTTGCAACCCTTCAAGTTCTATTCTATGTTTAGCAGCACATTGAGACACTACCTTGGTAATAAGTCACAGTTACAAAATGGAAGGAAATTTTTTGGAGTTGCACGAAAATACAGAACTTTTGGGATGAAATAGCTCAATTACTAGCTACAGTAACAACTCATCCATTAATTAAAAATCCGCTTACATTTCTGTTGAGTAGACCATTCCCTGAGCTCTCCAAACAATCCCAATCCTTAGCCAATCAGGTCCTGACAGCTGCTAAACTAGCTATAGCTAGTAAATGGAAAACTATCAAACCTACACTATCTGAAGTCATTGACAGGGTTAACAGTAACAAAGCATTTGAAGAACGGATAGCCTTTGTAGAAAACAAAATGAGTAGGTATCTAGCGGTTTTGTCTATTTGGGAGCTCAGGGACTTGTCCACTTAGGTACTGCATTAGTATATATGTTTTACGGTTGAACGCCAAATAAGTGCGAGCAGGCATACGTATCAACAGATTTTATTGGCACTAACAGCTGAATCTGGTGCATGGTTAATATAATCTGTTTTTTCTTTCTCCTTCCTTCCCCCTTTTATTTATTTTTTTCTTTATTCTTTCTCTCTCTTTCTTCGTCTACACCCTTAAATTTTCCCTTCCCTCCTCTTTTTCTTCTTTATTTCCAAACGTGTCCATAATAACATGTGACTATGTAAACGTTATTTGCTGATGGTCATGTATTTGCTTTAATTGTTTAAACTGCTTAATAAAATTATAAGTAACAAAAAAAAAAAATGGAAGGAAATGTCAAATAAGTGTTGGTGATGAGCTTGAGCTAGATATAACAGCAAAGCAGGTATGGCACAGATTTGCACCTTCTCCCACACAGAGCAAATAGGTGTAATGTGCAAAAAACACTGAATTGGCTAATAGGCACATATAATGAAAGTTACACAGGGGCTCATATATGAATGCAGCTACAAGTATGGTCATGCTAAAATGGATGCAAATGTTGGCCTAAATGATATAATTTATTAAAAGGAACTTGCATCCAACACCTCCTTGACTACTGTCTAGTTGCACCATGCATCCAAGCACCAGTGACTTTCCTGCTTCTTCTGCGGAATTGCAATCAAGTACACTTACTGACAGTGTGGAACCTCAGAACTGGATTTCCACTGTGAGTTGCCTCAATAGGCACAAGCCAAAAGAATCACACACAGATATAATTTCAGTGCCAGAATCTGAGCTTTTTGGCTCAGAGGTGGGAAGAGTATTCTCCAAAGCATTCAGACAGATACCTGTGTCTATAATATAATGAGTGATTCTCACCAACCTTGTTTCTTTTTACTGGCTAATAAGGGTTTGAAAATTAGTTTTGGCACCTATAATATTGGTAGTAAAACAGAGTCCACAGTAGCTATTCTTGTAAATCATAACGGTAACAGGGGTGTCTGTATTGTATCTTATTTATTATGCTTCATAAATATCTGAGATTTATTACATAAATAAAATATATTATTATATGAATTTAAAAATGTTTCAATTAGTTGTTTTAATTCACAAGAAGACTGGCCAGCCATGTTTTAATATTTATATAATAAATCATATTGATATTTACGAATTATACGGTACAGTGTAATAAATTTAATTTATTTATGAACAGTATTTACTTTGTTTAAGAGAGATACATATCTATGGCTGTTCTGCCCCTAAACAACTCCTCCGCTCTCATTCACTGATACTTCCCATAAAGGAATGTTATCTTATTAAACTAGTTTGTAAATGAATGTATTTTGGTGTAATAAAAATATTTAAAGTTTTGACTTTTAATTGAAGGAACAGTGTTATAATGGTAATGAAATCCCTCCATGATGTGGAGTATAATCAAGGATCCAACTATTTTTTCTCCATTGTAGGACACTTTGAAGGGCTTAAATATTTGCTAGAATTAAGATTGTTATAGAATCAATATAATTCTGATTCCTCATTTAGAAAAGCTTCAGTCTGATCAGTATTGATATTGATCAAAGGCAGAGAAAAAATAACATTGCCTATAGCCCCCGGTTGGATTCAGTATCTAAGAACAGCTGTTCTTTTTTGGGTTTTAGATAACGAATCTGGGAAGGCTTGGGAGATTAAAAATATTGACTTGTATTGAATCAGTTGGATCACCTAATTGTAGGCCAGTTGGATTAACTACTTGAAAATTCCTAAACATATTGCTGCGATTGCTCCAAACATCAAACCCCAATTTCAAATTAAACATAAACCCTGTGTTGTAAGCTGTAATACACCACAATATTATTAGCACTATCCACTAAAATGCCCAGTGTTTAGTTTTCCTGCTGTTACTGAACTATAATTCACAACAGCAGCTGTTAGCCTCTAGATTCTGGATGGATACCGCTAGCGTATGTAGTTATAGATATAAATATACAGTATATATTTATATATTTATATATATATTTTTTAAGGGATTTTATATTATATCATGCACATCAAATTAGTGCAATTTTCTGTTTCAAATATATACCCAGTATTCATAAAATTGCATCACTTAAAATTGCTGTAGAAATACTTTTTTTGTCGTTAAATAAATATGACAGAACTGCTGCTTTGTAAGAAAGAATATGGAACCTTAAAGGGATACTGTCATGGGAAGATTTTTTTTTTAAAAAATGAATCAGTTAATAGTGCTGCTCCACCAGAATTCTGCACTGTAATCCATTTCTCAAAAGAGCAAACAGATTTTTTTATATTCAATTTTGAAATCTGACATGGGGCTAGACATATTGTCAATTTCCCAGCTGCCCCAAGTCATATGACTTGTGCTCTGATAAACTTCAATCACTCTTTACTGCTGTACTGCAAGTTGGAGTGATATCACCCCCTCCCTCCCCCCCCCAGCAGCCAAACAAAAGAACAATGGGAAGGTAACCAGATAGCAGCTCCCTAACACAAGATAACAGCTGCCTGGTAGATCTAAGAACAGCACT
Organism: Xenopus laevis; assembly: GCF_017654675.1. Taxonomy (NCBI): domain Eukaryota; kingdom Metazoa; phylum Chordata; class Amphibia; order Anura; family Pipidae; genus Xenopus; species Xenopus laevis. The sequence goes on from NC_054371.1 coordinate 191,320,954, forward strand.
CAATAGTAAAAACCCATGTCCCACTGAGACACATTCAGTGAGAAGGAAAAACAGCAGCCTGCCAGAAAGCATTTCTCTCCTAAAGTGCAGGCACAAGTCACATGACATGGGGCAGCTGGGAAATTGACAATATGTCCAGCCCCATGTCAGATTTCAAAATTGAATATATAAAAGTGACTATATATATTATAATAGATATGCTTGAGATCATCATGATTTTGTGTATTTTTCACCAGTGGTGAACGTATAGTGTTGCAACAAGCAAGGCTGTGTTTGTGTAACAGCTCAGGAAAAGCCAGATAAATATGTCCCTGGAGTGAACGGAGAAGAGCAGGGTGGGTCCTCCATTCGATGCACCATTGAGTGTTTTATAGCAGCCCAGCTACAGGTAGAGGTCTGATTAGGCTGCAGATGAGCAGCAAATAAAAGAGATGTAGGATTACACCTCAGTGTCCCTAGATACCTCCTTGTGCTAGAGGAAGGTGTGGGTCCATTGATTCTTCCTTGTATTGGGGAAGGTTTGTGAACTAGGGGGAAGAGGGTTGTCCGGTGTCTGCCCATGTGATATGTACTTCTCTTCACTGTAGTTCTCTCAGCTGTTTGGCTGATGGGGTGGGCTGTAATTCTAGGTGGTGTAAAAAGTATGATAGAATGCTTTTGGACACAGTATTATTATACCTTATAAATGGGATTTCTGGTTCCTCCTGCCTTCAATCTTTTTTTGTCCTGTCTGGCTCCCCCGTGTACAAGAGGAGTGCCTTTTTACTCCTGTAGCTCTAAGGTGCAGTCTTGTTTGAGTCCTGGAGAGCTGGAAAATTCATGCACTTGCCCTTCCAATATAGTGGATCATTAGGATAAGTTGGAAGTGTAGAAATTATGCAATTTTAGTGTCAGTTTAAAATTATGGTGTTCATTCTTCCCCTGCCTTGCTACCAGTATCTTTTAGGATTTCTTTAATTTCTTGGTGTGCTTGGCTTTACTGTGGGGTACTTGCATGCTGGAGCTGGTCTGAGTCTCATTTTTTGTGTATATATTTTTTACAGGTTGCCTATTGCGAGTTCCAGATGATCCGGTTCAAGCTCAAGGTGAGTGGATCTTCTGGGAGTCATGGGAGTATGTTTTCGGCAGAGGGTTTCCTTTGTTTGTTGGAGTTCTCTTAATAAAAAGAGGATTCACACAGAAGAAAGTCAGCTAGGAGAGAGTGTGTGGGACATTCACTAAGATTCGTAGCACTTCGCCAGGCGTAGTTTCGTCAGCGCTCCTCAAATTCACTAAAATCCGAAATTGCGCTCAGGGGTAGCGTAAGGTTGCGAAGTTGCGCTAGTGTTGATTCGCTAAGCAAAGCGAAGTTCCGCTAGCGATGGTTAATTTGCATACGGCGCCAAATTCAAATTTCAATGGAGGAATATGTAGCAGCACTACAAATGCCTGGGAAACCTTCAAAACATCAAATAAAATTTTTATTTTGCCCTACACATGTGCCCACTGTATAGTTAAGTTGCCATGAGTTAGGAAATGTAGGGGGGAAGGAGGGGAGCCTCAAAAAATGTTTCAATCTTTTTCAGCCTATCACCCATAATATAGAAAAAACGCCAGCATTTTTTGGGTCTTAGAAAATGTTTTAACTTTTTTTGAAGAAATCCCTATCTACTCTATTGCGCTTCACCTGGTCTGAGGTGGCGAAGGAAGTCTAGCGTAAAAGGTAGCGTTCAGAACAATGCGCACGTTAGTGAATTTGCGTAGTTACGTCCGTTGCGCAAATTTGCCAGGTGTAACGGTGCGAAGTTACACTAGCGAAGTTACGACAGCGTCCGTTAGTGAATTTGCGAAGTAACGAAAATCCCCAACGCTAGCGAATTGATGCTAGCGTTAGGCGCTTCGACGCATAGTGAATTTGCCCCTGTGTGTCTATTGGTGAATTGAATATATTAGAAAAAGTGTTTGTGTCTGCAAAAAGTGTCTGAAAGAATCCTGGAAGGGCCGATATGGTGATATTATGTTCTAGAGATGAAGTACTCTTTCAACCAGTACATTGCAACTGTGCTTTCTCCATGAAAAGTATTAAACATCTGTCATGCCAGAGCAGAGCATGGTAAGAGTAAACTGGCTCAACCAAGCTGTTCAAAATACATTCTGTTGGGGAACGATAACAACAGAAACCTACATACCAAACAAAAATCTGTTAACTAAGGTTTGGCATCAGCAATATGTAAAGGGGTCACCATGTGGGATTCCTTTCTCTTAGCCCTGGCTGAGGGATCCAACCCCTAAAGAAAAACAAAGCAATGTGTTATACGGAGTCCAGTGTAGCGAGGAGTGCACAGATCTATACATTGGGGAGACAAAACAACTGCTCACCAAGCGAATGGCTCAGCATAGGAGGGCGAACTCTACAGGGCAAAACTCAGCTGTCTTTCTACACTTAAAAGACAAGGGACACTCCTTTGAAGATAGCAAGGTCCAAATATTGGATAAAGAAGACCGCTGGTTTGAACGAGGCGTGAAAGAGGCGATTCATGTCAAGGTAGAGAAACCATCCCTGAACAGAGGCGGGGGCCTTCGACACCACCTGTCTGCTACATACAATGCTATTCTAACATCTGTACCCCAGCGGTTTCAGAACACTTCACACATCCATTCATGCAACTCTCACAAGTAACACCTGTATCTAGGAGTTGCATGACACATTGGATAATCCTATCACAGTAACTACACAGAATCTACACCTCTGTTAATTTCAGATGTCACCTCTTTGAAGAGTTACAATGTGCCAATGTGATTGGATTAGTGGAAGAGTTTATATGCCGAGAATTTCCCACACCAGTCAGTTGAACTGAAGAAGCTGCTCGGATGAGTAGTGAAACGTCTTCATTAATTACTCAGCAAGTCCAGTTGTTTTTAGATTTACCTATACTAGATATACTGAAACCAAGGTTTGCAGCAAGGTTTCCAGATTGAGCACCACCCGAATACATGCACAGGTTTTGCGTTACCGCTGATTGAAGTGTACCTCTACATTCTCTTCGTGATTAGTCCAGGTGGAGCAGCAATCTGGGCACAGGGTGTGCACAATCTAAAGCACCTGTGCAGAGTGGGTCTGGGCCAATGTGGCCCACAAGGTATCATCCTGGTGTCCCGCTGGCCCAGTCCGATCATGCTCAGAGCTCCCTATAACTCAACCTGCAGCCTTGTCCCTTTATATGGTCACAGAACCCCTCAGTGACTTCTAATATCCTTATATTTTACAGTAGGGGGTACATTATCCCTTATAACATGAGTGATAATCAGAATTCCCTGTATAACTCAGCCTGCAGCCTTGTGCACAGAACCCCTCGGCGACTTCTATTGCCCTTAGAATTTACATCTACGGGGTACATTGTATCTTATAGTACATTACTCTTGATGATAGTTCTAAAAGGTCAACATTTATGCAAACCCATGTTTTATAACCGTTTGTATATTTATCCTTCAAAAGGTTGCCTTTGTAAAACAAAATATCATTAAGTTGTGACAGCTCAGTTGCTGGAGGATCAAGTCAGGAACCTAGGATTGTTGAAATGGTAAGTTTAAATATATACATAAAGCTATGAGTTTGTGCGAGTATATGTTGTGTATGTGTGTGCATGTGTATATATTTACACACAAATGCATATGCATTACAGATATATGTTTTAATTCTAGAGAACAGATGTTTGCAGAGCTTCGTGCTACAGCAAGAGCCCATATCAGAGCTCCGGATTATTGTTTCCAGAATGATCCTGAAATAGCAACTGGGGGTCCAATCAGAGTTGCAGAGGGATGTTTGAATAATACGAACTGCTGCGGATGTGCTAACTGTGTCGCCATGACAACAGTTGATGAATCTCTATGCTGTAGGGAAATCCATAATATCCAACAATTTTTTGATCAAGAGCACAAATGCATTGTTCATAATCAGGATATGCTCAAGCATTGTTTAGACAGTCATCTCCTGGAATTTCTGATAAGGGTCAGAGGCAGAACAAGTGTAACAACTTTCAGAACTCATTACAATAAGTTAGTAAACTATAGCTATATTGTATTTTTTTACTAAAACATGTTTTAGTTACATAGCCATATAATATATTTTGACCATGCAAATGATCTGCATTTAGTATGCAGGCCTTCTTTTCAATAATTCAAATCTATTTAAGCAGCTTTTACATGTGAGATTCACCTTCATACAAATGTGCAAATATGATCAGCCGGTGCCTATAAACTTGCAGTCAAGATAATTAAAAGTAAATTAGTGTATAGCTGAATTTTATATCGCTAGAAGTAATTCATACTCCCCCATATCATCAAAAAGGAGTGCAGGCATGAAGCACTACTGCAAATGCTGCTTTATTTTGCCCGCATTTGGTAATACAGGTATGGGACCTGTGCTCGGGACCTAGGTTTTCATGATAACGGATTTTTCTGTAATTTGAATCTTCATACCTTAAGTCTACAAGAAAATCATGTAAACATGAAATAAACCCAATAGGCTGGTTTTCCTTCCAATAAGGATTAATTCTATCTTAGTTGGGATCAAGTACAAGCTACTGTTTTATTATTACAAAGAAAAAGCAAGTCATGTTTACAAATGTAGATCATTTCTATGGGAGATGTCCTTTCCGTAATTCATAGTTTTATGGATAACTGGTTTGCAGATAATGGATCCCATACCTGTATTTGATTTGAGGGCTTGGCACTTTTAAGTTAATCATAAACAAAGACCGTCTGAAATTTTTAAAAACAACTAGGCATGCTATAATATATATATTCTTTATTTATATGGTAAATTCCTTTCTAATATTTTCTTACAAAGGGAGATGCGTAAAGCTGCATATTTCACCACTTGGACTCACGGCTTCCTCAGGCTAATTTATGTATACCGGTTCCGTCGTGTGTGGTTCCTTTAGTATGCTCACCATTTCCTGATCCTCAAGGCCAATACATGGGATTTTTCTGGGCAGAGGACTACCCAGCTGAACATATGGCACTTGATTAGTTTAATTTTGTGTATAATGAACATATAGTTTTTTATTTTTGTTGTATTTGAATTTCAAAATATTGGTTTTCCGAGTTTATTATTGTACTTCGTATTTTACTTCATGTATTAGTTTCAAAAAGAGAACTGTATATTGACAGTAAAACATTTTTTGGATGAAAAAAAACATGTCATTTGCTTACTATACATATTTTAAAATATGCATTTCTTTACATTTGCAACATACTTAAAAAAAAGGTTTATGTTATTTATATAGTTCTGTCTGTAATAATAGACTAATAAATGCAGTCTTTTCATTCTAACTTACAAAACGAATGTTGATTGTATTAAATAAGGCAACATAACATATACAAATGTAAAAAAAAAAGGTAGGTATTGGAAACTTTATCCTGAAACGCATTATCCAGAAAAATTTCAATTATGAGAAGTTTGTCTCCAATAGTGGGCTGCATTTTAACTAATACTATAGCAAACAGGACCTTGGCTAAGTTATAGCAACATGTAGTCAACATTGTTTGATAATAGACATATAGGGGCGCATTTACTAAGGGTCGAATATCGAGGGTTAATTAAACCTCAATATTCGACCCTCGAAGTGAAATCCTTCGACTTCGAAGTCGAAGGATTTACCGCAAATACTTCGATCAATTAAATTAAATCCTTCGAATCGAACGATTCGAAGAATTTAAATCCATCGATCAACGATTTTTCTTCGATCAGAAATAGCTTAGAAAACTTATGGGGAAGGTCCCCATAGGCTAACATTGTAGCTCGGTAGGTTTAAAGTGGTGAAGTAGGTAGTCGAAGTTTTTTTTAAAGAGACAGTACTTCAACTATCGAATGGTCGAATAGTCGAACGATTTTTACTTTGAATCGTTCGAGTCGAAGTCGTAGTCGAAGGTCGAAGTAGCCTATTCGATGGTCGAAGTACCCAAAAAAAACCTTCGAAATTCAAAGTTTTTTATATTCGAATCCTTCACTCGAGCTTAGTTAATGTGCCCCTTAGATGAAATAACATATAGGAAGAGTTATGCTTTATTTTGAAGCAAAGGTTTAGAAATGTAATCTATCATTACATTACAAAGATAAGCGTAAATCATAGTCAATGTAATGAAATTATTGAGCAAAACGAGAGGTATGTTTTTGCACCAGTTCTTTTTTAGATGGCCTTGGAATTGGAGCTCTGTTTTCGAGGAAGTTTAGAATTAGCAGATTCCCACTCAAAACACTTCTCACCAGCTAAGTCAGAGACTACGACACGCATTATGTCCAAGGCAAAATCAGTTTTTAAACTTGTATAGATATATGCTTCTGTGGAATATGTGGTTGAAGAGCTCTATTTTTAGTATTGATACCAATTGTATTATTAGTTTTGATAGCAATTGTCTTTGTATTTGCAAAATAGATAGGGTGGCTCCCTGTATCAACAAGTAATGGATTTTTTGTATGAGATAGATTTATTTGGATACCGTGAAGTAGCAGCCTCGTGAAACTGAAATGCTCAAGGTAGGCATATCGGAGGGAAATCCGCTCGTTTGGCGACATCGCCAATCGAGCGGATCTCTCCATGTATGGCCACCTTAACAGTAAATTGTTTTACACTTCCTGTGCAGGCACAATATCAATATTTCTCAGGAAAACATGAAGGACAACATTAGGAAATATTTGTTTCTTCTTAGTATTGGGATTGCATCCATTCACTATACAATAAGGCATAGAAAATCCTGTAAAAACAAATAATGTGTATATTAAAGAGGTTGTTCAACTTTAAATTAACTTTTAGTATGATACAGGCATTGATATTTTGAGGCAATTAGCTATTGGTCTTCATTTTTTATTATGTATGTTTTTTAAATTGTTTAGCTTTTTGTTCAGCACCTCTCAGGTTGCTAGGACCTTATTTACCCTAGCAACCAGGCAGCAGTTTAAACAAAACACTATTATAAATAGCGGAGGGCCTGAATATAAAGATAAGAACTACAAATTAACAATAACAATAAAATTGTAGCCTCAAAGAACAATAGTTTTTAGCTGCTGGGAACAGCGATCCCCATTTGAAAGCTAGAAAGACTACAGAAAAAAAGGAAAACAACTCAAAAATAATTCAGAGGGATACAGAGTAAGGCAGAGAACACAGAGTATCACTTATGTATTATTAGGGATAATGTACCCGCCACTTTAACTGATAAGGATATTAGTAGTCACTGAGGGGTTTTGTGACCATATAAAGCCACAAGGCTTAGTTATACAGGGAACTCTGAGTATCACCAAAGTAGAAGGAACAGACGCACACCGTTCACCAGATCAGCCCAGTGCACAATCCCAAAGGATCCGGCAGCCTCACGTATGCTATAGAACAGAAGAGGATCAGCACACAGGCATTCAAATTGCAGTGTTACCTGCTCGTTTATTGTGCGGACTGCAACGTTTCGGGGTCACGCCCCCTGTGTGCCGATCCTCTTCTGTTCTATAACTCTGAGTATCACTCATGTATTATAATGGTTAATGTACCCCCTACTGATAGGGATATTAGAAGTCATAGAGGGGTTCTTTGACCATATAAGGGCACAAGGCTGCAGGCTGAGTTATACAGAGAACTCTAAGAGGGTTATTTACTAAGCTCCGAATACCTGAAATTCCCCCAAAATCTGAAAAATTTGTGTTTTTTTTTTATAAAATCAGACTTTTAAAAAAAATAACGAATTTTTCGGAATTTATTAAACCCCGAGGGCTAAAAAGCCGGAATATAAAAACACGGCATCTCAAACCTGTCAAGATTGCATAAAAGTCAATGGGAACAGTCCAATTGATTTTTGGTTGTGTTGGGGGTTTCGGGCAATTTCACAATGTTTTCAGAGCTAACGGGAAAATGCAATAATAAATAAGCGTTAAAAACCCGAGCGGGTTTGATCGGAGTTTGTAGCAGCCGATACTGAGATAAATTCGGACCTTGATAAATAACCCCCTAAGTATCAATCATGTATTATAAGGGTTAATGTACCCTCTACTGTAAATAATAGGGATATTAGAAGTCACAGAGTGGTTCTTTTAACCATATAAAGCCACAAGGCTGCAGGATGAGTTATACAGGGAACTCTGAGTATCACTCATGTATTATAAGGGATAATGTACCCCCTACTGTAAATGATAAGGATATTAGAAGTCGCTGAGGGGTTGTTCTGTGAGCATATAAAGCAGGGGTGTCCAAACTGCGGCCCGAGGGCCACATGCGGCCCAGGATGCATATGAATGCGGCCCAGTTTGAAACACTTGGTTCCCGAGGAAATAGGAAGAGGGGGGACTCTGCCCATTGCCCAGTTAGTAATAATAATAATATAATAATAAGTCTATTTAATATCCAGGTGTCCCCCATTCCAGTGTATAGCTCCATCTGGTTATCCAACTGCCATTGTAGTTCTTTTCTGTGTATTTCCTTTACTTTTACAAATCAAACGTGTTTGTGTATTTTATGTGTGGCCCCAGACAATTGTATCTTTTTCCAATGTGGCCCGGCGAGCCAAAAGTTTGGACACCCCTGATATAAAGCAAAAAGGCTGCAGGCTGAGTTATACAGGGAACTCTGAGTTATAACTGTGGTTATTACCGAGCTGGTGCTTTAAGTAGTGAAGTAAGAGGTAAAATTCCTTCAGTGCTTCGCTGGATGGCGGACACCCTGAATGGCGGACACCGAATGGTGGACAACAGAATGCGCAAATCAGACCTCGCTGATAACTGTCTAAACCCGCTCCTGCCCAAGGAACGGTGATGTCAGATTTTTCTGTGCATGAGCATAATCTTATGAAGTCGCTCCTGCCCACACAGCATCGGAGTGATGGTGCTGTAGAAGCGGGCTTGAGCGGAGTAGACGGGATCGATGACACCACCCCGCACTTACTGTCTGCAAGACTGGGGAAGTGCAAATCAGAAATTTTCATATGCTTATATCACAGAAAATGTACATTTCAGGTGATAAAAGTATGTTGCATTTACAGTATGTTCATTCTGGGTCATTTAACACATCTAACCATAGTTGTTTTCAAGGTGAGCAATCCTTTTAAGCGCTAAGTTCCAGGCCTTCCTCTAAAAATTTTTTAAACCTGTTTGAATGATTGTGGGGAAAATTTTGTCGGATCATAATAAAATCGTTCTTTTCACATGAAAAAATCTGTGTGTATATCAACTTAAAAAATATGGAAGCAAAGTGTAAAAGGCTTTCAAATTTCAATTAGATCACTTAGAGCAGTTAAGATGGTAGGAGGAACTGGAAGTCTTTTTATTTGGTATCATTTTCTGTCCCTTTCTCATGGCAAGAGTGGTTAACCCATTTGATGGCCATTGCCATGCTACAGTTCAATAAAAATAAAATTGAAAATTATTATATGATTTTATATTTTTTCCTTGTATATTGATTAGGGATGCACCGAATCCAGGATTCGGTTCGGGATTCGGCCTTTTTCAGCAGGATTCGGCCGAATCCTTCTGCCTGGCCGAACCGAATCCTAATTTGCATATGCAAATTAGGGGCGGGAGGGAAATTGCGTGACTTTTTGTCAGAAAACAAGGAAGTAAAAAATGTTTTACCCTTCCCACCCCTAATTTGCATATGCAAATTAGGGTTCGGGTTCGGTATTCGGCATAATCTTTCGTGAAGGATTCAGGGGTTCGGCCGAATCCAAAAAAGTGGATTCGGTGCATCCCTAATATTGATTCATCTGCCTGTCCTGAGTACCACGCCTGTGCTATCCTACTAAAGTACTACTACTACAGGAGGTTGCTAAACCTCCTGTCTCTTTTGGCATTCTGATACTGCTGTAATCAAGGGGCCGAACTTGGGAATCATCAAGGAAACCCGCAATGAGTTTCCTTACTCTGGGTTTCAGGCAGCAACAACACAGCAATTTCCATACTTTTTTCCCTGATATGGCTTTTGTAAGAAAGAAAAACTTCAGCAGCTTTTGTTTTCATTTAATTAAAAAATAACATTGATGAAGAAATGAATGGCAAATCACATATCTGATGACTGAATATCTAATAAAGCAATCAAACAATATGGTCCTTATGTTGTTTGAATTAGTAAATGATGCTTCACAATTAATAAATTCATAAGAATGAACAGAAAATGAATTCTTACTTAGAAAACTTTTTTCAAACTTCAGGGAAAAACCTAAAACATCTTTGTACGCTGCTCCCTAAAGACTTCTGCGTACTTATGTGAAAGTAATGCTGCAGTGCAAATACCAGATATCAGCAAATCTTCAAACCATATTCTAATTATAGAGGATGCTTACTGTTGTATGCAGACTTTGCACATATGCTTGTCAAACAGGAATTCCATAAGCTTAATTTCATGCTTCTACTTCCTAGGAGACTGAAATGATAAAGCAGAGACAAATTTGTTAGCTGTGAAGAATAGCTCGGAATAAGAAATGCGCATAAAATGGCTTTCCAAATGCATCGCCTAATTAGCCAATTACATAAAAGTGCTCTCCAAAACATAGATACCAAAGAATGCAGTTATATCATAATAATTGCCCATTCCTTCGAGAGAGAGATATTCATGGCCAAGTGAACTTAAAATAGTAAACAGCAAAACCATAAAATGAAATGTATCATCCCTGTATATTTCCATGCACATCAGGACATGTACGTGTAATCAGCAAATAATTCCATCTCTATGTAATTATACAGGTGTGGCATCCATTTTGTGGAAACCTCTTATCCACATAGATGCAAATCAAGCAATAGCCATCTCCCATACTTTAAACAAATAATTACAGTTTTTAAACATGATTTTCTTTGTCTCTGTAATATTTAAACAGTTCCTTATTTCTTGTGCAAGTACTTGATCCCAACTTAGATACAAGTAATACTTACTGGGCGCAAAACAATTCTGTTGGGTTTATTTAATGTTTAATGACTTTTAGCATTCTGGATAACAGATCCCATACCTGTACAAGTTTCAAAAGTATTTTGTGTATGCAACTAGGCCTCGGTATAATCTATTTCTAAATCTACACCATCTGAACTATCTTTGGGCCCTCAGCATAGCAAGCATTACATGGTGTACTCACAAGTACATTGGGTGTGACTGACTGTGCAAGTGAAAAAACATTTATAAATTTACACTGTGCACTGCAGGAAAAATACTTGGATAATCACATGTCTGTGTCTTAAAAGACTTATCATTAATATGCAGCCACAGTACTGAGATTGCTGGAATTCACCCCATTAGATGGAACTAGAAATATGGTTACACACAGTGTTATATATGGAAAATATACAGAAATTACACATGGGCACTTTTCATTACTTATATCACAAAGACAGGGGATAAGAAAATGTACTACAGTGGGATTTCCCAAAATATAGCGACCTCTAAGTGTGTAGTTCAAGCACAATAAAAGAAAAAGACAACCCCACAGAGATACCTGGCAAGGAAGAGCAGTTTTTGCCTTTTGAGAAAGCCACTGCGAAATGCACCTTAAGGCATCTGTTGATATCTGATCTCATTGATTTTTAATATTTTGATAAACTATTCAAATGCTGAGATAACCATAGTTTAGCAGCAGGTAACTGATGTGGCTTTGTTGGTCACTCTCACATTTTTAATGAATTCAACCTATGTGGTTTTCTAGATACCTATCTAATTATTCTTACTTATTTCTAAGGTTCCTTGGGTTTGCAGTTTTATACATTATGTAGTCTCTGCTAATTAAGTTTGAGATATAGTAAAACATTAAATGGCAGCCACTGAACTCCCATCTTTTGCCCGCTTGGTGGTAACCCTAGGGGTTATAAAGAAAAACAATACATTTTTACATCCAGGTTTTTTATTTCTCAAAATAGCCCTTTTTATCAAGCAAATAAATGTATTAGTGAACTATATACACAAAGAATGTGCACTTGTTAATTTTCCTTCATTTTCATTATTATGTTGATGATTATTTAAAGGGATACTGTCATGGGAAAAAAAATTTTTTCAAAATGAATCAGTTAATAGTGCTGCTACAGCAGAATTCTGCACTGAAATCCATTTCTCAAAACAGCAAACAGATTTTTTTATATTCAATTTTGAAATATAACATGGGGCTAGACATATTGTCAATTTCCCAGCTGCCCCAAGTCATGTGACTTGTGCTCTGATAAACTTCAATCACTCTTTACTGCTGTACTGCAAGTTGGAGTGATATCACCCCCTCCCTTTTTCCCCCCAGCAGCCAAACAAAAGAACAATGGGAAGGTAAACAGATAGCAGCTCCCTAACATAAGATAACAGCTGCCTGGTAGATCTAAGAACAGCACTCAATAGTAAAAACCCTTGTCTCACTGAGATATTGAGAAGGAAAAACAGTAGCCTGCCAGAAAGCATTTCTCTCCTAAAGTGCAGGCACAAGTCACATGACTGGGGGCAGCAGGGAAACTGACAAAATGTCTAGCCCCATGTCACATTTCAAAATTGAATATAAAAAAATCAGTTTGCTCTTGCTATGGATTTCAGCCCAAAATTCGGCTGGAGTAGCACTATTAACTGATGCGTTTTGAAAAAAACATGTTTTCCGATGACAGGATCCCTTTAACTAAATTATATTTTAAGTACTTTTACTTTTAAATCACATTTACAGGGCATAAGTTCACTCTAGCGGTTTAATACAAGGAAGTATTTTAGTTTTTGTTGTGTACTTTATTGAATGTATTTTTTAGACCTATCATTCATTATGTCCAAGTTTCAGACAATGGTAAAGCAGTGGTGCAAGTGCTCTTTACACTCTTTGTTTTTATTTATTTTTTAGGTCAAGTTTGTGAGGTTGTTTTCTACCTTGAATAAACTCACAACCGGAATATTTTTTTTATTTTTGAAAAAAAAAGAATGTAAAAAAATCGCTTGAATGAGGTCGGGGGAAAACTTGAACTAATCGAGTTACGAGCAAAAAAAACCTTGAATACCTCGAATTGATCGACTGAAAAAAAACAAAAATCATGAAGGCTTTAAACATGTTCAAATGGTTAAAGGAACCTCTGCCATTGACTTCTACAGGTTTTAGCTGGAGTATTTTGCAGATTTGGCTTTTTGCAGCTTCGGGGCATAATAAATTTAGAAAAATTCAAGTTTTTATTAAACTACCCTCGAAAACCTCAAATTTTTCAGGAAAAACACAACTCAAACTTTAATTAACAACCCCCCTTAGTGTCCCACACAAACTCCCATAGGCATCAAAAGGAAAGAAAAGAGATAAGCTTATAGATAACAGATTTAAGTGCAAATATAACTTTAATATGTTCTATGTGCTGCATTCTCTTGATGGCTATGAAAATAATCAGTCTTGTACTTGTTACATTTAGTCACGCGTGTATCTTTAACCATTATTACTAGTCTTTATTATCATTATCAGTCCATAAGACTAGAAAAAGGGCCCACTTTTACAAAAATATTAAATGGGTGGGTAGTTGAATAGTGAATGCTGGACTTTACCAAAGTGTTATTTGAGATCTGTCTGTCTGAGCGGGGATTCCATCTCACCAATCCGTTACCAAGAGTTATCAATCATTGTTAAGAACCTTTAAGGGGTAGTTCACCTTTAAATATATGTATTTGAATATATATGTATACTGTACAAAACTTTGGCTATAGTAGATTATTTTATAGACTAAGTAGATTCTGATGCTGAGATCTCGTGCTAACAAAATATATTCTTTTAATCCTCATTTTCAAACATAAAAAATGTTATTCATAGCTCATACATTATAGGTGTGATCAAAATAATATCGGGCATGGAAAAAAAACATACTGAATCATTTAAAGGTGTTTAACTTTTAAGCCATTCAGCAGTGGCGTAACTACCGGGGGAGCAGGGGGTGCAACTGGGCCAGGGCCCACATCCCCGCAGGGCCCCCCGGCAGATCGCGTGTGCTGCAGCCGGCTGCACCCGCAAAGTAAATACGCACGGACGAGGGTGGGGGGGGTTCGGCTGCATGGCCCACCCCACCTAATTCTGTTACTGCCATTCAGTACATTATTCCAGTACCTGTTAACTCCCAAGGGTAAAGTTATCTTAGCTTTAACAATTTCTGTCTCATTATTGTCATTAGTATAGCCCCTTAAATTCTTCATTTATAACATATTGATGCTTGTTCCTGTAATAAAGAGCCAAGGGTGTTGTCCATCAATATGTTATAAAAGAAGTCCCAATTTAAGGGATATGCTCACAAGGTGCCATTTCCAAAATAGACGGAACACCCATAAAAGAAATTGTGAGTGTTTTCCCTGCGGGGATTGTAGTATGTGCAGTAAGTTGCAAAAGATGACCAGTTTCGAAGATCGTTTTGGCATAATCCACAAGATCAATAATTATATAAACCGCAGGACCCAGGGTGTGATCTATTGTATTGAATGTACATGCAACAAACAATATATTGGGATGACTACACAAATGCTAAAGACAAGAATGCAACAACACTGCAGCACTATCAGAACTGCAGGTAATGAAAGTAAAACTGATAAAACAATATCTACAGTAGCTCAACATTTCAGGAAATTACATAATATGGATCCGGGAAAAATGAAATTTTGGGCTTTGGAAAAGGTTGAGATAGGAATCCGGAAAGGAAACCTTGAACAAGCCTTATTAAAATGAGAAAGCTACTGGATCTTTAAAATGAACACGGTATCCCCCAATGGAATAAATGAGAATAATTTATTAACAGTGTTCATTTAAAATAATGAGAAACAGAACCAGATTTTTTTAATGATTTTATTCAAACAAATTTTTATATAACATAAGTTTATATAAATACTTCTGATATGTACAATATATGCAAGTTCAATTTTAATAAACTATAAATAAAACACGTTTTTAAATAATTTAATAATATGTACAGAAAGAAGGAATATAAAATTCATTTAATGGGTTAAAAACTGATCTGGATACTTGTGATTATAAAAACATGAAGGTTCCCCTATAAGTTCATTAAATACTCTATGTCCATATACTACCTTAAATAAATTCTATTAATTTATATTATAATATGTAGATGTGGTCAGTGCTGTCATAATAATTGTGTCACAAGTCCTTCTAGGGAATATGACAGTAAATCCGGAGTGATGCCTAGCTTGCGCTATTATCATAGGAAGAGCCTGCGCAGAATTGATATTGATAAATTCGGACTTAGCGTCATAAAGTATCCTAGTAACGGATAGAGACGTTCCATTAGTACTGAGCATGCGCGAACGTCATAGAATGCGCATGCGCAAATTAAGTCTCGCGAGAACTACCGCATGACGCCTAATGCGGAAGTGATTTAAACCACGCTTCCCGGGGGAACTTTTCATTACGCCTTGAAAAAGCTGACATTGCGAAACACGCATCGGCGTTTCTGTGTTTACAGATCCTTTAGTTTTTTTAAAAATCAATTTTAATTACTTTAATTATCGGTCAACTAGGAGGGGTGATGGGAACTGCTCAGTTCGTATCTATATCTCTCTTACTGCATATCTAATTTCCCAGGAGGCCGTGGATTTGTGTTTTTTTAGGATACAATAGCCTTCAACAGCAATAGGGCTTAGTTAAATTTGAGACCACCAGTCCCGGTTGCTCTGCCTTCTCAGTCTTTGTGGTGTCCCAGGGATAGAAAAACAATAGGCAGCAGATTTGGGACAACTCCACCTCCTCTTCTTTTCCAATTTCTCTCTTGTTTTCATGAACTGAGCATTTATTAGAAAAAAATGTTTTCCTATTAATTGTGGTCACTCTAATTAATTCAACTTATTACCTTCTAATTTTTTTTTTTTTTTTTGCATTATTAAGCACTTTATAATTTATTAATTTAATTCTCAAGCAACGTTGCTATTTATAAAATTCACAATCATTAGCTAAGGGTAATTGGTGGCTTATAAACTGCTGAAGCCGGGGTACAAGTATCAATTTTTTGACCTCAAAATTGAATCACTTAATGGTCAATATTGCACTGCACTTTATTTAAGTTATTACTGATCAACTCTAAATAGTTGTTTTTTAATGAATTTAATATAAATATAGCACTGCACTTTATATTTATACTTGAGCTTTAAGGTAATTGAATAAGGCCACAAGTTGGCCCATCTTGTGACTACTGTTATTTGAGTGATTAAGCGGGGTACTTTTTTTTCTCTTTCTATCTATATAAATCTTACTGAATTAATCTGATCTAGGTCAGACCTCTGTATTAATACAAGGATAAGAATTGTTTTATTATACAAGGGAATCACTGGTGTGTTTGAACTGAGCTTAGCTGTTCATTAAAGTCAGGACTGTCCCAACAATTTATTGGTAGCACCATCATTGGCACAGACCCTTCCGTTCTATTTAGTTTTACTGTCATTTTATTTATTGATCATCGTGTTAGTTTAAAGAATGCTTGAAGATAATAATCAAACTCTATATTGTCTATGAAGTTTCATTTATAGAAATTTGATAAATGAAAGAATACTTTTTGCAAACTAGTCTACAAACTATTGTTTTCAAAATGATCCTGAATGGACAGAAGAGGAAACACTAGAAAGAGAACATCAAAGTGAAAACACCGACTGGTGTCGATGTACAGGATGCATTACAATTCCATCATTTGATGAGTCGTACTGCTGTAAGGAGCTTCATGCCTTAGAGAGATTTCTCATGAATAATGTGACATATAACAGAGCTACACGAATAAAAGAGATTCTGTTGAGAGGAACAGCTCCTAGATTTCATTAGTTTAGATACATTTCAGAGGAATGGCTTGTATTTGAAGCCTTCCATTACGTCACTACTTGGAATTGCGCTGCTGCACAAGCGATGTAGGCTGCAGCGCGTCCATACGTTCAATGTCATAACAACGGCTTGGCAGCAGAGAGAACCTGTGTGCTGGCGTACCTCGCACTGAAGACATCGAAGACCTGTTAGGCTTTTATTACTTACGCTTGTTTGCTTCTGGCACAGGTACAGATGGGGGCTTGGGCCTTGGGGGCATTAAATTTGATGGCTAATGGCTGCAAGGCTGGCACAGGTACAGGTGGGGCTTGAGCCTTCTGTAGTATTGAGAGATATTGGCTGCTGTCACAAGTACATATGGGGGGGGGCTTTGGGGCAATATATTGATGGCTAATGGCTGCTGGCACAGATACTCTGACTGAAGACAGTCCTAACATAGAGATAAATCCAACCTCATTGCAAGAAATAACTGATAAAATCAGAAGGTACCTTGTACAATAGGGCCCTGATGAAGGTAAAGATCTGAATTTTGGAAAATCCCAGTCACATGAGGAGAGCTCCTTTAACCCTAAGTGGTTCACCAAATACCCAGTGGTAGAAAAATTGAAAGAACGTGGTTGATATACTCCAAAACATTCTGTGCAAGGAACAACTTGGCATTAAGAGACTCAGCGGATGTTATTGGTAGCCCACATGCTGGCATAGTAGTAATAGGCTACCATAACAGCGCTTAAAAAAAAGATTGAAACTCACCAAAAAGGTTCCACTCTAATAAGAATCAAATGGAGTTTATCAGCATCCTGGGGAAGAGAGTGTGTTCTGTGATTATTGGTAAATTAAAAGAAGCTAAATTCTACTCACTGATCTTTGACTGTACACCACACACATATATCTCATCAAGAGCAAATGAGTGAAATCATATGTTATGTCAGTGTGGTTGAAGGGAAGATGAAAGTTGAAGAAAGCTTTATAGACTTCATCCACACCAAAGATTAATCTTGAAGTGGCTAAAGCTGGCCATAGACGCATAGATCTGAATTGAGGATTTGTACGATTATCGGACCGTGTGTGGAGAGTCCTGACATTTTTCGTCCGGCAGAGATCGGTCGTTGGGTTGAACGGACAGGTTAGAAAATTTCTGTCGGCTGTCGATAATATCTCTGCGTGTATTGACGATCGTACGATTTTCAGTGGGAGACTGTCACTAGCTTTGGTTGGACATAGATATCGTACGATTGCTGTCAGGGGCAGAACATTGCTGATCTGTTCTTTAACTACTTTATTTGATCTGACTGATAAGACTTTGATCTGAATGGTTAGTGGCAGGTCGGGAGATGGGGAAGTCCGATCATACGATGATTCGTTGGATCTTTGCATCTACGGCCAGCTTTAGCTTCAGAAATGTTAAACAAGATACTAGCAAATAGCATTGATATCAAGGATGCAAGAGGCCAAGGCTATGATAATGCAGCAAATATGGCAGAGAAGTATAATTGAGTCCAGGCAGGAATTTTGCAAGAAAATGAGTATGCAAAATGTGTTCATTGTGCAGCACATAACCTCAACCTGGCAGGTGTATATGCAGCCTCCGTAAATGCAGAAATGAAAACCTTTTTGGTACTATTCACATTTTTTCCTCATCTACCAGTCTCTGGGAAATGCTGAAAACTCTCAAAGGGCACACAGCCACCCGATGGGCATCAAGGGCAATTGCTGTAAAAGCACTGTTTACGGAGATCATGAATGTGTGTGAGGCATTGTCAGATATCAGAGAAAACTCTTCAAACTCAGGTTCTGTGTCTACAGCACAATCGCTTCTTTTGCAAGTTAACTATCATTTTCTCTGCACTTTATTTGTATGGATTAAGATTTTTGGCCAAGTTGATAGAGTTAGCCAAGCCTTGCAAGCTAAAGGCATATCCATTCTTGAAGCTTAAAAAATAATTGATAGTCTGAGAACATGGTCCAAGAAATGCGAGGCATCAGTGCTGATGAAATATACCTTTACGCCAGAGATGTCTGTGAAAAACTTGAAATTCCAGCAACGTTTCTACAAAAGAGGAAAAGAAAAGTGAAAGCCAGAGCGTCCTATGAATCAGTGAATGAAGGAGCAAGACTTTCTGCTAGAGATAATTTTAGAATCAGCCTTAATCAAATTTTGATGTTCTGATCTCTGATTCAACATGAAAATTAAAAACACTAATGGACACCTCAATGGTATAAGAATACCTGGTGGTCCAGTGGGCACGCCCGCAGCGCTAGTTCTCCTGCGCACCCATGCGCGTGGGTTTCCGAGTTTGAGGCGTGCATCTATGCACGTGCATCCTTTCTCTTCTGTGCTCCTCGTGACACCATTGTGGTTGGCACAAAATTAAAATATTTAAAGGCGCGAATGCCCTAGTCCAGTTGCCCAACATAAAGTTCTATTCCTATAGTTCCTGGGTGCGCTTCTCAAGTCTATTTGTGTTCCTGACCCTAGCCTGTTCCTGACTTTGCTATTCTGCCGATTGTACCAACCTCTGCCTGTATTTAACAATTCTCTGCATCCTGATTTTGTACCATGCTGCTCTTTGGTTTGACCTTGGCCTGTGATCTCAACTACTCTCTGTCTTATAATTTGGAACTGCATCTGGCATGGACCCTGTTTGCTTCACGTCTCTCTGACTGCTCCTCCATCCTGTCTGTATATGTTTTGTTCCCTAGCCTGCTCAGAACTCTCTGCTTGGTCCTTTTTACATTAAGTCCTGGTGGCATCTAAGTAGCGGAGGGCTCCTCCCAAAGTCAAAGGCGGCTGCTATAGGCAGAAGAGTGAGACGTGTCCGGGTCCTTGGAGTTAGTTCTAAGTTTGGGATACCTTACGTTTCAAGTAGATTTTGAGTTTCTTCCTTGCCCTGCCCTTGTCACATTTGAGTTGCCACAATTACAGAAAGCTGCATCTAACCTTACTTTAAAATACAGCAAGGATTTGGATGTTCCTGAATTGTGATAAGAGACTGAGAGCCTTAGGCAACAAGTGGAAGCCTTTTTGCCAGATGCCAAGTCTGTAACACCTCTAGACCTGTGTCAGATGATGCAGGACTATTCACTTGCAGATTGTTATCCTGACATTGGTACTGCAATTATTATATTCCTACCTTTGCCTGTAACTGTAGCATCATGCAAAAGAAGTTTTAGTAAGCTGAAACTTATTAAAAATTATTTACGTTCATCTGTGGGACAAGAGAGGTTTTCAAACTTAAGCATCATTTCAATTGAGCATGAGATTGCAAAGAAAATAGACTTTGATGATGTTATTGATTATTTTGCTGCCATAAAAGCAAGAAAATTTGGACTTAAACTGAAATTTAATTCTCAATATTTTACTGTATTTATTATCTTTTACTTGAAAGTTGAATGTTTACAACTGTAGGTTAAATACCGTAAATACTCGAGTATAAACCGACCCGAGTATAAGCCGAGGTACCTAATTTTACCTCCAAAAACTGGGAAAGCTTATTGACTCGAGTATAAGCCTATGGTGAGAAAGGCAGCTGCTACTGGTAGGTTTCAATAATCAAAAAATGAGGCATGAGTGAGTTAAATGTTTTTGAATACGGTATTTATTTCAAATAAAAACAGTAAACTATGTGGAGAAAGGGTCAATATGGTATCAACAATGATACCTTAAAAGTAAAACCACCTTAGCTCAATCAGCAATCAAGCTAAAATACAAAAAGTTAAAATCCCTCAAAACTGGATTCCTCCTCATCATCTGTTTGTCCAAACAGAGCTGCAATTTCAGCTGGTGTGAGGATGTCAGCATAGACATTGTCATCATCATTGAGTTCGCAGTCATCACCATCACTGCTGTCATTCTCATACAAAGGGCTGTCTTCACTGCCATCCATAGCATTACTAATTCCACATTTCTGGAAGGCGCGTTTCACCATGTCCTCTGTAGGGATGGGCGAATTTTTTCGCCTTGTTTTGCCGAAATTGACGGCCATAGACTTTAATGGGCGTCGGCGTCATTTCGCCGGCGGCGAATTTTTGGCGAAACGAAACGGGTCAAATTCGCCCATCCCTAGTCCTCTGGAATATCTTCCCATGCATCTTGAACCCACTTTGCTATTAATTCTATGTCGAGCTTCGTGAGATTTCCAGCTTTTGTCAGTTTAGCTTGACCAGATGACATCCATTCATGCCACATCTTTCGCACACGGTCTTTGTAAGGTTTATTTAAAGACACATCGAGGAGCTGCAATACAGATGTAAGCCCACCTGGAATAACGCCAACGTAAATTGAAAAGACTTTGCCAATTGTTTTAAGTCATCAGATGTGTGGGCTCTAAACATATCCCAAATTAGCAATGATGGTTTCTTTTTAAAGGCTGCTCCTGGTCGTCCATTCCAAATTTCTTCCAGCCATTTTTTTGTTCCGTCTACATCCATCCAGCCTTTAACATGTGCGCGCACTGTAATGTTTGGTGGGAATTTGACCTTTTTAAGCAAGGTCTTTCTTTTAAAAATGACAGGCCGCAGCTTAGTTCCATTAGCCAAACATGACAGAACGACTGTGAAATGATTTTTTTCATTTCCTGTGGTTCTGAGGAAAATAGTTTTGTCTCCCAAACTTGCCACAGTTCTGTTGCTTGGAAGATCAAAAGTCATAGGTGTTTCATCCATATTCCCAATATCTCCCAGGTCATAGTTATGAATCCTTCTTTGTTTTATGTTGATGTATTGGAATGACATCACTTTTTCTTCAAGGTCTTGCGGCAACTTCTGTGAAATCTTTGTTCTTTCTCGCAAACATAGGCCAAACCTATTCATGAAGCGGGTACACCATCCTGCTGATACAACAAAATTTTCAATGCCTGGTGCTTTATATTTGTCATCCTTAGCCATTTGAAGGGCACATAATTGAATGAGTGTTACACAGTAACCATTTTGATGACACTCCATAACCCATTTATGCAATTCAATCTCTAGAGCCCCATAAGAAGTTGTTAAACCACATCAAGCTTTTTTGGCCTTTGGGATCTTTTCCAAGTCAGCCTTCATTTTCCGCCTCTCCCTCACTTGTTTTTCATCAACACAAAATTTCCTACTTGCAATACTGTTATTGCTTCCTTCTGCTCTTGACACAACCTTCAGTTTGAAAGCAGATTTGTATGACCTGCGTTTTTGTTTTGGTCTAGGATTAGCTGTACCGGTATCCATTTCTAACAGGATAAAAAAAGAAGTCAGTCCGCCATATACCGTATACAGTAAAATACGGTAACCTTATAAAACAGCCCATGTACATATATATATATATATATTTTTTTTTCAATATGAACCAGCACTCCAAAAGTTTTTATCAAGAATTTCTTTATTCAAATATCACTCTTGTGTCCAACGTTTTGGCCCACATTGGGGCCTTTATCCTACTGTGGGCCGAAACGTTGGACACAAGAGTGATGTTTGAATAAAGAAATTCTTGATAAAAACCTTTGGAGTGCTGGTCCATATTGAAATCTACATACCACGTTGGACCAAGCACCCATCTTGGATTGTGAAGGAAAGAGTGCAGGTACTTACAGGACTATTATAAGCCGAGTTTTCAGAACTGACTCGAGTATAAGCCGCGGTAGGCTTTTTCAGCATATTTTGGGTGCTGAAAAACTCGGCTTATATTCAAGTATATATGGTATTTGTTGTCACATGAGCACTTTTCATATTTGTACAATTCAATGTATAAATAGTGGCAGAAGGATTGGCTGAAAACTCTGCAGCTAGATATTAAGCTACCTCAAAAATGGGCATGCTGGCAGTGGAAGGGCTACCTGATTGCTGAGGAGGTTTCAATTTAGGCATATATTGCACTCAAGACTATTGGTGTTAAGTGAACCCTTCATTTGCACTTTGTTTGTTTAACAGGATAAAACTATCAAACACTTTTGGTTTTTCTGACATTTTTTAGTGTACATTATTTTTTTGTTAACATTTCATATTTATATAAATTAAAAGTTTTTCATTCATTAATGTGTAAATGGGCCATTAACAATTAATCCATGCAGCTGAAAAACATCCTGAGGTGTATGACTCAAGTTTATTCACCTACCATGACATATATCAGCAAAAGCAAACATAGCAAGAGAATTATTTATGGATTGGGACATATGAAAATGAGCAAAAATTAAAAGGTAGTACAAATATCACACACAAATTAGTAGTTTTCAGTACATGTTTTGTATACGCTTTATGTGTATTTACTATATTTATACATATGGAAATGAATGTGTCTCTGTGTGTCTGTTTGCATGTGTGATTGTGTTTTCATGTTTTTTGTGTGTATTTTATTTTAATCATAAAATTCAAAAAAGTTTAGGTTTGTTGACAATCCATTTGTGATTGTTTGAGAAAGGACTTTCAAGCTTCAAAAAGTGGATCCTCACCAGTCAGTGTTAAAACTCATCCTTATTTTAAGGAGCTGATATTTCTACAGAAAACTATGGACATAAAGGAGTATGTTGTCTTTTTTTGGCTAGAAAATTTTTAATTACAAATATTGTTCATGTAACTTTTTTTTTTTTAAAAGGTTTTATTTTTGCATTTTCAGAAAAGAAAAAATTTTAACCAATACAAAAGGGAAAGAAATTAAAAAAAGGAAAGCATAAATAAAACATACATAGTACAGTCCAAGGTTAAAGTACAAAATAAACAAAGCATAGTGAAATGGTCACATTGTCAATCAGTGCAAAAGAAAAGAGCTCATACACAATGGCACGTATGAAACACAGCAAAAACCACCTAGGTCACTTCATAAGTCAGATCATCTAGTCTTGCATCAGTCATGTACTGGGAGCTATATTACAATAGGGAGCAGCCGTGGGAAGCAGATCTATCCAGGGACCCCAGATCGCGTGAAATTTATCCGGACAGCCTCTAGCTAAATAGACTGCCTTGTGCAGTGGCAGTGTGTCATTAATAACTTTTTTCCAACGGACAAGTGTGGGAGGGCTGGTGTCCTTCCAAGTGAGAAGGATAGTTTTTTTTGCATAGTACAACAGCTGCAGGTAAAAGAGCCTCTGATAGGACTGCAGCACTAGGGGACCCGTGGAACCCAGCAAACACAATTCCGGGGATCTAATAAATGGAAGGGAGAAATTAGTTGCGAGGAACCGAAGGATTTGGTCCCAGTATATTTGAATAAGAGGACAAGACCAGAACACATGCATGAGGGTCCCCACCTCCGCCCCACATTTGTAACAGGTGTCTGGGGTGCCTGGATAGATCTTTGCCAACCTTTGTGGAGTCAAGTACACTCTATGGAGAAACTTCAATTGAATCCATCTATCTCTATTGGAGATAGTGAGATCCGGGACCTGGTCCAAGACGTCCTCCCAAGCTTCCTCTGCCATTTCAGGGATATCTACAGCCCATTTCAATCGGAGCCCGTTTAGGTGAGACTTATAGGACCTGCCCAGAATCGAGTATATCACAGTGACTGGTTTCAACAGGGCTGGTCTCCTGAGGTGGAGCTCCAGCTGGCTCTGTGAGATGTCTAGTGGCATGGAGGGGAACTGTGCCCTGAGGGCATGACGGAGCTGAATGTAGCGGAACAGCATGTGAGAGGGTAATTGGTGCAATTCTCGCAGTTCCTGAAAGGATTTGAGCTGGCCCCCCTCTATAACTTGGGCCAAGTATTTGATCCCCCTCTGGGTCCATAGTTCAGCCTGTGAAAAATTACTCAGATGTGGGAGGTTTCTGTTTCCCCATAGAGGGGTACCTGGGGACCAGGTGTTAGGCTGCGGGTAAAGACGCTTTAGATAGATCCCAAAAATCCTTATGACTGACACCATGGAGGGAGTAGAAGGAAACAGAGAGCGCTCCCCCCTATATAAGTGATTGGCCAGGGCTTCTAATGAGGTGGCACTGGCTGCCTCTGCCAGAAGAGCAGGGTTAGATAGGTCTTGGGTCAGCCACCAATGAGCATAAACCAGTTGTGAAGCATGATAGTAGAGCAAAAAATTGGGTAGTGCCAGACCCCCTTTCGTTGTCGGGAGTTGGAGGGTTGCAAGGCTAATACGGGGTTTCAACCCCGCCCAGAGAAAAGCAGTGGTGATTTTGTCAAGTTGTTTGAACCATGCTCGTGGGATATAAATGGGAGAATTATGTAGCTTGTACAAAAACTTGGGCAAGTAGATCATTTTTATTAGGTTTGCCCTCCCTACCAAAGACAGTGGGAGAGTCGCCCAGACGGTCGTTTTCCTTCGATAGTCTTGCAACACCGGGGCAAGGTTGTCTGCCATAAAGTCCCGCAGCTCAGTGCGGACTTCAATACCCAGGTACTTAAAAGAGCGGACTCTTTGTAGCGGAAGAGGGGCTTGGGTGGGGCGGGGGGGAACGTCATCTATCGGGAGGATGACAGACTTGTCCCAATTCACTTTCAGGCCAGAGTACCCCCCAAACGTATCCACTAGCTGCAACAAACTACGCAATGACTCCTCCGGGTCCGCCAAATATATCAGCATGTCATCCGCATATAACGACACCTTGTCCTCCAGCTGCCCTAGTTTAAGCCCTCTAATAGTCACCGCATCACGTATCTGTATAGCCAAAGGCTCTATTGCCAAAGCAAAAAGGAGGGGGGACAGGGGGCACCCCTGCCTAGTACCTCTGTGCAAGTGAAAGGTGTCCGAGAGGAAGGAGTTGACCCTAACTGCTGCAGTCGGGGATCTATACAATGCCTGAATCCAGCCTATAAACTTATCACCCATCCCAAAGCGTCGCAGGACCTCCCAAAGATAAGGCCATTCCACTGTGTCGAAGGCCTTGGCGGTATCTAAGGAGACCACCACCCTAGACCCAGCATTATCATGTCGGGTTTGGAGATTCGTATATAGACGTCTAAGGTTAATGTCAGTGGCCCGGCCAGGGATGAAGCCCGTCTGATCAGGGTGAATTAGATGGTCGATGACCCCCTGGAGCCTGATAGTCAGAATTTTGGCAAAAATCTTGATGTCTGCATTCAATAAAGATATCGGCCTGTAGGAATCGCAGCAATGACTGGGCCTCCCCGCTTTAAGCAATACCGATATGATGGCTTGAGTGCAAGAGTGTGGGATGGCAGTCTGGGGCGAGAAGGTATTAAACAGGGTTGCTAGTGCAGGGGCTAAGGCATCAACATTCGCTTTGTACCATTCTATGGGCAGGCCGTCAGGTCCAGGGGATTTGTTGTTGGGGAAGCTGCCTATAGCTACCTTGACCTCGTCAATTGAGATGGGACCCTCTAATGAGGAGAGTTGTTCACCAGTCAGGGTGGGAAAGGGTAGCGGTGATAGATACTCTAAAGTTGGGAGATCAGGCCGCAATCTCGACTGATACAAACTACTGTAAAATTCCCCAAAGGCATTGGCTATAGACTGCGGGTCGTGTAGCTCCTCACCAGTAGCTGTAAGTAGTCTGGGGATGGAGGTTACCTGAAGGGGGTCTCTGGCAAGTAAGGCCAACAACCGGCCATTTTTGTCACCCCTATCATACCAGGCCGCCCGCCTAACAATATCTAGTTGAGAATATTTGTCTACATGAAGGAGGTCAATGGACCTCTGTGCCGCTGACATAGCCAGTCTAGCCTGGGGGTCATCCGCAAGACTAAGGAAATTTTCTGCCTCGCTAAGAGCCAGCTTCGCCTTCTCTATGCCTGCCTCTATCCGGACTCTTTCCCTTTTTATAAGGGAGATAAATTGACCCCTGGTCCAGGCTTTGCAAGTATCCCACACTATTGCTACAGAGGCAGAGTCTTTGTTTGTGGACCAAAATTCCGCCAGCAAAGGGGTAAAGGACTCACGGATATTATTGTTGTGGATCCACTTGGGAGCTAGACGCCACATGCGAGAGCTTTTCGGGCCAGGGAAGGTGAGGGTAACCTGCAAGGGGGCATGATCAGAGCAAACTCTAGGTAGGAATTCCGCTGCCTGAATGTAATGGAGGGCCTCCGGATTAGCTAAAGCCAGATCTATGCGGGAGAGGGCCGAGGACGCCACTGTAAAGCAGGAGTATTGTCTCAACTCTGGGTGCTTGGCCCGCCAGGCATCCAAAAGGCCAACCCCCTCCATCCAATTGGCCAAACTCAGATTGTCCTGGGGAAGTGGCCGAAGCCTATCTAGTAAGGGGTCTGGGACTGCATTGAAGTCACCCAACCACAACGTGGGCCAGTGACCCATGCCTGCAATTTTAGCTATAATCTCAGTAAGTAAGGCCAAGGCAAACGGAGGAGGGAGATATACATTAATCAGAATAAAGCATTGCCCAGAGAGTTTACATTTGAGCGGAATGTATTGCCCTTTACCATCAGTAACAAGTTGTTCTACCTCAAGTCGTAGTGACTTCCTCGCCAATATTGCCACCCCCCTAGAGTGGGTAGAGTAGTCTGCATGATAGAGACTCCCAATCCATGCGTGTCGCAGCGCCCTGACTTTTTGACCCACTAGATGGGTTTCTTGGAGCAGCATCAAGTCAGCTCCGGATTTTTTCAGATAATCCAAGACCACTGATCTCTTTATGCGGTCATTAAGGCCGCGTACATTCCAGGAAACTACCCGGATAGGCTGCTGAAGTAGAGCCATATTAAGTGGAGAAACAGATATGGTGGCAATAGTGACAACGTAGACACATCAGACTGTACAGTGCAAACAGTATAACCAACCTGAAATAAAAAAAACCCCGGTAAAGCAAAACAACCCCCACCCGGTATCCCTACCCTATATTGGGGATACATTAAACCCATAACAATAACAATGTGCGGTAAGTGTAAGACGAGCAGCTCAGTCCACAGCAAACAGTCCAGATGTAATAAACAGTGCTGGGTGTAAAAGTCTAGCTCCTGAAAAGGCAAATATCGATACTGCCTCACATGTGGCCAGGGGTTGCAGTGGGACAACCAACCCCAATCGATCATCAGTAGGGGCCACTGTATGCAGGATGGTGCCTAAACTAGTCTTGTTCCCAGATAATCCACGGTGGGAGTCCCGCAACAAACCAACAGAGTACAACAGTCAAAAAACCTTGGCCGCAGTACCCCCCACTGTGTGGGCCTGGTAAAAGTGGCAAACAAATACAAGTATACGACCTGAGTAGGCTTCAAGGCTGGGCAGACGCCTGGTTAGCCGTGGGCATTGGATGTTCCAGCCAGCGAATGACATCTTTGAGGGCCTCAAAGAAGAGCGCCCTGTCACCATCTTGGACTCGCAACTTGGCAGGGTACAGCATGGCGTACTTTAATCCCTTTTCGCGCAGCATGCGTCTGGCCTCCGTGAACGTGCCTCTTTTCTTTTGTAGCGCCAAGGAGTAATCAGGGTAGAGCGACACCCTTGCGTTCTGATGTAGGATTTCCCCCTGGTCTCTTGCAGCGCGAAGGGCGATATCCCGGTCTCTAAAGTTGAGAAGCTTTAGGATAATAGGCCTTGGGGGGGCCCCCGGCGGCGGACGCTTGGCAGGCACCCGATGGGCCCTTTCAACCACAAAATGCGGTGTAAACTTGGCTTGCGTGAGAGATTCCCGTAGCCATCTTTCCATAAAGTCCTCCACTTGGGCCCCCTCACAATTCTCGGGGAGACCGACCACTCTGAGGTTGGACCTCCTGTTGCGGTTTTCCAGGTCGTCCATTCTGGAGATGACCTGGTGGTAATTCCCTTGTAGTTGTTGGACTTGGTGCCCTAGAGGGCGGGTTCAGCCTCGGTGGTACGGTCCCGCACTGCCTGCAAATCATGGCGCAGCAGGGATAGATCTATACGCACTTCGTCAATCTTGGACGTGAGTGTCGTGCTAGCGTCCGCCAGCTTTAAAGTAAGTGCCTCCTTCGAGTCCGCAATCGCTTGCAGGAGGAGTTGAGTGGCCGGTCCAGCTGCGTCCATTATCGGATCTGGCGGTTCACCCTGGACCGGTGTGGTTGGGCCTGGGGTTTTGGCGCCATTTTGTTTAGGCTCACGCGGCGTGGAGGGTGGTTTAGTGTAGCCATCAATGCGTCTCTGGCCGGATTTCCCCATCAAAAACTTCGCCGTGGAACTCCCACCGTAGTAGCGAAGAAAACTGGCAGCGGTGTAGGAAAAATTCAGTAAGGCAGTTGGCAGGATAAAGTCAGGATCACGGAGCTACAGCACCACACGTCTGCTCAGCTAAGCATCCCGGCCACGCCCCCTGTTCATGTAACTTTGATGTAAATACATCTGAGGTATGTTCTGTTGGTGGCTTAGACAAGGAAGAGGAAACCAAAGAGTCAATATTTTCTCCATTCCATTGAATGTTGAAGTTGAAGTATCTGAACCTGAAAATGCTCCAAATAAGCAAAATCCTCCAAAAAATGTGATGCATATAAAAATGCTGTTTTCGGCAAAAAAGATGTTCTTAGTATTCTAAAGAAATTCACATAATTAATAACATTAACTTTATAAATCAGTTGAATCTGATGATGAAGCAAGTTGCTATGCTAAAAGTTTGATTGTTCATATTAGGCAGGTTCCTGAAAACAAGCTCTTACAGATGAAAGCTGCAGTCCCTTTATAGGCAATTTCATTAATAGTTCTGTAAGTCCTGAATATAGTATATATATATATATATATAGTTAAAAATTGGTCAAATAAAAATTGGCAATACATAAAATGAAAAAAAGACAATGTTGAAGAATTGAGTATTCATTTTACTTACAGTTATATAAAACATGCAATAAAAATAGTGAGTAATAATCACTTTGTTACTTCAAATAAAAAATAACAAAAATGTTTCAAATAAAGTACCTTTTCCAGAAAACAAGGATGAGACTGAAATATAAAATTTAGTTACTGG
Source organism: Xenopus laevis (assembly GCF_017654675.1). Taxonomy (NCBI): domain Eukaryota; kingdom Metazoa; phylum Chordata; class Amphibia; order Anura; family Pipidae; genus Xenopus; species Xenopus laevis. The sequence continues at coordinate 191,350,495 of NC_054371.1, forward strand.
GAGCATAAAATATAAATATCTTTATCACAATTAAGAGCCATATTTCTCAATTGAGGACTGCTATGTTTCAAAATTTAAAAAGGCAATGTGGATTTTTATATTTAAAAAAATATTGTAGAAAACAGCAGTAGTAGTGGGGGGTACAACCAAGCGGTTGCTCTGAGAGGAGCAGAGGTTTCGGGCAGGAACATATAGAGAAACAAGAGATGAGATGTAGTTAGGTGCAGAGGGATGAAGGGCTTTGAAGGTTATGAGGAGGAGTTTATAAGATATTCTTTGTTTTATAGGAAGCCATGATAAGGACTTCAGCAGCGGAGGGGCCTGTACCCTTTTGGATGAGAGGAGGATAATTCTGGCAGCAGAAGTTTGTGGCCACTGTTCTGATATTCGAGTACTGTTAATGAGTTGCAGTGTTGTTTTGTGGAAATTAAAGTGAAAATTTAAATAATTTATATTTTATAGGATATCTTCTTTTATAGTTCAATTCTGTTCCAAAATCCAGCAAGAACAAAAAGCAATATTATTAAGATATTATTATTATCTACATATTGGTACAATTAAAACGTAGCTAGAAAGTACAATTTCAAAGATATTTATATTGAAGAAATTAAAATTAGATGCTGTTCCTACAATATTTCATAGAGATGTGAGTACCCAAGACAAATATGGCTTCACAGAAAACATATCCACAACCGATACAAGTTCACAAGGTTTGTTTAAACCGCTATTCATCCATAAGTCAGGGTTTTACTACAACAACAGTATCTGAAACCAAAAATCCAAATGAAAAGAAGACTAATTTCTTCATCAGAAGTATGTTATCATTATTTATTGATAAACACTGACAGATTTGCAAACAAAAAACATGCCTCTGTCAATACTGATCCAAATTATGGGGCAAAAGAAAAAAAATGGTCTACCCAGTTTCCTCAGAAATTATTTCTTTATCACTAGCAGAATTTTCAGGTTATTTCCAGTAACCGTGGAGGAAGTTGTTACTGAAAAAAGGAATTTTACTCAACTAAATCTACTTCAGTATCATCAGGGGAAGGACCTCAAAATGCTGCAGTGACAAGTGAGCCAAGTTTGATAAACCATCAAAGTTTGAAAGTATGATTGACAAGAAGGACACAAATGTGTCAATTAAATCTATAGGAAAATCCATCTCTTCTGAAGACACTAGTAAAATGGTCATTTCAGATGATTTTGTGCCTAATATTATCTGCATCATTAAAACTTCTGACCATGTAACTGTAGCAAAGTATTTTGTGTTTGAAACCTGCCTAGACAACTTGGTCCATATGACACATTGTCAGTGTTATATCACCTGCACAAGCAGTATTTTAAACACTGAAAAAAATTAATTGGACAGTTTGATGCCCCTGGATTCTCAGCAAAGTACTCTTTTTAGACACAGTTTTGGAAATGTCATGTTAAGCTTGAACTGAAACATATTTCTGCAATCATACACAAAAAAATATGGGTTCTTGACAGACTTTTACATAACCATGTCAAAGGTTGAATGGAGTTTGAAATGTGACATTTAACAAAAATGAGTGGCAACAAAGTTGCATGTACAAGTAGAAAAAAAACAAAGATCGCCCACTGTTGTGAACCTTGGCTGCCCCAAAAAGGAATTATCTGTCGTGCTGTTCTAGAACCCTTGAGCAAAATTAAAATATTCTAGTAGAAAATGGAAGTAGCTAGATATATCAACAATTATGGGAAGACACTGTACTGTTTAAATGCTGTGATACCAATAAGCTTACATTTGTCAAAAATATACTTATTGTGAATATGAAACAATAGCTACTTTTTTATGGTGTAATTAATTTATAGTATTGTTTGTTCTTATGTTTATTGAGGTACCTGGCCACACTATGGAGTGGGTATGAATTGTTAGTGAGGTGAGGGTTTAAATACTAGCTTGCTGTGCCATTGTTTTTTATGCACCTGATGAAGGCTGATGTAGCTGAAACATGTAGTGCACAATTTTCTGCAAATAAAGATATGAGATTTTAAAAACAAAGTGTGCTCTCCGGGTACTATTCATATCTACTTGGAAATTTCTTGCACTCTGGCACGGGGATTGCAGCCTGTTGAGAAGCACGTACACCCGGATCTACACACCAAGGACAACCTTATATCGACTTGTACCTGGTTACTTACAAGTCTATAAGCTAAATCAGAGTGATGAACATGGTAGGAAATGGCTAACATAGCATGCATTACTTTATTAAAATTGTTGAAAATAAGTAATTGAAAGACCTAAAGCAGCTCTCAAGTTTTTGTCACACTGGTAAACTAAAGTCTATCATACTATGAAGCCCATTTATCAAAATTTAAATTTGTGATTTTTTTTAAAATTAGAATAAAGTCAGAAACTTAACAAACTTGTTGAACTTATTTATGAAGAAACAAGAATTTAAAAAAAACTCTAACATGAAAAACAAAAAAACCTGAACGCAGTGAATTCGTATTCAACTAATCAATTACAATGGGTCTACCAACTCTCAAATACATGTAAAAAACATAAATGTTATCTAGGACGACTCCCAATGACTCATACATGAACTTGTCAGCTTTTAAATACCCAATTATTTTTTTTCCAATATTTTTTATTGAAGAAATCGTGCATTACAACATATCAATAATTATTATTACCATTATCTTGCAGATACTGTACATACAGTAGTCAGAGATACCCAATTTTTTACATTCAAGTTCTTTACACTTAATAACTCTCTAAATTTGAGTTTTTGAAATTCTTATTTGTAAGTTTTAGTGCAAATTCGAATTTGAACATTGATAAATCAGACGATGCATGTTTAATATTCATACAATCGGATGTCACTATTTTATGGAGGGCATGGTTACACGTACACATCTTGTAGCTTTGGACCACAAAATAATTGGCTGTTATTAGGATAGTGATCCTGCTGTGGGCCCATAGAATCTTATGGAATGCAGTACAGCCAAAAAATGGCAGGGCTGTCAGGAAAAAATATCAGACAACTTGCATGATTTTATAAAGAGCATAATCAGAGATGTCCTGGAGTGAGTTGCTGGTCAATGATTTGAGTATGCTACCCCTCAAGCTCCCACAAATATTATCCAGTGTTTTTGGTTATGGTAACAAGAATTGGTAGAATATAATGCCTTGACAGATCTAATGTTTACACTGTTATAAATGTTATGTCTCGGTTTATTATCTATCACTATTATCTTTTGTTTGTGTAATGTGTAACTTTCTGTTTGCCTGCTCCCCTTCTTTATCGCCCATGGTGTTTCCCATTCAGAAGTATAACATTTACAATATGTTGAGAAGAGTGGGGGGCCCTGACTGATGGTGGATCCAACATATAATTATATTAATATAATTATCCCAGACATTTTGGAACAAAAACATTATTATGCTAGGGGAGGATGTAATTACACCACTGCACCTATGGATAGTTAAAAGCATCCCTTTAAATGAAATATACAATTGTCAGCACCATCACTAACATGTAAAACTCCCATGTAATGTTGTGCATTATATCATTATTAGACCTAAGTGTTAGAAACATTAAATAAGTGATATGAATGTGTGAGAGCGCATGGAGGATAGAGCAAAGTAGTGTCAAAATACCCATAGGATGTCACAGCTGGTGATTTTCCTGATACTATGAGCAGATAGATGTCTTTTTTCTTGACAGCATTACATAAAAAATTAATTAGGCTTAGGCTGCCATTTATTAGCTGACCCATTACCAAACAAAGGCCATTGATGAATATGTGCAAAGAGGAAACCACTTCAATGGCAACACGTGAATAACACCATGCACTATGTCTATAGCTGTATATAAACTTAACAAGAATTCTCCAATAGGATGTAAAGCTCTGAAATTGCATTTATAATTTAATGTTGATAATTTGTTCTTTGTGAATGATAAAACCTATCTTTGGGAGATCACAAAAAGTATATGTCATTGTAAATAAATTGAGCGTGGCCACAAACAAAAAACATCAAGCATCAATCATCAATTTTTTTAATCAAGAAAACTGTGGCTTAGAATAGAAAATGCATATTGCTTCAAAACTTTTAATACAACTCTCAAGCATAACCAGCAGTGATGCTGTTGTAAAAATGATAGATATTTGTAAAAATGCTGAGAGATACGGATGCCCAACATGGGAGTGAAAGCCGTGGATCAAAGCCACATTTCATCATTAAGTTAAATCTGTTCTGAAATGTTTGATTTGATTTGTCTGATTTATGTTACTATGGTGGCAGCGTAACCTCAGTTATAACCAAGGAGTTTGAAGGAAAAATAAGAAGTAAAGCTTAAAGTGTATGACCATCCTGAGACAAGAGAAAAATTCAGTCACAGAAAATGAGGGCACAATACTTCTTTAAGATATAAAGCATTGGTATTTATCTGAAATATGAAGTGGTAATACGGAGATAGAGGCCATCAGCTAAAAAGGCTTTAAAAACCTTTTCCACATTTCTTCTTTTAAAGACTTAGGGCAGGGGTTGTCAAACTTCGGAGCAACTCTGGCGCAACTCGGCTGCTTCTTCGATGCAACTCAGCTCCTATTTCTGCGCAATTCAGCAGTTCAAAGGGGGCCCAACTAATCCAGAAATAGCAGCAGGCCGGGCCCCCCTTAACATATAGAAGCCATCAGCCTGGGACAATTGTCCACCAAGTGCCCCCATGATGGTGGCCCTGCACACCTAACTATGTATCTGTTTCTCCCTAAGAGCGGGATTTGGCTGACGGTTCCCCTGTAACCCTAGCTAAGAAAGCGACATGTGCAGAAGGTGCGTGCAAGAGGAGTACCTGGACCAGGTGAGTGGCAAACTTCTACTAAGCTGCTGCTTGCAGATCCTCTCTTTTCCTTGGCCCCAGTGCATCACGTCAGCGTGTCCCCCCCAGCTGATCCTAATGACGCTGGATGCAGCCGCAGTGAGGGGCGTGGGCCAGGTAAATAACCTTGGAGAGCCATATCTGGCCCGCGGGCCATAGTTTGATGACCCCTGATTTAGGGGGTTATTTAATTTAAACCACGACCAAACTCCCATACCTGATTTTACCTTATCCATTATTAAAAAAATCTAGATTTAATTGGTTGGTAAAAATTTGATAAAATCAAGCAATTTTTTCCCCTGGTCTAAAAAAAAAGGTTTTAGACCAGGGGCCCACTCACCACTATTTTCTTCCTCTCCTCACTCAACCTCTATTCACCTATTCTCTTTTCTTTACATACTATAATCTATTATTCCACCTGTTTAGCCTCTTTGTTCTCATAGAAATACGGAATGGCCACGAAATAAGCCAAAAGTTTAGCAGCCTGAGGGCCCACTGACACCTGGGCCCACCGGGAGTTTTCCTGGTTTCCCGGTGGGCCAGTCCGACACTGGGCACATTGACAGGTTTGACTGACCAATATTTTGCCGCAAATTGATCAGATATCAATCAAATCGTTTTTAAAATCCCATAGGATAAGGAATGCATGGTCATGTTAATGTAGGCCTCACTGTATGTCCCAACCATTGCAGACTTTTTGTCACCAAAATATTCTCTAAGCTAAAGTTTACTAAACACTGATGTTTAGTGCGCCAACATCCTGACAATCATCAGCATTAATTACTATTTGATGCCAGTGTATCAGTATGGGGCATAATTATCAAGGGTCGAATTTCGAATTGAAAAAAACTTTGAAATTCAAATTCAAAAAGACCAACCGAAATTAAGTTGAAGTTTTTTTGGTCGAATAGGTCCGTTTTCGATCGAATAGGTATTCAACCGAATTCGATTCGTACAAAATCTAAGAAATAGCACATTCGATCAAATTCAATTCGAAGTGTTTCCCAAAAAAACCTTTGATTTTTCAAAGTCCACCAATTAACTTCAAATAGGTTCTAGGAGGTACCCCATAAAGAAACTGCTAAAACAGCAATTCGGCAGGTTTTAGATGGCGAATGATCGAAGTCGAATTTTTAAAGAGATAGTACATGATAAATTTCGATATTCAAATTTTTTTCAAATTCCGAATGTTACATTTTTTACCTCAGCAATGGTGGACACAGTTTTTATATCTGCAACATACTCCATGGCACTATGCTCTGAGAGAGGGGCTGCACTTTCAAAAAGCATCTTAAAACACCTCAGCGATTACTTTTCTTCCTCTGTGGAGGAGGTTTTGATACATAAGCCACAGTTTTAAGAGAATAAGGATTCTGAACAGAGTAGTATCCTCTTCTTCTTATAGGGATTCTTCCCCTGACAAACCTAAACAGCGCAATAAACATGTTGTTAAGGTGGTTATATCTACTAAACATGCGCAAAAATCTGTCTCTGCTTCGTTTGGATGCAAATAAAAAAAGACCTTCTCAGGGCAGCTTTTCTAAATATAGATTTAAAAGACACCTTCCACTCAATACCTTTTTATACCCCACACCAAAGAATTCTTCGGTTTTGTTGGGGAGCACATCTGGTCCAATGGAATGTCATGGTATTTGGCCTCTCAAATGCCCCTTACACCTTTTTCAGTATGATGCAGTAGTAGATCATTTATGCCTAAACGAATTTCCTGCCTGGTGTATCTCAACGTTTTACTAGTGGTACACTAAGGGTCAGGCCACACGAGCAGATTCGGGGAGATTAGACGCCCCATCGACAAATCTCCTCTTCTTCGGGGCGACAATCTCCCGAACTGCCTGCCGGCTAAAATGAAAATCATGTGGGGAAGGCACACGCGGAAACTTCGAGCGACTTCGGAAAATAAAACGCAGCGTAACATCAAACGTTAACTCAAAGGTGAACAACCCCTTTAAATCCCTTAAAATGGTCAATCCACGCAATGCCGCAGGTCCAGACGGAGTCACTCCAAAATTCTTCAAACCTGTGCAGATCTTCTGGCCAAAACCTACACAGACATTTTGAATGCTTCCCTTAAGCAAACCTTAGTACCCAGTTGTTTTAAGACCTCTAAGATTATACTGTACCTAAGCTCATTGCATTAACAATAGTTCTTAAGTGTATCAGCTATGTCATCCCCAACTTTTTAGACCCACTCCAATTTGCATACCACCCAAATAGATCCACAGAAGATGCAGTTGCCCTAGCACTGCACTCTGCTTTACTACACCTGGAGAAACCCAACACTTACATACGCATGCTGTTTCTAGCAGACCACAGTTTGTTAAGATTGGGAACTGCATGTCTACTACTATCCTTCCCAGCACAGGCACACCTCAAGGATGTTGTCTAAGTCCAAAGATTTACTCCCTATACATGTGAAGAAAGGATACACTGGCACTCAAGGCAGTGACAAGCAGGTTAAGTCTACAAATGGCATTATTCAAACACGATCAGGACATTATTACCAAGTGGCATGGAATCTTATATCGCTGCAGCCTCGATCTTATTGCGTTAACCATTCAGCAGCTACACAGCAGTTATATGGAGCTGAACAACAGATACACCTCTTAGAGGAAGAAAGATGGAGATGACCAACGAAGGGGCATTACAAGAAATGGAACAAAAGCTGAAAGTACTACAGCAGGATATTTTACAGCTCAAGCTACAGAAATTCAAAAGGAATACCCAGGATTACTACGAGAAGGGCAAGGTATACATCTGGAAGGAAACAAGACATCTTTACCACAGACAACACACCTCTTCCACAATTGCATCAGACAGATCTTCAATTCAACCAGCCGATTTGGAACAAAAATCACCAGTTTCCTCACAGAGTTCTAACTGGTCTTTTTTACAGGTAGGCCGCACAAAAGAAATGCAGAACATGGAGGGGGACCAAAGGACCAGATGCAAGGGAACACAGCAGAATCACATGTAATGGTATTTAACCTATATTCCCATAACCTCTGATTATGAACATGGTACTAAACAAAGGTTTGGGTTTTGTCCCCACACACACCACTTCACCTTTTTCCATTTTTCTATACAAATTTGTTAGATCATTAATGCTTAAAGTTTTTTTTGAG